>NW_027526204.1:102726489-103249205 GCF_048455015.1 Haemaphysalis longicornis | reverse complement strand
GAAATGGCAGGGATTCGAAATATGAGGCGGCGATTGGGTTGCTAGCTTTGCAGTACAATCGCGAATTTTAGTGATTACGCTCAAAGTGCATTTGAGGACCAGTTTAAATAAACAGAAGTCGCTTTTGGGTGTGCAGCTTAGTTTGTTGCCAGTATTATCCCTGCAAACTGAAATCATCATCATCACCAGCCTATCTACGCCCACTGCAGGGCAAATGCTTCTCCCATAGATCTCCAATTACCCCGGTCCTGTGCTAACTGCGATCAATTGATCCCCGCAAACTTCTTGATCTCATCTGCCGTCAAACTTTCTGCTGCCCTCTGCCCTGCCACGCTTGCCTTCTCTAGGGATCTACTTTGTCGCCCTTAACGCCAAACGGTTATCTTGCCTTTGCATTACATGCTCTGCGCACGTCCATTCCTTCTTCTTAATTTCTACTAATATGTCCTTAACACGCGTTTGTTGCTTGACCCACTCCGCTCTCTTTTTGTCGCTTAATGGTACACCTATCATCTTCCGTTCCCTTGCACGCTGAGTCGTCCTCAATTTAAGTTGAACCCTCTTAGTGAGCAAACTGCAATACATGCCACTTTTTCACGCAGGGCAACCGCCTGTTCAAGGACGGTCGCTACGATGAAGCCATCGAGAGTTATGGCATCGGCATCGAGTGCGACCCACAGAACCCTGTGCTGTACGCCAACAGGGCCATGGCGTTCTTGCGGAAAAACATGTGAGCGGCTGCTGGTCTGCTCTTTCGAAGTCGAGGCACAGGCCTTGAGTGCCCCGTTAGGTGCAAAAGTGGCGTTGCTGTCTGGTAGAGAAAATGCCTATCGCTGTAAAGAGAAAAAAATTTACTGTGTTTGCATAAATATAACGCGCCCCTGATTGTAACGCACAGTTAAGCTTGCTCGCAAAAATTTGAAAAAAATATTTTAATCTGAAAAGTAATTTAAAAATTAATGTGTGAAACACCTGGCTATAGTATGCCCATTGAGGAATGGGTACTCCAAAATTTAATTGCGTGATGTTGGCAGGTTGTTTTGGATTGGATTGAGTTGGATTTTGGGGGAGAGTTTCTGTCCATAGCGCCTCAAAGCTGGACGCTTTGTCAACTTCAAAGATGGATGCTTTGTCGGCTTTCTGTCGGCTTTAAAGCTGGATGCTTTGGAGCCGAGTTCGATTTTGCGCCCATTGCAATGCGCTCACAAATTTGAAGGCTACTTTTAGCAAAAAAAAGGCATACTTTAGAATCACTAAAATAGACAATGTCAGAATTTGTTCCAAAGTGCATATGTCGGTTAATTTAGATAAAGTAAATCAATAAGAGAAAAAATTGAGTATTTTGGGGTTTGTGGAGAAGTTGAACCCAGGTCTCCAGAGTTGGAGTGTTAAGGGGACACATGGGTATTTGGCACCAAAAAATTGCACAAAAAAGCATTTTTTTTAGGTATAACTTTTCTCTTGATTTGCACAGGTTTTCCTCCAAAAATTCCGTATGTGGAACAGTACCAGGTTCTTATAAAAGCCATAGAGATCCGATTTCAACAAAGTAATTATACCTTTGGATTTTGCGCTTTCTTCAAGGTGGCAATTGAAGTGAATTTTCTATCTGGTTCTTTTGCTTTATTTTAGTGGTAAAACCTTTTTTTTTTCTTGGGTCCATCAACTCCTCCTCACCTGATACCGTATTTGCACGATTCTAACGCGCACCGTTTTTGATGAACATAGGCGTTCAGAAATACCTGCGCGTTACGTTTGGACTCAAAAACTTAAGAATCTTGAAACCGAAACGGCAACTCGGAACTGGAACGAAGTGGCTCAATGAATGATAAAGGCTTCATTTAAACGCAAAGTAATCATCTTGGCGGAAACGGAAGGGAGCCAGGCAGAGTCCTGTACATAAGGCATCCCGGATTCGCGTGGTGAAAACAAAGCGACCACATTTGTTAGTCTAAAGCTTCAGGGAACAGCTTTAGCTGCCCATAGCGTCTGCCGTTTTACGTTCAGTTAAATATTTTGTGCAATTTTGAGGCATCTGTTAACGACATTATTTCGTGTGCGCGGTAAAATCAGTGCCAAATTGTTTTTGTGGTTTCCGGATGTTGAATTCTACTGCACGTTACCAGGGTGTCTAGCAACCGGGAAAACAGGGAAAAGTCAGGGAATTTTGAGCCACCGGGAAAAGTCAGAAAATTTTTCAATCAAGTTGTACCAGTCAGGGAGAACCACTTCGGGGCCTGCCGACACAGTTTTAGAATAGAGGAAACGAGTGTTGGAGGCCCCTCAAGAAGTTACCGAACGCAACACGTTCGCGCGCGATGAAAGCGTGAACCGCATGGAACGTTTTCTGGTTTTTCTGCAAGCGAAAACGCGCTGCGCACGCCAGAGGCGTGCTGACGGCGCCACGGAAACCACCCACACGGTGCGCGCCGAGCAGCAGCCGCCGGCAACATGGTGGCAGCACCGGCCGCGGAGTAGTGTGGTAGTTCCAATGACCGCTTCTAACCAAAATACTACTCGAGGCACAAACGCACTTGCTTGTGCAGGAAAGGAGCCACTGCAGGCACGAAATGTTCGACGCGGCCGTGAAAATACCGCGCATGAATCGCGTGCAAAAGCTTGCCGTGCGGTTCACACAGCTCGCAGCTGGCTTAGGTTGCTGGGTGCACTTGCGCAGAGGGGCGATGTAGGTGGTGCCTAAATCGCACGCACAATGCGCCTTTTTGTTCAGCGAATTTTAAAAGGCAGTGCTTTTTGGGAACTAATCTTGAAAGCACTTCTTTCTTATGACATCAGGATCCAGAATTACATAATCAAAAAGGAACATGACATGGTTTAGGCGTCACCATGTCTTCGACATGCCTTAGGGTCACGTTGAATGTCGATCCAGGACAATCAAGAAAAAAAGCAAAAGGTGCTTGCTGAAGCGCAACTTGAAGCTTCCATCCTGCAAGATGAAGTACTCTCTCAAGCTGTAACTTAAGGCAAGCAAACCCCAAATTGAAAAAACTGAAGTTAGTCAAAGTGCATTTTGAGAATGAGGGCAGTTGCAACAAATGTGTTTTTCCCTACGATAAAATGTGTTTTCTTTACACTTTTTATATGCTTTACGGATCATTTCCGTGCCTGTTGTATAGGTCAGAGAATTTCAATTAAAATGGTCATGGAAAACCTGGAAAGGTCACAAAATTAAATTACGCAATTTGCTAGACACCCTGGTTACAATTGAGGGTGCGTTAGAATTGTACAATTACGGGACACGGTAAAAGTTAAAAGGCAAGGAAAACGTGTTTACTGTACCAGGAAGACCAACAGACGGCATTCAAGCTGGTGGTAAAGAGTGAGCAACAAGAACTGCCGCGCTGGCACCTCAACCTTCTCTTCTTATAGTCCCCAACGTTCCGATAGTCGACACATACCCGAGCAGGGAGAATATTGATATTGACCCTGTGCAGAGAGCAGGGAGGGTCACCTGCGGCGGTACGGTAATCATGACCCTCTAATTGAGTGGATGCGGTAAGTTTGCGCCGCTCCTTGCTTGCAGGCTGGGCGTGGCCGAGGAGGACTGCAACCAGGCCCTGCGGTGGGACCCCAACTACGTGAAGGCCTACCACCGCCGCGGACTGGCGCGCGAGGGCCTCGGCAAGAAGGCGCTTGCCCTGGAGGACTTCCGCACGGTCCTCTCCCTGGAGCCCAACAACCGGGAGGCCAGGCAGCACCTGACCAAGCTGGAAAAGGTGGGGCCCCTCTCGCCTCCTCTGCTCTGCTCGTGCTCTCTGCTGGCTCGCTTAGCCGGAACAGACAGACATTCGCCAAAATAGAGAGCAACTGAGTGATGTTTTTTTTAAAGCGAAAGCTTTCTTAGTGGGCCTGATGGCGTCCTGTCGAAGAACTAATGCATTTCCCCATAGACCGGGTAACATCTCTGATAAGATCTCTTATAAAGCTCTGATAAGATATCTGTGTGAAACCAGGCTTCCATTGTGTCTAAATGGTTACTTGGAAATTGCGGGAGAGGAACCGTGTTAGATAAGGCAATGCACGTATTGATCGTGCAGAAGGAGTACAATATCTTCATCTCGTAAACCACGTACCGGTATACATTTACTGTATAATGCGGAATATAGGTCGAGCCGGTATATAGGTCGACCATTTTACCTTGTAGCCGAAAAATGCAAAAGAAAAATAATTAGGCACACAACGTCGTTTTATTGAGGCTATAACTTGTTTCGTCTCAGATTACTCGTTAGGGTTGTCTGAAATGACGTCGGACGACTGCTTCCCGCTGGCTGTCGCCCACATAGCAAGCTGTCTTCGGTAATGTCCAGGGAATTGCTTGTTCACACTTCTTAAACATTCACAAAACCATGTCATGGTGAAGCGAGCGCAAAGCATGGGACACTCATCTGCGGACCCTAGCGAGAGCCAGTCTGTGCAGGCGGCCAGCAAGCGTCTTGGGGTATCCATTCGTGGAAACGTCACACGACGCTCGCAGTCAAAAGTCACCACTTTGTACAGCAGCACAGGTGCACAGAGCAGCGCCCATGAAATGAGGGCGTCCGGGCATTGCATACCGGGAGCTGCCCCTTCAACTAACACCAGTAGCATGCACTTCTTTTGGTGGCAGGGAACTGGTCCAAGGCGGACACATCGTTGGCTTTGGCAAACCCCCAACTTTTCTTCTAAATGCTGCTGCGAACCGGCATTAAGCGCCTAACTCACTTTGATCGAGAACAAAATAGCACACACACATTCACTGACTACGAGTGAAGCAACAAAACAAAGATGGTGGTGTGTCCGATTGATGGTGGTGGCGATGGTGCCTTTGCGGTTTGGATGGGCTCGATGGGCTGCCCGACTGCCAGATGAAAACTAGAATTATGCCAGTGACCGGTACATAGGTTGAGAGGTGACTTTTCGGCAATTTTTTTGGTAAAAAATATCGACCTATATTCCGCCTTATACAGTACATGGTTCATAGATGCCTTTGCAGTAGCCGACCATTTTTTTTTTCAGACTCGAAAACTTGGACTTGCTGGAAATTTCGGACTTTACCGAGGATCCGCCAGTTGGCTCACAGGAGTATTGGCTCGCGGATTTTTCGTACTGCTATTTTATTCCAACTATTTTTTGTTCCCCTCCGAGTCCGAAAAATCGGTTGGCTACACTGCGTAGTGCGCAAAAAATCGTCGCATGGGTTTGTTCTTCCTTTGCGATTTCAATCTTTGAAGGCCTGACAGTCGCTTGGGCGCACTTTCAGTGAAGAAGGGCTTGCGTTGGGGCTAGTTGGTATTCAATAACGTTCATCTTAAGCACAGAAAAATACACGGACACAGAAGACAAGGGCAAGCGCTTGTCCTTGTCTTCTGTGTCCGTGTATTTTTCTGTGCTTACGATTACGTTTCAGTGAAGGTTGGAGGCACTTTTAGCGAAAATTTTGATGCAGATTTGATGTCGGAAAGCTTTTGCTCTTCTCTCAACTTTCTTTAGGGAAGGGATGGTAAATTTTTCATCCAGTTCTTTATTTCGGCAAGTGTTTGTTTGTTCCGGCCATGTTATTTCCTCACCAGGTGAGTTTCTGTCGAGCTTTGGAGGACTACGTTTCTTTTTTGGTCCGATAAATAAGTTTTATGGGTTGCTGGCGGCATTCCTCAGCTGTTTGTGTCCCTACTGCATAGCTGCTTCAAGAAATGGCTTTTGAGTGTTGGGGTGTGTGTTCTCTGAGAGGAACGCGAGACATTTTTAACTTCTTTCTGTCGATTTTGCCAAAAAAGGAAATAGCGATGCCACTTGATATATTTCCTTGCAAGGCTCTCTGTTTGGGCAAAAAGTTGGTGTCGGGATTTGCGCAGGCGACCATGCAGCTGTGGTTCACTACAGTATTTGTTAACGGCGGTGCCGTATCCTTTCTCTGTGCAGAAAAGTTTGAAGAGAAATGAAATGTTTTTAAAGGGACCCTGCAACACTTCTTATAAACGCTTTCACCCTATCCTTTGCGTCTCGAAGCACTGTGAGAGCAATAGTTATCGCCAGCACAGAGCGACACTGCACCTCGTCACAGAAAATACCCCTTCCGTATTTTTCTTCGCTTTTGTGGCTTTCTTTTTAAAGTGGCTATCGAATGCGTTCATTGCTGCAACTGAAGGAAAGCTGGCTAATAGCCACTACTCTGCTTTAATGACGTCATTTGAGCACTCTAAGAACGGCCAGAACGGGAAAGAGAGAAAATTCTTTTAAGCAAGCTTCTGTGTTATCTGAGGGGCATACAGGCGTAATTTTTGGCTGAGGTACTTTTCGTCCCCATAATCTAGGTAGTGGATGTGTTCGTTGACTTCATTCTGCAAGCATTTAAGATTTCGAACAAAGTTGAAAAAAGTGTTGCAGGGTTTCTATGTGGAAACTTTTGTGTGTCTGTGTGCACTCCTTTTCCGGCTTTCCTCCTCCTTCTCCTCCTCTTCATACTAATCATCACCTTCATTCTTTTTTTCTTTGCCCTTGGTGTGATTTGGGTAAATGTCGAAGTTTCAAATGATCTGATGTTTTCAAGAGTGCGGTAATAACGCAGTTCATCATAGCTGCCCGGTAGCTGGTGCGTAAAGTGGGGACTGCATTACCGGCCCTTCTGTCTCTCTCTCCTAGGAATTGAAGTCTGAGAGCGGTCAGACCGGCTCGAAGGAGCCCTCCTCGACAGCCAGTGCTCCCCTGGTCCAAGTGGAAAAGTCGACCAAGGGCAGTTCTGTCGTGAAGCGAACAACGCCGCCCGCTGCTGCTGCTGCCGCAACAGCCGTGACTGCGGTCAGGGTGGAGCCACTAAACGCACCGAGAAATAGGAAGGCCTCCAAGGCGAGTGCCCTTTGCTTTGTCGTGGTGGTGGAATAGTTACTGTGTTGAACTATAAACGGAATTAGAACACAGATCTAAGCAAGTCGGTAAAGATTTGCAATTTCTTCACAAGCGTGACGAAAAGAGTAGTTGCGAGATTGAAAACGGCACTCCCTTTTTTGTTTTTTTAATGTCTCAGTAGTTAGTGGTTATGGTATAAAAGAATGGGGCACCAAGCAGATGAGGATGAAGGTAGGAACAAATGACATTGTATAGCCCCCTGCATATGTTGTTTGTTTCTGTCTCCGTCGTCCCCTATTCTTTTATATTAGTCATGAACCAACTGGCTCAACGTGTTTTGTTTAGTCTTATTGACAACCTTAATCGCGCTTTCAAAGAATTCAATATTAATGTGTACTGCATATTTGGACGAGGTACGGGACACTGAAAAGACAAACCAAACGATGGTGCGTAAATATGCAGCACACATTAATATTGAATCTAAGAATATACCAACTAGCCCCTGAACAACCCTTTGTTAACTTCATTTCAAAGAATGTGGAATAGATTACTATAGTTGGTGACAGCTTAACTCTGCAGCGGCTTTTCAAGATCAAAGGGATTTTGTGTTCATCCGCAACCAATGGCGTCTCGCCGTTTGTGTGACGCCTGCGACGTACGTTTGAAAGGAGAACTACTTCCAATATGGCCGCGCTCGCTTCACCACCGCTGCTGCGCTGTCGAGCGACAACGAGGTTGCCGAGAACCAACAGCTGTGTAGGCGATTTGTGTTACGAATGGGCTGTAGTGCATCAAGAAGCCGCTTATCGTCACCTGTCCCGTCTGTGTCTTGCCGCGTCGTGGTTTGTACGTACGTGAGGAAATTGTGGTGGCACTGGTGGGCTGTTTTACGTACTCGGAACGTCGTCAACGAACTCGATCTGAGAACGGCAAAGCGTCGAAGCTGCATCTGTTGCTGGTGTGATTGTGGAAATTGTGTCGGTGTAACGCAACCTTTGTGAAGAAATAATGCGATTTGCTTTCGTCTACGGCAGTAGCGGTGACAAGTTGCAAGCGTTTTCGTTTGCTGCTGTGAGCGTAGGCTGCGCCCGATGTTGAGCGCAGGCCTACGTGGTGTCCGTCCGGCCCGACGCGGATCGTGCAAACGTGTGCGGCGTGTTTTTTGGCCGTATACGGTCGCTCGTACAGCCGAACACGTTATTAAGACGATTGCCAAATCTTACAATGTAAGGTATCTTTCCTTCCCGATTCGCGCATTGCTTTAGCCTGCCGGGGTACGAACGGAGCAGCGGTGTGGCGTTTTTTTTTTCCCCTGGCGTAAACAGGTATGACTATACCATTATTGCAGAGACTCGCGAAGAAGTAAACGTTCGTGCACAATTATCCGAGACTCGGTTGGGTAGCTTTAAGAAAATCGCTATGAACCTGCCTTCCTGCGAGAGACGGGTGCCTATGGCGTTCTGCTTGTGCCAATGGGCACATTATCGAACATACAAAAGTATGAACGTGTGCGAGTATTGTTGAGGTAATCAAATGTGGTTGCGTTTCGTTTCTTGACTGTCATTGGTTGGTCGTAATCATCAGTAGCATTTTTGAAACGTATAAGAGAGCTAAATAAACATCGAAACTGCATGATTGGTGGACTTTGAACCACGCCGTTGAAGGAAGCCGGAAATGTGTGGCCCCGCTACATGACCACGTGGTTTTTTTATACATTGCCAAAAATACACACGCGTGCAGCTTTTTATTATGCCTGCTAAGCTTATGGTGCGTATGTTCCCATCGCTACACTAAGTGGCATCAGAGAAACTGACTATGCATGTACTGAGGCTGCGTATTTCGTGTGCAGTGTGGAATTTCTCATAAGTGTCGTGAGCTGTTAAAGTTGTTTTGAAATAGCTGAATGCGTTTAGTAGGAATGAACCAATGGTTTATCCTCCCTTTATTTTCATGCAGTTTGTGTGATGGGCTTTATGAGTTATAAAAATTTGTCTATTGCAGCTGTGTTTCATAGTGATGGCTGTAGTTTAATGATTGCACTTTGGTGCTTGTGCAGTTTAAGTTTCAACAAAAGGGTTACAGTGTATTGGCAGACATTCAGATTTCCAGTGTCTCTGTCATGATAGACTGTTATTATACAGAGTGGAGGACATGTTTGAGCATCTTATCATGGAGCTTACTTTAATTTAGATTCAACACCGCTTCCCAGTTTTAGATGTTTTTATTGTTCCAGCAACTGTGAAGAGCCTTCAAACAGTGACTGAAGGTGGTTCAGGTTTAAGAGCTGCAGTAATAATTGCTAACACTTGTGTATCAGGTAGAAATGAGGTATGTCACCCCTTCAGAATGCTATGTTCATTCTTTTCAAGCATTCACTGTTGATTCTGGTTATACAGCTGCAATAATAATAGAAAGCAGTGATGCGGCATATCAAAATGGTTCACCTTCAGGCCTCCAGAGTGTCATGTCGCTGCTTTCTGTGCGCACTGTTGCTTCCGGCTGGTTCAGACGCAGTAAAATTTGGAAAAACTTACTCAGTAGGTCGCAAAGATTTTACGTCACTTCTTCAAGATGCTATGTAACTCCTTTGCAAGGTTGAACTGTTCCTTCTGACTAGAAAGCTATGGTAAGAAGTGAAAGCTCTAATAAAATACGTTGGAATGTGTTTATGCCAGGCCTTCAAGCTGTGATGTCGCTGCTTTTTGTGCACACATTGTAGCTTCTAGCCATGAAGTTGTGGTGAGGGTTGAAGACGCTTACATAGTACGTTAGAATAAATTCATGCCACACTTTCAGGCTATGAAATCGCTGCTTCTCTCGCACACACATTGTAGTTTCTGGCCATGAGGTTGTGGTGAGAGTTGAAGATGCTTATGTAGTACGTTAGAATGAATCCATGCCACACCTTCACGCTGTGAAGTCCCTGCTTTTCACGTACACACTGTTGCTTTTGGCTTTAAAGCTGCATTAGGCATTGAAAACACTGGTGCAGCAAATCAAAATGGATCCAATGTCAGGCTTTCAGGGTGCCACTTTGCTGCTGCTGGCTGGAAAGTGTGGTAAGAATAGAAAATGCTTGTGCAGTAGCCCGTGACACCTTGACAAGGGGCAGTGAGAATTAAATATTTCTTCTCCCTGTTCCTGTTTGGTGCTCTGATTGGTTGCAGAAGTGGATAAAATGGAAATGCTTGCATGGAGGTGTCGGCACATTTTTAAATAATTCACTTAGATCTCACGTTCATACTCATATTATTGGGCCTATTGAGTGTGGTTGTCTAAATAGGTGCAGTAAGAATTGAGTGCACTTGTGGAGCTGTTCATTCAAGTTTTGTGTGGGGCAGTCAGTGTTTGACGTCACTGTTTGGTGTACATAGGGGAAGATTATTGGCTTCAGGAAGATTATCAGTAATCAAAAAGCTTGACATGACATGGCTGCAAAGCAACTACATGTTGAACCGAATATTTCCTTTATGTATGCTATTTCAAAAGCCTCATCAACAATAAAAATATCTTCACGGTAGGCTGCTGCACATCAGTGTAAAGCCAATGAAAGTTGAATGTAGCACAACTTGGAAACGAACTTCGGACGGATGCATTTGTAGGTCACTATTCGTTTTGTTTCATAAAAGCTCGCAATAGTAATTTTTTTAGGCGGCTGCTAGTGGTTAAGGGTGTTTTTCTATAAATTTTCACGTCAGTTGGGGTTCTCTGCCTTATCATTCCACTGCAAACTGCGCGGTGGTGATATGACACTAAAGAAACACCGCCAGCTCTTTTATTACATCGCGGGGAAACACCCCGGAAATGGTAGCCTGGAGTGAAAGCATGACACTGTATACTGTCAACCTAACCAACTGACGTAGAGCGTCTTGCCACTCGCGTGTATCGTGAAGTAGAAATGATTAGTCTTGTAACGTTTCACATCCCGCAGTTCTCTGCTCGCGCCATACGGTGTTGTCGTCTCGTTTAGGTGGAATAAAATAACGCTTGTTTCTTCGCACCTACAGGGGATTTCGCAAGGCAGGACACCTTATGCGGCATCGCGACATCGATGGTTGCGTGCGTCGCCGCGATAGGTGTTTGCAGTGCGTCACTACGTTCGAAACAGTCGCATAGAACAATGCGTGGCCCGTTGATATCGCGGCCGATTTCTGAAAGACACCGATGAATTTTCGCCGCTGGTTTCCTGTTCACCCTGGGCTTACACAGTCCGTGCACTGCATCCAGCCATTGCGGCGACGAACCGCCCCTTTCTTCCACCCTGCGTTTACGACGCTTGATTTAGCGGTGATGATGGCTGTGGAAGATATTGTACCGACTGCATTTCTTGACAATGATTGCACACGCGAAGTAAAGAAATAGTCGAACTGCGACGAGCCCGACAAAATATAACGACGACCATTGATTATGTTTCTCCAAGCAGACGACGGCTAAGCGACGTGCAGCGGTCGAAATTCGAACTATTCAGACCCAAACAATCGTGTGTGCGTTGTTTATATGTTTATTTCTGTTGTCTAACAGTAAAACAATCACAAATAGCTTTGATTTAAGTATAAAATACACCGGGAATAGTTTCTATCAAGAATAACCTTTGTTTTAGTGAGTAATTTTTTTTTCTCCTGAGCCAGTTTTCAATGAGGACGACTTTTTCTTTTTCCTGTGAAAATCATTCATTCTTCGGAATGAAACATATATAAACGACATCATAATCAGATGGTTATACTGTTAGCCGTTCATATTAGTAATCATGGGTATAAACAGCTGCAATATAACGAACTATTTTTTCTAACCGCGGAGAGTCAGCTAGCGGCCAAACAACGCTTGTGGGCGGAGCTGCATTCTTACCCTGTCATCAACTATAGTTTGTGGTCTGTGCGTCTACGACCTTATTGTATTGCTTGTCATGCCAGTAAAAACAAATACATAATCGAATAATGTGCAGCTACTCTGGAAAGTGCAGCGCATAACGACAGCCATCGACCGCCAGCCTTCTTAAAACTACCGTAAGGGGTGTGGTCACGCGAGGTGCATCAGGCGATAGCAGTGGTGGAGTTGTAGACTCACCGGCTTCCTCGTGGCCTTGCTGGTTCCTTTCAGAAGCCCCTGAGGAGGGTGCCAATCGTCGACATTGCGGGTGGCACACCCTTGAAGGAAGAGTGGGTGCCGACAGGGAGGGTGCAACAGCCCGAACTCCCGCCCCCTCCGACAACCTCGTACCAGTTCCAGGTCGACTGGCGGCAGCTCGCACCCTTTCCTGAGTTGCGCTACAAGTACCTCAAGGTTTGCCCCTCACCCCACTTTGCCTTTAAGGAAACACGAAGACAAACCACAAGTTTGTTTCATTAGAGAGACTGTTTTGTCTCGATAACAGTGATACCAACTTTATCACAAACTTCAAGCAAATAATCGAGATATTGAGGAACGTGGATGCGACAGTGGGGACTCCCCAGAAACTTTCTATAGATTTCTCTATGATGTCATAGACATCATATGACGTCATTACGTTTCATGATGGCGTCGTGTGATGTCATGACATCATTACGTTTTATATGACATCATTATGATGTCATACGGCATCATCTGACCCAGTCATGTTTCTTATATGATGATATGATGCCATATGACATCATATGACCCAGTCATGTTTCTTATATGACATCATATGACATCAGTTTTATACGGCATCATTATGATGCCATATGACATTATTATGATTTCATATGGCATCATGACTTAGTCATGTTCCTTATATGACGTCATATGATGTCATTATGCTGTCATATGACCCAGTCATGTTTCTCATATGATGTCATATGACGTTTCTTATATGACACCATATGACGTCATAGAAGAAACATGTCTGGGTCACAGTGATCCTAGTTCTGTGTTATCGTATCTCTTGAATGTCAATGTGCAGTTGAACTCTGATAATCATGTTTTTAGTGCTGCCCCATGTTATGTCACTCCTTCCCATAATAGTACGTCAATGTAGCGTGAAATTTGGAAGTTTTTTAATATTATTTTGTATTTTTTGGTTAACAGAACGTCTTTCGTGGCTGGGGTGAAGCTGAACCAAAGGGTAGCTTTTTCAAATTGAACAAAGTGGTGTTTTGTCTCCACGGCTCCTTTGATTACTTACAAGCTGAGAACTATTTTATAGCATTCGCACATCATGTTTTATTTTTGCAATGATGGAGCATGCTACCAGTCTGTGTAGGCTAATCGTGCCAACGCCGCAAATTCTATTCAGGTTGACTAGAAAAAAAAACTTGTTTCATTTGAACAAAGTAGGCCATAAAATGCAGTCCTTGTGTTGAGTGAGGAGCGATCCCTTTGGCTCCAAAAATACTTTTAAACGTGCTATGATAGTGCGGCAGCACTGTGTATGTGGGCTTGCTGCAGGCTCTTGTATCTTTCTCCTGCTTTGGAAAATTCCTTTTGGCGTTCCCATGGGCTGTTCTCTTATGCTGAAGCCCATTTTACCACATACAGGCACTTTACCACACCCTGCTGCAACAAAATGCCGATTTTGGTTGCTACAAAGTTGGCTTCTTGTTGCTTCGATAACTGCAACAAAACGACTCGAGCCGCTCACTTCACTGTTCCCTGTGACGTTTCGTCCGCAGCAACTGGACGCCAGCAAGATAGGAGCATTCTTTCGAGAGGCCATGGAGAGCGAGCTTTTCTGCGAGATCCTCTGTATCCTGGAAAACCAGTTTCTAAGGTAGGGGCACCTGTTGGGACCACTAACCATTTTGAAAAAAAAAAAGAAAGTCTCAGTGGCGCACCTTATTTGTGTGTGGGCAACCATTGGTTTGACAGCAAAAACTACTCTCGAAGCCACTGGTTGTTTGACTTATTTTGCCGAATTCCATACGCGTTTGTTTTTGAGGTGCTGTTTTTTGCACATTCAGCGTTGCATTGCATATCTTGATTGGGCCTTTGCGGTGTTAAAAATGCTGTGCTGTTTTTGCACATTCAGTGTAGGGTTGCATACCTTGATTGAGCCTTTGCTGTGCCTACTGTCAGTGCTGTCATTCATGTCGTGTAGTGTAAATGATCGCGGCAAAGTCTTCATATAGAAAACATATAGGGCAAACCATATGCATGGAGGACGATTAGCCATGGATTGATGGAGCAGCTAATCAAAATATCAGTCGGTCAGTTAAATCAGTCGTCAATTTCAGTCAATACAGTCGAACACGGATATATCAAACACGCATATATTGAATTATTGTCTATATCAAACAGTCTCAACATCCCCTTGGAAATCCCCTGCAAAAGCATAGCACCGTTGTATGCGTGTGTCCAGCTCCCGATCATGGGCACATTCGATATATCGAACGCTGCGCCTCAAGTTACCGCTTGTCGCAACTGTGAAGAGCTCTGTGATGTGTGGAGCTTTCAGATAAGCTTTAGATGGGCATGTTTTCTATTTCGAATTATCGATATATCGAACTTTTTTGCGATCCCCTTGGAGTCCGATATATGCGTGTTCGACTGTAATAACTTCCCCTGCCCAAGCACTGCTTTGTGGTCGTCCCTTGAGAATACACAGTATCGCACTCCTGCAAGGTGGTAGATTGGCTGATGCTTAACAAAGTGGGAAGTGAAATAATTTCGGCTAATTGACTTCAGTCGACCAGTTCTTTCAGCGCAATTTAAAACTGCGCTAACAAACGGTACAAGGAAAGGCAGCGCACGGCACTGTGCGTTGTCTTTCCTGCTCCCCTTTGTTATCGTTGTTTTGAATTGCGTTGAAAATGAACCGACCAGCCCAAATCACCGTCTCAACTATGTAGTTTTAACGAGTGATAACAAAGTGATGGTGATATTTTGAGCCCCCCATGCATGGCGGGTGGATCTAAAAGTAAAGGAAGGCTATTAATTAACCCGATAGAGGGATGAACTAGCGTCACTAAATGAAGGCTTTTAGAGTATTGGCACTCTTTTGTCTCATTGTTACGTGCCACCAGGATTTTCATTGGTCGGTCGGCACCACGTGATATTTGTTTACGTATGGGCGCAGCCATTTTGTTTCTGGGTGCCTCTCCTCTCTCTCTCTCTCTCTGCTGCGTGGACGCTAGTGCGGCCGGTCACACTGTGCCCTTCACAACAGGTGGCGGTTTCGTTGGCAGAGATGGCAACACTGTGAGCCAGAAACAAAATGGCCCCCAGACGCTTCCGGGTGCACGAAGTGAAGGTACTCTTCAGCGTAGCTTATTTAGTGACGCTAGGGTGAACTAAGGAAGTAGGACGGACTGGGCATTGCATGACCAAACGGTTGAAGGGATAGCAGAGAAGCCTTTGTCCTGCAGTGGGCACATACAGGATGATGATGATGATGATGTGTGTGTGTGGTTATTCCTGAAATGTTATTTAACCCTTTCAGTCTTGAAGTTTTCTATTTCTAGCAAAAAGATTTTACATTGCGGAGCATCTCGTGCTCGGGGGTGTGTCTCTCCCTCCCTTGTCTGCTGTCCGCACTCTACTGCGCATGTGCGTCTCTTCAGCCCAGTCAGCGTTTGGGCTGATGTCAGCGCAGTCCACTATAAAAAGAAGTAGTTAGGTGACACCCGGTTTCGATCCCACGACTCTCTGGTCGCAACGGGAGGTACGTGGCGCTCTTCCCACTGCGCTACAAACTGAGACGGGAGCATGTGCTACGAACGCGCCTTATGTCCTTCAGTCATTCAAACTACGTCAAGAAGCTACTGATACAACGAAGGCATGCGAAGCTGAACGTCAACGGAAACGACGAACTGAAAACTAATGGGAACTTCAGTCGACCCCATGGCTGCTTCGCATACTACTCAGCGTTCCCCTACGGGAAGATGGTGTAATTTTTTTTGTAGTATTTTCCTTATTATTGTGATCCTATGAGCTTACAAACGAAAAATTGAGCTTGTGGTGCAAGTAATTAGCAATTTAGAAGCACTGCATCTAATAATGTCATTAGGCAATTACAATTTTTAAAATACAACAAAAAATTTCTTTTGCGTGTTGTACTAAATTTTAAAAATCAGTGAGCCCGTATACAAAAAATAAAGCTGGTATTGAAAGTATTTTTTGAGTTCCAGCCGTGTAATCAAACTAGAACTTTAGTCCGTGGGGTAACCCCAGTGTCTGTTTGGACTTCACTGCAATGCCTTCCTCTCTGTAGCGTTCAGCTGTAGCAAAAAACAAACAATGGGGACATGTATCGAAAGAGGAATCTTTGAAAAACTATTCCCCAGAAAACTGGCTGTTTTGACTGTGTTTGGAAATTGCTAGAAGAATTTTGATTAATGTCCTAAATATAGGGCACCAGCGCGAAAGGGTTTATTGCCACCACAGGTTGTAGTTATCTTTTGCGAACCTGTAAAGGAGGCTTGCTGGGCTTGCCTTTTCAGAGAAAGCGTCGCAGCGACGGGAACGAGGTGAGACTTTTACCTCATTTCTTTGTGGTGCGCAGGGACGGCGTGGACATCTACCCCGTCCTGAGCAACCTGCCCAAGGTGGGCCGTTTCTCGACGCTAGTCATGTTGCTGGGAGGCGAAGACAGGAAGAGTGAGTGAGCGATCGTTGCGATCACTTTCGTTTGTGTTGTTGGGCATTGACTGGGCAGCTTTTCATTGCGGAAGAAGGCTTCGCGTTGTGTCTGGCGAGCACTGGCGAAGGGGCGAGAGACACTACAGAAAAGGAGAAGGAGAGTATAAGACATGGGGGAAAAGATGTTGAGAAAAACACAAAACGAGGAAAGAACCTTTCCAATTTGTTAGCATACTCTCCATGACGTTCGGATTGTTTTGTCCATTTCGTTTTTCTTCAGGGGAATTGCAAGGTGGCTGATCATTGTCATGAGAGCAGACGTTGAAGTTGTGTCAGCTTGGTGTGTAGCTCGCGACAGAAAAAAAGTTATCAGTACTCTTTATTCGATAATAGGCAGTGTTAGTGAGCTACGGGATGGAACTGTAAGCGAATCATCGATTGACATTCCTTGCCGGGCCTCAGCACATGTGCAATAAGTTTGAGCATAACCTGAAATCAAAGTAAAGAAGGGAGCTCTCTTGCTGTGAATAGAGTTCTCCTATGTGTGAAGTTTTCTAACATTGACCGACGCTATCGCACGTTTGCCCCTTTCAAAAGTCAGACTGCTATGCCAAGGGCAGGAAGCATTGAAAACTCATTCTCATAACAGGCGTGGTGCGAGTGACGTTTGCGAGACAGCTGCGCATAGTGTGCATTTTTGATACAATGCCATTTTCCTGCACCAAGCTGCTCCAAAAGCATGAAAATTGCGAAAACTGCTCCAAACTGCTCCAAAACAGCCTGAAAGCCGCGTATTTTGATGCTCATGTCAGTTTCAGCGGGGAATAAAGCTTCCAGCATCCCAGTCACCGCTTTTATCGTCGGTCAATCGCAAACGCAGAAACGGCACGGATACAGAGACTGAAACGAAGCAAACGATAGCTTCTAAAACGCGATTGGCTTTCCGTCCGGTTTCCCTGAAACGGCCTTCTCGATTGGGTTGCTGCATACTTCAGGCGCTCAGTGCGCATCGCCGATATTTTTTCTGGTTTCTTTTACGCCATCAGCTGGGTTCCAGTCTATTCATTCTATCTGTTGTGGCTTTGTACAGCGGCGTTAACGTGGGGGATAAGGTTTGAGATTGGTGCCAGATTATAGGAAGCTACGCGGCTCGAAAGAAGTTCATTGAAAGGTGGGGCCTACGACTTCGGCGTGGTTTGCCCCTGAGTGCGAAACGCGGTGCGCACGTCTCTAATTGGGGTTCATGGAGTGAACTTTTTGGCTCGTTGCTGTGTTACAAAACACTGAGTTGTTGCTGTGTTTCGAAACGAGATTGCGAGCCTTGGGAACGGAGCAGTCGACCCAAAAGTTGCGGGCTTCACTGAGGCACTGCGACTTCTTCAGGCAGTGCCCAATAGCTGCGGGACTGCATGGTTACCATAGCACGCGAGTAATAATGCTTGATGAATGTGAAGTGAAATTTAGTGCTAAAATCTGGGTGGCTAAACATAGTAACGCTACTCAAATGACTATGGGGTGAACGTGCGCCTCGGGGATTGAAACGGGTAGGCTGGTGGGGCTGTGCGACCGTTAGCTCGAAGTTGCTCAACTGTTGCCGTGACTGCACTCGTTCATACAACACAGCCTGGGATTACAAAAATATTAATTTGAGCATTCAAAGGGTTTAAAAAACACACCATAATTGCAGAGCCCTTAAATTTGGTAATGTTAACGGCAGTCTTGTTAACGTTGCGTGCAGCCGCAGCACAATATCACAGTTAGTAAAAAGGTAGTGCCATTAGTACTTTGTAATACTCTTAAAAGCACTTTTTTGTAAGGCTGTTTCAGTGTAGCGTGCATTCAAAACTGATTGAAAAGTGTACTTGACTTCCTGAAATTGCTGAAAATATGATTTTTTAAGCTCATGAGACGGCGTATTAAATGTCACCTGCTCCAAAATCGACATTTTGCTGCTCCAAAAACTGCTCCCAAATCTGTTTGGGCTGTCGCATCCCTGGAGATAGCAACCATCTCCAAACGTGCGGCACAGGCTGTGTTGCATAAAGAGCAGCTCGGGAGTGGGTGAAAAACATTCATTGGAGTAGCCATCGTGTTTTGCTGCGCTTTGCTATGAATTGTTAACAAACTGGCAAAGCTTGCACTAAGTCGCGCAAGGCTTGAACCATAGCGAAGCTGCAGGAGATCTTTCTACGTGAGCACTGAAGGACACATCAGGACGTGTTCCTGGAGTCGCTTCGAGGTTCCATGGAGCAGGTGTTGCGCCATCTATTCTGTTGTTGGTTGCTAGGCAACGTGAGGTGCTCTTCAAGGTTTTCGCCTTTTTTTTTTTTTTAAGTGCACAGCACTTTCGGCGCTCGCCCTGTCGTCCCAGCTTGCTCGCTCGACCCAAGTATATAGAGCATCAAGGCGGTGTCCCGGGGTAACGCTGTTGTTCGCGGCGTACCCCAGAGGCTTTGAAAGCCAAGTGGTTTATATAGTCATAAGCGTTGGAAACTCTTGAAGCGCTGGCGGTTGTCATACGTCTCCCCGTTGTTTAGCGAAAAAAAAAAAAAACTATATTTACATTTGAGGAAAAATATACGTAATTAACCGGCAGCGCCCGCATTCCTCTAGTTTAAAGGAGCCATGAAGAGAAAATACAACTTCGTGTAATTTGAAAGAATTAGGATTCAGTATCTCACTCAGCTCCATTACAGCCACAAAAGGTGTTTTTTTTAATGAAAAAAAGCAAGAAGTATTTAAAAACTTTCAAATTTTGCGCCACAGTGACGTGTTGTGAGCAAGAATGACGTCATACGGGCCAACAATAAAACATAATTTTCAGTGCGTTAACTGCACGTTAGCATTCAAGTGATGCGGTCAAATGGAACTAGAGGCCCCATTACAGACGTCCAGTCATGTGTCGTCGCGACAGGTCAGTTAGGCGGCCGCCAATCGCACAAACAAGGTTACGTGACGTCATAGAAAAGTTGCGGGAAATTGGCTAGGGAGTCGCGACTGCTTCGCACGTTTTCTTTAATATCTCCGTTATTTGTTCGAAGATTGCGATGATATTGGTATCATTGTTATCGGGACTAAGCAGTCTTTCTAATAAACCCAACCTGTATTTTGTCTTCATGGCTCCTTTAAAGGGACACTGAAGCGATATGTAAACATTGCGGGATTACTAGCGCAAATTGTAGTCCGGAGTCCCCAGGCCATGTTTCAACCACTCTGGGCGCGTTTACGCGATTTTATTTAGTAGAAAAATTAATTCGAAAATGCTGTCCTCCTCTCTTTACGCTCGCCCATTTTCTGTGGCGTTTTCGTGTGACGTCGAGAGGAGCCGAGCTCGCAATTGGCTGCGCTACTGCAGGGCTCCCCGGCCTTCAGACAGAGTCAGTCGGCCCAGTGTTTCATCCGCCGGTCATTGCAATTCGTTTGCTCAGTTGAACCGAAGCCAGGACACATTTGTGAATGGAAGAATGTGCCTTTCTTTACTTGGTTAGTTTGTACACTATATCAGCTCCAAGTCAAGGTCGCTTCACACAAGCGCTGCACAAGCGCACATGCGACGCTTCGCTGACTGGTACGCCAGTAGGAAAATATAAGGCCTCTTGAAGGCGGAAGAAGAATCAGCGAAGTCAATATAGGTACTAAGGAAATAAAATCAACTGATATTTTTAGACTACAGCGTAAAACTAGGGTGCGGGAAGCACTTTTTTGCGCTGGGCGAACAAGCACAGCGGTCAGCAGCACGACTACGCATCTGCGAACGCTTTTCCGTCTAAGAAATGCAATTGCTAGACGTGATATATTGTGGAATCTTGGGGGATGCTTACTGCACGAGCGAAAAACAACAAATAGTCACCTAAGCTGCTTGAAATGCCGAAACTAAATAAAAGTGTAAACTGGTTATACAATATATACCTTATATTACCAATGTCAGCAGAACCCGCTTTGTGGCCGAGTGGGCTGGAGCGCTAGGTATGTCATCGCAAGTATTTTGCAAGTCGCGAGTTCGAATCCCCGCGGGTACGTGCTTTCTTTCTTTATAAGGTAACTTTTTCGTTTTCCGGCGATGTTTTCTATACTGAGGTCACCTTTTTTTGGGCCGCAACGTTCATTGCTCCACGATCTAGTTCACAGAACGCGCGCAGGCTGGCACTGGCGCGCTAGCGAGTTCTCGTTGGCGTGCTGTTGCCATAAGCACTGACTGATTGCGGGCAGTGGGCACAGGCCAGAATCAACAGACCCTTGGCCTGGTGCGAACACGTTTTTACGATACAGGCATGAGTGAGGCAAGCTACAAATATGGGGGAAAAGCGCATGGCATTTGAGCGTCTGCGGGGACGCGGAGGGCGTTCATGCACTGCGTAGGCCTCGGCTAGTGAATGCTACAATTACAAGCCGTCCTGGGAGGCTTATCTTATGCATTTTACAGCCGACAACATGGCAGAAGCGCGGTACGATTATTACTGAGATATTGAGAATGCCCATCCAACAACGCCATCGGTTGTGTTTTACAGAACCGAAACCGAAACTGCTAACCTTGGGCATCGTCCAATCACGGTGCTCCCTCCTCCCAACGTCACAGCGTTAGTTGGTGCGGCCGCCGCAAACCGCGCATGGCAGTTTTTCTTCTTTCGCGCTTTGTAAAATAATTACCGATTTCTCAACCGGATAAACGATGAAAAGTGTGCTAATTTGAGCCAGTCTACGCAGTGCAAGCAAAAACGGGAGCTTGACAAATTCACTTCAGTGTCCCTTTAAGGACGCCCGTTGGGTTTGTTTTTGCGATAGTAAACGCAAAATGTGGCAGTGCAACGCCGGCACGTGCGGGGAGAAAAGCACAAACAGAACAGAACTCCCGCTGGTGCAGTTTCAGGCAGGGGGCGCGCGAGCACTGCGAAAGCAGGAAATTTGAATTGCATCGGGTGATCGGGTGGTAGCAGTGAGCGGATAACACCGCTACAGCCCATTATGGCGAATCACTTTCTCAGCACTTCCGTCAGCTTTCACATTGAGTGGAACAGCTTTAACTTTTTGTTGTTCTAACTCTCCCCCGCGCACAGGGCTGGCACGATTGCTCGCCGTCACCTCCAAGGCGGATCCCGGGCTCGCAGAGAGCTACGGATTGTGATGAACAAGCATCTTCCCTCACCACCTCCCCTCGACGACGCACAGACTCAAGTCATGGCTGCTCAAGTCTCTGTAAAGTTTTGCACCATAGACGCACCACATTCGAGTGCACTCGCACACACATCACTGCACCGTCTTTCTCTGCTCACTGCCTGTAGAGGATGAAAGGTTGAATAAACACGATGGATGAATGATACGCTGTTATGGGTGGGCTGTGGGGTTCACTGCTCTGCTTTATTTTGACTCTCCTATATGTGAACGAGGTTCTCCAACGAAGTTACTCCTCATTAAGCACAGCTTTAGCATGGTGCTAAAGCTGCGGAGATTATTATTTTGATAACACAGCATGCGTGGCTTGCAGTCAAACATAGCAGGATCGAAGAAAAAACCAGTGCTACTACAGAGAGTTCAAATGTTGGCTTTGACTGTGTCCCTTGTCATTTCATCCAAACAGCGTTGTGCTGTTAAGCCCTTGATACAGTGCGGTCCACATGGTTTGAGTTAACTCTAGCAACACAACCAAGAATGACAAATTCTTGCCTACTTAATAAAACAGCTGAAACATGCCAAAAATTTGCCAAATTCTGCCTCCAATGTGCATTTATTAAAGCGTATCTGCTCAGTGAACTTGTGCATTGTACTTTGTTGTGGCAACTTTTGGTTTCTGCTGCTGTTTTGCACAGAACTGAATAAAAAAAAATGTTGGAAACAGATTCTTTGTTAGTTAACGAACCGAAAACCAACGAAAACAGTTGGTACTATGTCGTGTATCACAATTCTTGTGTACCTTTGTTTTTAATTTACAGTTTTGAATTTTTTAATCTCCGTACGCATGCATAGGTTTCTGTCTTAGGCTAGCCTTCTGTATTCAGAAGTGCCTTCATGCGAAGCATTTATGGCTGTACATCGAGTGAGAGCCGTAGTTGTACTCGGAGCAGAATGTGTACTGTGAATACATGGTGTGATAGAGTCGCTGAATGTGTCGTCACGAGGGCCCGAGGCAGGTAGCCTGGCTCAAGTCAGCTTAGCTGAAGGACGCTACGACTCAATGAATTTGTTTCCACCTGCCTTCCTTACCATTGTTAATGCAGCCCCATCTGGGTTTGGCACCACGGTAGTTTACAGTTAGGGGGTTCGCTGGAGATGCCTGACCACAGGCTTTATCGAGAGCTCCATTTTGTTTCCAGCACCTGATGAAGATTCTTGAAGTTTAAAGTGTGGTGTTATTCTTTTACAGCAAAGCTGTTTATGTCTCGGAGTCCCCATGTAGCGTCCGTTGCAAAGTCACGTCAACCAGGGATTTTGAATCTTGCGGCAGAGCCAACTTTCGGGCGAATGTTCTGGCTCTCAATCTATACTTGGTGACAACTTAAGAACGGCACCGAAAGTTGCCGCTGTGCCTTATCACCGTAGCCGGATGTTTCTCCCCGCGGCGCAAGTAGGGCGTTACTGGGAATATTTTGAACATGGCGTGAGCCGTTCTTGTGATTTTTTGGACTTAATATGCTGATAAACGACTCCAGTGACGACAAGCAAACTGCGTGAGACAAGGCAGACGATATCACGCATTCATAGCAAACCCCTTTCAAAACGCGCGCGCACTGACGTTGCGGGTCCGGCGCTTTGGCGGAGTGATACACTACATGAGGTGGTGTCGTTCTCGAGTTGTAACCGATTATAGCGTAGGTATCTGAAAAGAATCGTACTGAAACTGGCCGCTAGGACTCTCATTGCAGAGAGCTTCATTTACTTGGCATAGTTTGGCCGCAGTGAAGTTGTAAACCTTACAAAATTCTCGTGTGCTGTCAATATGTGACCACTTACGGAGGAGGTCTGGTTACCAAGGACGGCGGTAACTTTTTTATTCATACAATCCTGAAAGAAATATTACCATTAGCCCCTAAGACAACTATCATTATGCCGATTTTCATTTACTTTTTGTAATAATGTAGTTCACAGTAAAGTTGTAAAACGCTGCGAAATTTTGTGGGAGGGAGACTGGCAGCCCCACGTTTGACCTCTAGAATAAACATCTAAAACTTTCAAGTTTAATTCAGCTAATTAACTAGGAACTATGCCCAATTGCAAATTACAGACAAACGTGTTTGTTGTCGTGCACCCCTGGGACTGTGCCTAGCTCCGCTGATCATATACTCCTTCACGAATTAGATGGGCATTGAATTTTCGTAGCTGTCAGTGAAGCACGAGGACTACAGCGCAGATATCCTTATATTGAAGTAATGTACGTCAGTATTGGAGGCTGTTAACCGAAGTCGACAAGTTATTGCCGCAATTTTCTAAGCATTGCCTGTAGCCTTTCAGTTACTTTTCTTTACTGCATAATTGGCAGTTGTGATAATAGCCTACAAAGCACTTGGTCCAGCTCCTACATCGCATTGGGCGTGATACACTTTCACAGATTGAAACTTGTAGCAGTGTTTTATCTTTTAGCATATCTCGGAGCAACCAGAACATCCTTGAAACACAGACTCCCATATGGGACTAAGCCTATGTGAGAAGAGCTTTGTAATGACTGCATGGAAGTTTGTGTAAGTAACCTGTGCTCCAACAGGTTTTTTTGGATACTAATGGCATAACTCTGTTTCGAACTCTGTTTCGATATTGGCTTCTTCATCAGCTAAAGGCTTGCACTGAGCTAGCACAACCATGATTATACGAGTGCATTCTCCAGAAACAAGCAGCGTTGCTGAAACTTGCAAGCTGTGCAGCCCCCGTTATTTTTTTTCAAAGTGTCATATGCAACTGAGCAAGGTGCCAGAAGGGTCAGACATTGCAAATGCATCTTCAGCCTGCATCCCGGGATGGCTGTTGCACTGGCTGCATGTCACGTGAAGAGGGCAGGGATACGTGTTCTAAGTGCAGAGCACTTTAGGGGCTCCCTCTGTCGTAGCTTGCTCGCTGGACCCAAGTAGAGCCACACAATGTTCCGTCGTCGTGGCGTAATCCAGAGGCTTCAAAAGCGAAGTGCTTTATATAGTCATAAGCGTTCTAAACTCGTGAACCGCTGGCGCTTGTCATGCATCTCCCCGTTGTTTAGTGCAGAGAAACCTGCAGGTACATTTGAGGAAAAATATACGTAACTAACTGGCAGTCCCCGCGTTCTTTTAGGTAGGAATTTTGTTGGGTTGGTTTTTATGATAGTAAGCGAACAAAAGTGGCAGTGCAATGCCGGCATGTACAGGAGGAAAAGCAAGCACGAAAAGAACAGAACTCCCGCTGGTGCAGTTTCAGGCCGGGGGGCGCGCGAGCACTGCGAAGGCGGGAAATTTGAATTGCATTGGGTAGTAGCAGTGAGTGGATAATGGCGCTGCAGCCCATTACGGCGAATCACTGCTTTGCACTTCCGACAGCTTTCACGTTGAGTGGAACGGCTTTAATTTTTCACAGTAGAGCTGTTTAAGCTTGAGCTTGGTCCGGTGGCATTAGCAAAAAAATACCAAGAAAAAACTGCCTCCTGTAAAGGGTGCACCACCACAGATAGGGTATTATAACAGTGAAGCCAGCTTTCGCGCCTGCTCTGGAAAGGAGTAATGGTTCCGGGTCTCACGTTTGCGAATGCTGTTCTCTGCTTAAAATCAGACGTTCTATCAGGCCTGGAAGTAAACCAGAGAACGGTAGGACGTTTGGCCTTCGGCGCGCATGGAAAAACAACTAACGAAGCAGTTCAGGGAGATATGTGCTGGGCATCGTTTGAAGTTAGAGAAGCTCAGAGTAAAATGTGCTTTGAGATGAGGTTGAGGGCAATGGATCAACGAAGGTGGGCAGCTAAGGTTTTTAGGTACCTATACTTGAAAAGCGTGGACACACAGTGGTTAAGAAAGACGAAGGTTAACGATGAAATATGGAAAGAACAGTGGAGAATCGAAAACAGCCAAGGTAACCAAAAAAGAGGCAAGGCAGATTGAAACGAATAAATGGAGGGAAAAAAAATTCCCGCGCCTTCCCGCAAGGGGAACACAAGTAAATGCAGAGCATTGGGGCCTCAGTACTGATTGAAGGCAGTGTTGCTTCCATCGCTTCTTCCGTGATGCTGGAGTAGCAGACACGAGTAAACGTGGGCACGAGCGTCAACCAAGGAAGGAAGGAGCAATGCAGTGACTGAAACACGAGCGACCGCTAGCCGCTATATTTGCAGCGCGCGCAGTAGAGGGAGAGCAGTACGGGGGGGAGAGCGCGCATGCGCAAGCAGCGCGCGCCCTTCCACTTCCCACCGCGCTGCTATCACGCACCTGTTACGCCGAGACCGCGACGGAGCGAACGGGCTGACTACGACGCATGCGCGCGCCAGCTGCTGTTGAGAGACAGGAGGGAAGGAGAGGCTCATTTGGGGAGAAAACGGGTGTAACCCGATTCTCCCGAAACATGTTCGGGGTGTAAAATTTGGCTAAAATCAGGTTGTGCCCGAAAATGACCAACCCTCAGTGTAGCCATGTTGATTGCCACAATGAGTGTTGCCATGGTAAATGGTGAAGGTATACTGCCTGTTGCTGCTTACGATGATGGCAGACCCAGCATCTTGCGGAAGATTAAATGCAGGGTGCATGATGGCTGGGGCCTCCTTAAAATCCCGGTATAAAGTATGCCTCGGTGTTTTTGCAAACTGCGAGGGACTCTGGTTGGTGGAGACTGAGCTCAGCAATGCAAAGACGTCCTCACAGTAAGGATCCCATGTCTGTTTATTTCAAGCTTCGCTGTGGCATGCCTCAGGGTTCAGTCCTGGCACCTCTGCTCTTCAATGTGGCCATGATACTACTAGCCTGGCATCTCAGCGCTCTTCCACACATCTAAACTGTCATACAGAAGACTCTCGATAAACGAAACTTCAAGGGTACGACAAACATTCCACAGAGATGCGTTAGGCAGGTCTTGAAATGAACAAAACTGTTTTGTGAGGCAGAGATGATGTGTGCTCTTTCTGCCAACAGAGACAAAAACAGTGCACCAGAGGTTGCACACATTTTACAGCGAGGTTATATTATGTTTGTGAGGTTATAATAAGATGTACAAAGTCGCTTGGGGGCAAGAACCACCTTCGGCCAAAAATTACGACCCCTTACACCGTGGTGGTAGTTTCATTCGTAGCATCGTTAGCGGCCGAAAAGGGTTCAACCAGCCGTAGCAAGATAAACCATCAAACGTCAACTGTGACCTTTGAAAAACAGAAACGAAGCATTCAGACCACACGCTTACACAGGAGAGTTTGTTTTTTTTGTTTTTCTTTCACCATCAGTAAATGCGATACTATTTATACAAAGGTGGATGGGTTCACATTCACTCGCTCCTGGTATTTTACAGAGCGCACATGTAAGGAATTGCTTCACCGCAAACTGCAATCCAAATATCACCACAATTGTCACGTGATCGACAGAACGCATGGTCGCAACTGTCTGCACTTAGCGCCACTGCCACGTGGCCCGCTCCTAACAGCATAGCTAATCGTGAAGCTTTGCCGATATCATTGAAGTGTGTCGCCAAGATGTAGAATACAATAAAGTGACGACGATAAATTTTGTAAAAATTTGGTTACCTGTTCAAAACTAGAGGAGAGGTACATGATGTAACGAGTTTTTGTGCCTGGAAACGAGGCAACATTTAACAAACGTATTCCGCCGCAGAGCATTCAGAAAATAAAACCACAGGGTATGGTTCGAAGCAACACCACTTTTTTTTTATGCTAGGAAATGTGTCAAACAAGGCAGTCAGTTTAAGTCTCTTTCCCTGACACACCACAGTCAGTTTTCATGGATATCATTCGTTACACATTTTAACCACTCATTACGTTCTAAGCAGTAACTATACAAGCACTCACGCAAAGAGCTTATTGAAACAACAGGACACGAGCACGCTTCATTATGGAAGGTGTTCAGGCACTCAATTTACGAGAACATTCAGGTCAAACGAACACAGCACGTTTCTTCTGGAGAAATGGAAACGTTAAAGAAAACCACTTGTTATTTCTTTCAAGGCACACAATAGGGCTTACTTTAAAGCTTTTGAGGTATGGTACGTCAATACATTTATTTTGGTCACACTGCAACTATGAAGAGCAAGCGGCAACAACGCAGAAACTCTCTATCATTTTGCAACAAAGCCATTCTACAAAATGCAGTGCAGAGTCAAAAAAAAAAAAAAAAGTACAAGGAGTCTTTCAAGGGTCCACGAACAGCAACAAGTTCCGATTACAGACTCTCATTTGCGGATAATAGCAAAGTGCATTTCACTAAGCCTTTTTGAGATTAACAAAGAAACCAATTGAATACACTTCCTAAACCTAGGAAAGCTATAAAAAAAAACCCTTTTCAATTCTGCATGGTTTATTTCCGCATTACATTTTCAAACAACGGCGTAGCAAAAAAAAAAAAAAAAAAAAAAAAAAAAAGGAATGCCAATTTTAACATGTCTAGTTTTCGTTTGATGTCTTGCATTAAGATACGTCAAGCGCTACAAAGATGATAACTGGTCTGTAAATTTATGTCGGAAATGACAAAGCACTAAAGATCGCAAACATGGCAAAGATACGGGGCGGGCATCTGTCAAGATGATTGCCTGAGCAGTTTTTGTGATGATGGTCACAGAACACACATACACATATAAAAGAAACGACTCAAATCTCACACGCAACTTTAACAATGTCCTTTTACTTATTCCTGCTTGTGGAGGCAAAGTAATGCTCTCAACACAGTCAAGCCCGCAAATCTCACCGCCACAGAAACTTCGCCAAAAGGCGAATGAGAACGATTAAACTTCAACAATGCAAAAAAAAAAAAAAAAAAAAAAAGAGAGCAAGAAACGAAAGGCCCAAATGTTGATGACACAACGCATCACCTTGTCTTCTTGTATCGTGGTTAATCACCTCACGACATAACTCGTGCCACGCGCCACCATGTTTTCCTCTCACCTGTACGTGGGTTTGAATGACTCGCACTTAACAATCATGAATGCCACAACAAGCTTACAAGTACAGCAGCGGACAAGAACAGTAAAAGATATGTAAAATTATGTACAGCCCTCCCTGCTATGCTCATAAAATTTGACATCCCCGCTACGTCGCGAAGCAGTAACTGTAGGCTCGTGACAAGCTCGGAACCTTGGAACGCCCGTACTCTTTTTTTTTTTTCCTTCTCGTTAATTTTGTTGCGTAATGACCTAAAAACGTAGTGGAGTGATACATTGTACAGACTGGCTCGTAACGTTAAGCCTTTCTTTTCAACAACTTAACGCGTGACTATACACAATGCAGCTAAACTTGACGCGATCCCTACTGGCAGTATGTGTCGCACTGGGTCAACGCACACTAAAAAGAGGACGTTCACTCAAGTGTACCTGAATGCACCCAAACTTTGAAGTTACAACTGGCTGGCGAAACAAGCCACCCATGCTAATAGAACTGCGCATCAGGTTCTCACAAAGTATGACAAACCTCCATGTAAAAGGGGCATAAAATGAACATTTCACGGCAGTTACAAGATGTTTCATTCGTGCTGTTGCAGTATGAAAGGTTTAGGTTCGAAGGAGAGAAATTTTAAAAACGTGTGACAAGTTTCGACGCCAGCCAGTTTGCTCAAGTGTTCTGGCTACCGTTAAGCAAATGTTCCCCTTGAACAGCTGGCTTGCAAAAAGGTGAAGATGGGATGACGCCCACAAAATGTTGGGCAGGAATAAAATAGAGTGTTTTGACTAAGTACACTTTGATCACGCTAATGTGCCCTTGAAAATAACGTTTAAAAAATTTAGAATATAGGAAACCTAAGCAACTATCAGCCAGCCAAATTCGAATTGCATTTCTGGCGCCCGTCGAGCTTTCTGGGCCAAGCAACTCTTGGACAAGCCCCGGTCACAAAAACAGAAGAGAGCGAATTTACAACAAAGACCTCGCTGTTTACACCAAGAATTTGCTGTAAATGTGCGAGAGCTTGTGTAGTTGCTTTTTGTACGACTCAAAATTCCTTTTGTCACCCAAGCACCTCAAAGCTGACTGATAGTAGTCATCACGGGCCTAAATTACAAAAAAGCCAAACTGACTGAACTGTGAAAACGGAACGCAGCTGTCACAGGATTGGCCTCGGAGAGGGTGCGGCAAGGACGAGGGCTGTGAAACAAGATTTACTTTTGCTCAACAGAGTGAAGGCGTTTTGATGCTGTGGTGCACATTAATTTGTACTAGCCTTCCTGAGATGGCATGGAGTACCAGAATCTGTTTCTCTTCCTTTCTGCTGCTACCGATTGCAACCACCTCCTCCATGCATTGTTTGCACAAAAAGTTTTTCAAAAAAAAAAAAATCGCAGAATTCTAACTCGACCGTGGTCAATGCGCAACTCATCTACATGGCTAGAAAAATCGTCAATATTGAAGGAATGAGATGAGCGCATTTTCAGAATAACAGTTGTCAGCTAAACAGACACTCAACCCCCTCTTTCCGTGCGCGATTTCTACCTTTTAGAATCGCGCATTAACGCATTATTCTGCCAAGCAATTCACCACGTGTACTCCTTTCATCAGAATACACTCACCCACACGATTCAAACCTATGGATCAGACATAACACTCAGCCAACAGACGCTTAAAAACTTGGTTAGCACATTTCACTCAATTAGAACGCTACAATCTTTAAACTTTTTTTTTTCGTTTTTCTGATTGAGGATAGTACGCTGTTACAACACTGCAGACGTTTCTGATTCTTTTTTTTTTTTTTTTCAAAGTTTGTTAGAAGAAGACCGCAACGCAGCAGGCCATCTTGAAAAGTGAAAGAAAAAAAAAAAAAAATGTCCGGAATGTTGCACAATGATGGCAGCCTGCAGATAAAAATTCTCTGCAAACTTTCGGCAAACCTTCGCAAGACGAGAGTGGTGTATCGCGTGCTTTCGGTGCCCCGACGAAACCGCGCCTGAAAGGAAAATGTAAGACAGCGGCTTTCGCAGCGGCAGTGGGCGTTGACAGCGGCACCGAAAACGGTGGCAAGTCCGGCGTTTGGAACGCGTGCGCACGCACAAACGTCCTGCGGTTGCTTGAGCATGGGTCGGGGCGAACTCGCCACCGGGTAAACGGCTCCCGCGGGAATCACGCACAACGTCCGTCCCGCGAACGGCACCGAGGCGCTTTTTTTTTTCCTCCTCCTCGAGTGGCGCCCTCCTCTCTCCTTCTGGGGTTCCTAGGGTGGCCAACCGCCCTCGTCAATCCAGGAATCCCCGGCAGTTTTGGGAGCCACACAGGCAGGCGACGCGCCTCTTCTTGGGAGGCTGCGTCTCGGAGGCTGCGACGAGGCAATGGCGCAAGAAGTTGAGGTCACGTACGGGTGATCATTGTAGATCAGATTGTAGGGTTTAAACTAACCTGATCATACTCCTGTGGGACTCATGAAATCATGACCCACGCGCTTCAGAAGCACCATGTACCAGTATGAAAAGTTTTACAAAGCCATAGAAATGTTCCTGACGGCCTAGCTTGCTTCTTTTCGAAATCACTTCCCTATTGAAATTAAAAAAAAAAAAAAACATTTTCGTTTACCTAGCTCTCTCTAGATGGCGCTAGCTGTCTAGCAAGCGAGAGTTTTGTCTTTATTTCAGTTCAGAAGGAACATAATTGTAAAAAAAAAAAAGAAACTAGGCCGTTGTGAGCATTTATGTGTACAGTAATCCCTCGTTACAACGAAATCGCTTTAACCAAAATATCGCTTTATTCGAAATTTTTTCTGGTCCCAACCCAAACGCATGCATTTTAGGCCGCATTACTCAAAGCGAACGAAGAGCTGGACCTGCTTAGAGCAAAGTGGCGAGCGGAGGCATCGCCGAGCGGTGAAGACCCAGCAGTGAGTCAGCTGGTCAACATGGCGTGTTAATAGGCTGGTGTTTCCCCAGCGATGTTCTCGAGCCGGTCATGGTCGATTCGCGCCATCCGACTTCAGAAAACCGGCCCAAATGCGTAGTTGGGTGACTAAATTTTGTTCTTAGAAATTGGTCAATGGCATGGACGCGACACTGCACAAACACTTATACTTGAAGCGTAGAATTAGCAGTGTCGTTGACAGCGAGGCGCCGAAAAACTTTTGTTTTGCAAACTTCACGGCTGCACACCTCGGGGAAAAAAATTACCCAGCGATCATGCCCCCAGTGCAAAACCGGTCAATTTTCATGATTGCGCTGTGTGCCCACAATGAGCATTAAATCATTTTTTGAGCTCAACAAAAACAACTTTGGACTCGAGGCGCAGAATTTTCGACGCTTTCCAGCGCGAAAACTCGCGTAGCGTTCCGTGACGCCCGCACCCCCCCCCTAAAGTGGCCACTGCCTTTTCCTCCTCACTCGCTCTGCAGTCCGTGAAGCGTTCGGACACCAGTCCCTGCTTCATCAAATTGGAGAAGGGGTTGCTCATGCCCTCTAAGAACATGAAACAGCCAAAGCTCGCTGTCTTTTTTGCACCCGAATAAAGTTTTGCTTCACTGAATACATTGCGTTTTGATTGCTCGTAGTTGTGGCGCAATTAAAGTTTGACTACTTTAGCTTTTCTCGGGTGGTCGCTTATATCGAAATACCGCTTATAACGAAATTTTTCGCCGTCCCGCTGACTTCGTTATAACGAGGAATTACTGTATTTGTGAACTTTTCGTATTGGTGCCCGATGGTTCTTAAGCTCGTGGGTGATGAAGTAAATCCCGCGGGAATGTTGACAGGTGAGTCCCCTTTAACACAGCTTAGCGAAGCTACAACTTCGCTGTGAGGCGCGCCAAAGTGGAGGACTCCGCATTAATTTTGATCACATGTGGATATCTAACGTGCGTTCAAATCCCAGCACCCGGGAACTTTCGCTTTTCGCCTCCACCAGAAAACCTGCTGCCGCGGCTAGGATCAAGCCTACATCCTTGAGCTCAGCAGCACAACGCCTTAAACACTGAGCCACCTTGGCGGGTGGGAGACCGCTATAATGAACTCGGAAAACGCCATTTCAGGGAGGAGTGGATAGACAACTAAGGAGCAGTGCAGGAGCAGTGGTGTTCGATGCCATTCTATACTAACGCAGGAAGCGCGACCATGCCCCTAGCACGGACTCTTAAATCTAGCACTTACCAAGACTACACTGCGTGCCATTCCCCTCTTTTTTTTGGTCATGACAGAAGGTATGCCCACCCATACCAACACCGTTAGTAAAAATAACGCTGAAACACCTGAATCGGGATGTGATAACAATGCGTTCCACCCAATGGTGGTATGTGTGCCACCTGCCAGCCTTACCACAGGACTGAGCTGCTGACTTGCACCGTCTGTCCAGTTTGCGGTGTTACGATTCAGCGCGCCGCTACGCTGTGCGCACGTGATACAAGTTCGGTGCAGTGCACGGTGATGTATTTGTGTGTTGTGGCAGAGCCCGCCCTCCTCAAACAAGTTATGACAAGCCAGAGCGTGTCTGCCAAGCGGATTCTCGCCCGCAGAAGTTGCAAAATCAGGAACGAACTGGTTCTAGCAGCATCGTGTTAAGGCTTCACTCTGCGAACAAACCCCACTTGCTGGGAACCCTTCTTTCCCCTTCTCTCAAAGTCAACGTGCGCCGGGTATCACGAGATTGGGGAAGGGTGTCCTTGTGCGTTTGTACTTTGTTTGGGCCTTGTGCAAAACACTGGAAGGCAGTGGAGCCGTTGATGCTTCTGTGAATAAATTCCATCCTTTCAGTGCGAGATCGCTTCAGGCTTCCATAAGGAGTGACACTCTGCCTGAGTCATGCTGTAAGCCCGCAAGAGTGCTGTTCTTGTATCGCCAATGTTCATCTCTCGCCATGCAGCAAGGCAGTTAAGTTTTGCCCTCGGCTCTTTGTCTTTAACTCCGAGGCAGCTCTCCTCATCGCTCGTTCACCACGCTACCACTACATGATGGAGGCGATGGACCTTGATACGGGGACACCTTCACCAATTTAACAACGGCCTACCTTGTTGTGCCAGCTATTTTAAATGGCTGTGCTTCTAACTGCATGGTGATTTCTTCTGTAATGCCGATTAAGCTGTGGCTGGCTTTAATAATCGCGTTTTATTTTTTCCAACTTTTTTCTACGTGCAGCTTTTTTTGACAAGTGGACAGAAATCACTCTGTGCAAATTAACTTTGTTGCAACCCGTCACCGATGTGCTAGCATTCTTGTCGAGCTGAAGACGCAATATGTGGAGAAATGTTTGCTTTCGGCAGGAACGCATATCCCATTACAAGGTTTCCATTTGACACTGTGCCGATCTAAAACTAATGGATCACTTGAGCTGCCGCAACTATTCCTGCCGAATGGTTTAATACTTTCAGATTTTACAATAACAAGTCCAGATACCACGAACAGTCTTGCTCATTTCAGATTAAAAGTACCAAGCTTTTGCTATTTTCGACCGCAGTGACGAGTACTTTGCCCACTACATTTTGCAAAGCAAGCTGTTACTTAAGGGGCCATGGAGATAAAATACAACTTTGTTCAATTTGAAAGAACTAGCCTCTGGTAACTCATTGAGCTACATTCTAGCTGTGAAAAAATCTTTTAACTAAAGAAAAACGCAAGAAATATTTAAGAACTTTCGAAATTCGTGCCGCGATGACGTGATGTGGGCAGAAGTGACCCAATATGGCCCAACACTAAAAACACAGCTATCAGTACGTTAGCTGCACGTTGGCATTCAAGTTACACGACCAAACGGAATCAAAGACCCCACCACAATTGCACAGTCATTTCCTGGCAGTGAACTTGTATTTTCCATTCATGGCCCCTTTTATATAAAGGGCAAAAAGTTATCTCCTGGTATAAGGGCACTTTACAGGGTAATTAACAGAAAACTTCATTAAGTAATAAGGGCACTTTACAGAGCAAGAGTACTTTACAAAAGCTCAAATTGAAGTTTTAAGAGCCCAGGCCACACCTGGGCTATCAGGCACACAGCAAAGGATGGCCACGGATAATTCAGACTAGCGCCACTAAATAAGCTACGCTTAAGAGTACCGCCACTTCGTGCACCCGGAAGCGTCAACGGGCAGTGTGTGACCGGCCGCTCTAGCGTCCGCGCAGCAGAGAAGAGAAGAGAAAAGAAGAGGAGAGGAGAGGAGAGGAGAGGAGAGGAGAGGAGAAGAGAGAGAGAGAGAGAGAGAGAGAGAGAGAGGGGGGGCGCCCAGAAACAAAATGGCTGCACCCATATGTAAATAAATATCACGTGGCGCCGACCAACCAATCAACACCCTGGCAGCACATGACAATGAGAGAAAAGAGTGCCGATACTCTACAAGCCTTTATTTAGTGACGCTAATCCAGACCACTCCCTGACTGAGATCTCTCCAGCTCAAGCACCACAGACATGAAGAGAGGGGGGGCACTGACCGGAGGTGGACATCTTGTAGTCCACGGTGAGCTCCTCGTGGATGTAGATGTCTCGGTTGGCAAAGAAGGCCAGCCGGGGCATCCGCACGTCCAGGTTGTTGATCCAGATCATGCACACTGCCATGTTGGGCTCACACTGCAAAGGGGGCAACAGAACCGCCCGGGTGGTGACCCCCGCTGCATTGCTTAGCATCAAAGCCAACACCCACTCTGCCCAAGAGGGAAAAAAAAGAGAAATAAAAGACGTAAAGACAGCCACACAAAAGTGATCTCAGCCTCAGCTTCAGTGATTATTGGATGAAACTACCAATTGAGTGAATGCTATTTGGTTATCTGTCAACTAATTGATCGCTTGAACATGCTCGCTGTTTGTGATTGGGTGGTGACACTATTTAATTGGCAGTTTTACCAAGGCTGGGCCAATCAATCAGTCTCACTAACTCGATGGGTATGCACTATCATATGCAGGCACGAATGTACCCACGGACCCATCTATAATGAGGTTCTGCAAAGCGCCATACGTCACTAACACAGCAACTTCATACCTTAGAGCTGATGCTCTGAACTTAATAACAACAACAACAAAAAAAAAGGTCCTGAGCAGTTATACGAAACAACTGCCATAGCAAGGCTTGCCGAAACAGGAGTTGTTTCACAGCCTCTGCTGGCCCCCCAGTCATGCCGTCACTGTCAGCTGTTCAATTTTCTTGAACCAGAGGGACGCATCGTAAAACCGCTTCGAAATCCCGAGCTTCTCGCAATGAGGCAGTCACAACTACGCCTGCATGCTTAAAACTTGGCCCACCCTTAGGTGCTACCGAAAGGGCCGCTACAAAGGCTTCCATCCCAACTACGCACCGAGTGGTTGACGAAGTGGGCGACGTTGCCGAAGGTGCCCGCGTCGACGGTGTACAGGGTGCTCTGCTCCAGGGACTCCTCGGTGAGGTGGTAGTCGAGGTCGAACAGGTACGTCATGCCCTGCGCGTCGTACTGCTTGCCCCGCTTCTCCGCCTCCTCGTCCGTGATCACCTGTCAGCCGACCCCGACGACAGGCAGAGGGAAAAGCAGCTTTTCAACGTCGGTGCAACGCATCACGACGACAAGAAATGCGCCAATTCACGAATGAAACGTTCAACGGAACTGCTGTATATAAATCTGCGAGGAAAATTTGATTGATTGTAGGGTTTAACGCGCCAACGCAACGCAGGCGATGAGGCGCGCCGTAGTAGAGGGCTACGGATTAATGTGGACCACCTAGGGATCTTTAACATGCACTGAAATCTCGCACACATGGGCGTTTTTGCTTTTCGCCTGCATCAGTAAAGCGGCCGGCGCGGCCGGGAATCGAACCCGCGACCTCGTGCTCAGCAGCGCAACACCTTAGCCACTGAGCCACTGTGGCGGGTTGGGAAGGAAAGTTTGGCATCCACCTCAATGTAGCTGTACGGCTACAAAGGAAAGCTATGCAGCTTTCTCAGAAACTTCGCAGTTCAAGAAAAATTCGTCCTGGTCCAGGATTCAAACCCGCGACCACCGCTTAACCAGAGCAGTTGCTCTACCAACGGAGCTAACCTGGGGGCTAGCTGTTTGTAGCGTGAGAGCGCATTGATCAACAACACGAAGTGATGGACAGGTGTTAATAGGCCAGATTTAGGGGGAATCTCCAAGGTGGAGTAAACATGTATGCAATTGTATAAATCGGTATGCAACTGCAGACACATCCGAACGGGTTTTGACCCCGACAAAGCCCAAATACAAACTGAAACAAATCAATGAAAAACAGACTAAGAAAAGAAATGAGCTTGTTTGATGAGAGAAAAAGCCAACATGTACCACAGTGACTACGACGGAACGTTAGGTAATGCAATGATCACAGCTATGAGCTACGTTTCTGCCATCTTCCATGTCAATTCAAGCAACAACAGCAACAAAAAACTTTCTGTACAATACAGTTATGTATTGCAAAAAAAAATGTGCGACCATTACATCATTATATTCAGAGCATGTTTCACCTTTGAATCTGCTGGCTGAGAGTTGGCACTCATCCCGTGACACCTTTCAAACCCACTTTCCTTAGTTTGTTGCTTACTAATGAACATATTCCTCACTAGCCCGATTCGTGACTCTTCCTCACCAGCTTCCCTAATGCCTGTGCTACACAGCCGTTTCAAAAGCTTTCCGAAGGGTGTTGGACCAATTGTCTATCGAGTTCCTCATTGTAATTACATAGGGCGCAATTGTGGGCGGGAGCCCAACTGTCAATCGAAAGTTACCATATAGTGCGGGCATAAGTCCCCTTTGCATAAGTGGTAAATTCGCAACGCCAAAAGCACTTACGATAAAAACTTAAACAGTAAAATGAAATAAGAATAAAATAACACAGCTTGAGCTGCAGAAAGTTTACGATAGCAGCAACTTTTAAGACTCGTATCCTGGTGAGACAGAGTGCCGATATGCAAAACTGCGGCCTATACTAGCTACGGCCTATTGTAGGTGCGGCCTATTGTAGCCTATCTACTATGTGTGTGGTGAGAACTCACCTGACCGAGGTACTCCATCACAAACGCCCCTTTGCTAATGCGCTGCTCTGTACGCACCCCCCAGCCACGCCCGTTCGTCGTCCTGAAGATTGTCAGGGGGATCTGTCATATAAAGAAGGAAAAAAAAAATACAGGAAAAAGATCAGATGGACTGCAGATCGTCACATTATAAACTGGCAGAAATCCAAGGTGGCAACAAATGGTTTTTTTAAAGACATTGGTCTTTCTTGTGCTACTTGAATGCAGAAATTTCGATCGGTCTGTATGTCTGTCTGTCCGTGACTTGATTCAGCCACCCGGCCAAAGTGAAACGAAAGCTGCGCAATAGTCTTATATACTCGCAGCCAAATCTACCCGTCTAAGTCCAGTTTTAATGTTCATATACTTATCAACATTGTGAAACAAGAACAAGACATTATGGCAGCAAATCAATACATACAATACAAAAAATACAATACAAATCAATACATAAGTGATATTTGCAGTGTTCCTTTATTAAAAATTCATGGATGCTTAGTTTTTGCGATATCAAATGAAACACTACCTCAACTGCAGAAAATCATCGCCTGCTGCTGCCCACGCTACTATAGCTTCTGGCAGAATTTTTGAGAAATGAGATGGCAACAGTTATGAAATGTTCCACTAGATAGGTTCCACGTTCCGCTTGGAATGCTCGTGCAGTAAGGCAACATGGTTCTATAAACGCTGTAGTAGGGTGCCTCGATTCATGCGCGTCTTTGCCGTACGGCAGCGCTGGCATCGAGGCACCCGGCTTGGAGCTGTAATGCAGTAAACTTAAACTGACTTGAGCAGGACTTTAGCATGTTATCTTGGGAGGAACGAGACGGGAGAGGAACGGCATGAGAGGTGAGCGGGAAAGAGAAGGGAGGCATCTACTTGGCAGGGGTGCCGGTCGACTATCGTCTTTCACCGACATTTGCTATGAAAGGAGCAGATACGTGGCTTTTTTTTTTTCATGGAGGAGTGTTCACTTTTTTTTTTTTGCATCGTCTCCTTCATGCATCGTCACTTGGAGGTCAAGTGAGTCGTACTACAAGGTACGACAACAACAGAGAGAGAACTTATGAGAGGGAGTGCACTAACCACAACCAGCTACACCTCAAGTATCATGTAGGCTGGCTTTGTACATTACTCACCATAAACATGCTCCCTAAAGGCAGGAGCATAGGCTATCAAAAACGTAGTTAATTACTCCTTCCGCTGTCACTGACATACTGGTTTTCGCATTTCCCTTCCGCAGTGTCACTGGCATACCGGTACATTCTCCATTGTGCGTTCAAAAATTCGCGCCGCAGAGCAAAGCTGGCGCACCTCGACTGTTCGCACCATCTGGCGAATCTTTCTAGTCGCTCACATCTTCACTCACAAGCTCTCATACAATGGTACATTGGAGAGTATGGAGCGACCGCGCCCACCCTTCGTTGCTGGAGGGCATGGTCGCTCCACGCGCTGTACTGTCAGGATGAGTGACCATGCGGCACGCGTGCGATTACGGGTGTAAGGGTTGTTGTGCCATCCGCAACGGGCTTCTAGGTTGTTTTTTTTTAATTCTGGTTCCACGTCCGTTATGGTGCACCAGGTTAGCCCAGCGCGCCGTTGCCTCTACAATAGACCAAAACATGACTCAATCGCGGCTTTCACTTGCCCGCCGTGCCCTCACTTGTTGCTGTCAGCAGCAAACGAGGTTGTTGTATCAATGTTGTATCCCCTTTTTATCTCCATCTTCCACCATGACTTCGCAACGCGTCATTTCTGTGCGTTGTGCGGGCTGCTGAAAGTGCTTCCTCCACGCGCGCGGCTACTTTCGGATGGCTGACCACGTATGGCCTTCAACTGCGGACAGGAGCGATGGTTCTTCCGCTTGCGATCTGAATATGAGCCGAGCTCAGATTCGTATTGTGAGAGTTTCTCATCCAAGGAAGGGGTGCAAGATCCTCAGCGTCAGATTCTGAAGTTGAAATGGCGGGGTCATCGCCCCGGAAGCGTGCATGGCAAACTGAAAATATCTAGAAGAAAGGCAATTTCTCACCCACGCTCTTTTTTTTCAAAGCGTTACATTCCAGACAGAATCATAGTCAAATAAACCACTACGCTCCTTTCCTCGTATTCTGGAAACCAAACCAACACTCGGGGTGCATCACGGCCAGAAACGGCCAACAGTGAATGGGTCAAAAAGAAAAATAATCTCATAACCTGCACATCTGTACTATGGCTTGAAGTTTACGAACGTTGGGGGTCAATTCCTCTTCTGGCTGGATAGGCAGGAGCAAAAGATGCAATGACAGCCAACACGAGTAGTGGATTCCCATAAATGCAGATGTACAAACGCGTAACCACAGCAAGCGCCTTTCACACGTCAACCCTGTTTTTGCAGTACCACGGAAGAGTATTTGCCTACCTCTAAACCTCAGAGCGCAATGGAGCGGAAAATGATAGGTGTAACATTAAGGGACAAGAAGAGAGCGGAGTGGGTCAGGGAACAAATGCGTGTTCAGGACATATTAGTAGAAATTGAGAAGAAATGGGCGTGGGCAGGGCATGTAATGCGAAGGCAAGATAACTGTTAGTCATTAAGGGTAACAGAGTGGATCCCTAGAGAAGGCAAGCGTTGCAGGGGGTGGCAGAAAGTCAGATGGGCAGATGAGATCAAGAAGTTTGCGGGGATAAATTGGTCGCAGTTAGCACAGGACCGGGGTAATTGGAGATTAATGGGAGAGGCCTTTGCCCTGCAGTGGGCGTAGATAAGCTTGTGTGGGTGGTGATGACGATGATGATGAAACCAAACCCCGACCTACGACGACCACGACTGGTCATTACGAACCACCACCGTATTGATGATGATGATGTATCGAAGTTACTGTCACAGAACTCTTCGCCAATAACCGGCGATAACGATAGGTCATGTAGGCAAAGGTATCTATGTACTGCGCATGCACGTACACACAAATTCTTCATGCCCAACGACAAAAACCCCTCCAGACCACTCCGTAGTACCTTGCATCCCCTCTGCACGACGCGGTTGGGGCAGTCCTGGGAGCACTTGCAGAGCCGGTTGCACTCAAAGATGGGGCTGCCAAAGGGCACATTCAGGGTACCGTTCGGGGTGTACGCAAAGCGGACGTCGTTGAACGCCGGGCAGCAGCCTTTGCGGTCCAGGTAGCAGTTTTCACATTGGCAGCCCATCTTGGGGTCATCGGGGAACACCACGCCGGGTCCCGGCAAAAAGTCCTGCAATCACACAGAAATTTAACACTTCCGCGACCACACCTATTCCCATTGACAGTGTGTTATTGATCAATACAAATTCAAATTGTGGTGCCCTCTGAACGCTTCTGGACAGCTAACACCACTTCAAGGGTAAAAGAGGAAGTATTTCATCGGTTTCGCTTTCGAGTTTCTTTTCTCCGCCGCGGGGGGAATTTTTAAAGTTTCTTCGCAGTTGGGAGCACGTGGTTTCGGTTGCAACGTTGATGCTGCTTGCCAATGCTCCACAGAAACAGCGAATTTTGACGGATTCCAACGACTCTGATGACTTCACTGTTCAGTGATCAGATGACTTCAATTTGTCAGACTTTGGTACGCACGGTGAAAATACGTCAACCTGCCCCGGAACGTCAGCAGGTATACGCCAGCAAGTTTCGCTTTCTCCTCAAATCGTTCTGTTGCTGCCGTGCGTTCATGTAAACATATCCGGCCTGTTCTAAAGGTCACAGCTCTTATCTGCAGGGTGTCGACTTAATTCGGGTGGGACCACTTGGCGCAGGCTGTGCAGTGGAGCCAACCTTTGTTTCCCCGCGCTGAGAATGTGCTTCGCACGGTGGCGTGATAGGCACTAGTGCTTATATCTTTGTATATGTGTAAATAACTTCTGTACTTACAGAGCTCATACCTTCAGTATTACCATCTTTACTCACGTAATGATCACACTTTTTTTTTTCAAAAAAATTTGATGTAGATTTAGGGGTGCGTTCATTACACGAGGTAAATTTTTCGCAAAACATTTCTGAACACAGAAAATGCAAGCAAATTGTGGGCAAACATTTTAAAGATAGTTTTCATGAACATAAAATAATAAATAAAAACAATAAAAATTCCGCCCACCACCGCCAGCCACTTTGCAAAGTGACGCAAAACGCCATGGTTTCATGAATTACCGAATGCGCCGGTACGGCTTTGCTGTGAAGTGACAACAGTTAGACCATAAGTGGCTGCCACTGTTACAGTGTGGGACATCAAAAAAGATATAGCGGCCGACTCTGGAACATAAGAGTGTTTTTTTTTTGGCTTGCGGGTATATTATCTTCGTTTAGTAAAAGTTTCTTCCTCATCAATATTGAACGCATGCTTGGCGATATCGCTAATATCGGCGAGACTGCCGCAACAGCGTATCCGTGTCCTGTTTGAAAGGGAAGGAAACAGAGGTACGCACGGCCATCATCAGCTAGACTTTGCACACATACGACATATTGCTGTGGCTAGTTCGAGGTGCGTTCATTGCGCGGGAAATAAAAAAATGGAACTTGGACGACATACTGGAGGGGTGCGATCTTTACGCAAGTGAGATCATTATGCAAGTAAATACGGTATTCTATAAGGGCCTCGTATTCAAAGTGTATATTTTTTTGTGTGTGTACCCTGTGCAAAGTAGCACTGATCTTTTCATCATTTTTTTTCTTTTTGTTAATTTTTTGTTTTGATAATTTTTTGATAATACTATTTGTAATAAATCAGTTGCTTGAAATTAAAACTGCTGGAAAGCCCTATCCTTCCTCTATCATTTTATACCTTACACTTTAGCATCAGTCACTTTCTGTGGTAGGAAAAAAAACCCTAGTCATAAATAAGCCATCAGGACAAGAAAACGGCTTTGTTACAAGTGATGCTTCATTAAAAGAAGAGATGGTCTGCTCTCAATTGATTGATTTTGAGGCATAACACGCCGAAACTACGCCTGAGGAATGAGGCACGCCGTAACGGAGGGCTGCGCATTTATCCACACCCCCGGGGATTTTCAATATGCAACAAAATTTCGCTGCACGAACGTTTTCAGTTTTCACCTCTACCAGAAAACCTCGGCCAGGACCAAATTCATGCCCTCAGGGTCAGCAGCACAATGTCTCAGCCACTACGCCAACACGGCAGATACCAGCACACACAGGCAGCAGAAAAATGGGCTCAGTTGGGCGCAGGCCTCACTCTATTACATATCGTATCGCTGCATATTGTAGCTAGTGCTGTGCTATGCACACGTCAAGGGTTAAATAAACACCTGCTGCAACGAGGCCGCATACCGTATTTTCGCGCGTATAACCCGCACCCAAAATGCGAAAATTTCAGTGGCAAAGTAGGGGTGCGGATAATGCGCGGGGTTTTTCCTTTAGAGCAGATTCACGGCAAGGCGAGTCGTGCCGTGAAGCTCCTAGGCAGTAAGACTGAGTAACCCTTCCAAGGCAGCGATTGCACAAAACATACAGGGACAAGGAAGAAAAAACAAGGGCGAGTGCACTCTAACAACTGAATTTTATTAGTGAATTGTGACTTTCACCTTGCAGCCAGTGTATGCTACTTGCTAACCATACGCTTTTTCTTTCTACATAGTATGTGACGTGTTGCTTGAGCAGTAGCTTTGGTGCAGTTTTTCCTGTATAAAATGTGCGAGCAATACGCAAGGATTTTTTCTTTTCTTTTCCGGCGGGCTGAAAGTGGGGTGCAGGTTATATGTGCGAAAATACGGTACAGTAGGCATGTGGTGTCTTTTAAAACATGACCACCTTGAACCACCATGAGAGGTACAAGCGATTTTTCAGCTAGATACCCTGGCCACAGCGACCTTTATTCAACGTTGAGGTGTCACTGGCCAGTACACATAAATTCCGTTCCTTGGTCACCTGAAGGCCCTTCCCAGCTGCACAAACTGCACAACTAGTTAATCATAAATGTCAATAAAAGTGGTTACACTGTGTAACAGCTTGATTTGATGTATGGTAATGAAGTATTCGACAGGCGCAGTTGATTTTCATAAATATTAAACTGAAGTAATCAACCGTGATCTGTTTTTGAAATGACCATTCAATACATTACAGGCCCATGAAACCTACGAATTGTGTTCGGGTTTATAAAAGCAATCTGTTCAATTGATAGGAACCCCAGTATACTTGCCGAAAACAACATTATGTCAACAACGCGTTTTATGAGCCTGAAATCCCCCCCCCCCACCGAGTGCATTTTCTGTGCAGAGAACAAATATTTCATGACTTTTTGTCTAAGTGGTATAAGTCTTTTTACAGTTATGAGACGTGGTACGCCACACCACTGCATCGCAATTTTACAGCACTGGTTGGTATAGGAAAGATGATGGCTGCACCAATATCATCATCAAGGCGTGCCTTTAAAGGAGTACTGACACGAAATTTCTCGCTTTCAGTTTTTATGCTGTAAAGAATACCTATTGGCCCAGTAATTACGAAAATAGAACCGAAAGCCGTCAGCCGCCAACACAGAATTAATTATAGCACGTTTATTGCAACCAATTTCAAATGTGGTCGCCGCGCGGGAAAATGGCCGTTCGAAGGCCAGCCTGCAAGCGGGCCAGCCTTACGTCACGGTCTCACCCGTGACGTCAGGGACGTTTTTCTTTCCACTGTGTGTTCGCCGCATCGTCTGCTACGATTGCACATGGTCCGCACTCGCCCGCACAGTCGACATGCCTGAATCGTCAGACTCGGATGAGTCGCTGCCACCCGACAGACAGAACAACTTTATTTGGCCAGGCCAGTGGTGCCACTGATGAACGGTGATTTGGAGCAATTTTTGTATCAGCAAATTATTCATTTTGGAGCAATGTGGAGCACCTAAATGCCAGTTTTGGAGCACCTTGGAGCAACTAAACATCAACTGCTAGATGTGTCCAAAGCATCTCTCAACACTAAAGATTGACCAGTATCATCCAGTAATTGATGTGTAGGTCGTCATGGAATGCGCTTCAAGGTGCTTTTCCCACATGCGATCACAAATGGACGGCACAGCTCAAGAATAATGGTCTTCTTGTTCCTGCTAGGGGAAGTCTTTTTCAGGGAATCACTGAAAACGCTTCATAGTTGGCAGGCTCGAACATGCATTAAAAATAGCTTTCACAGTCAGCTCTCCCAATAGCCCAAGAATAGCGAAATAGCCAATAAAGAAAAGTTTACAATCACAAGAAAAAGTAGCCATATTTGGCTCTTTATAGCCCGACCTGTCATTCCTGGGGCAATGGGATTTTTTTTCCCACTTATTTCGAAACAGTCGCTAGAAGTCGCCAGAAGTTTGATGCAATTAAATCCCCGAGTATCCACGCAATAGCAAAAATGCAACAAAACATAATTTGCAAGGTATTTAGTTCCTTTCTGGTGTGGATAAAAGACAACATGCAACACGATAATGAATACTGAAATGCTTCGACAAACCTGCCTAGCAAAAAAACAACGCGCCTCTTTTTATTTCATTAATTGTTGAGGCCAGCCCTCGTGTTTTACTTTCATTTGATTAGATGCAGGCGCTTGCTATCAGTCCCCGTGCGCATTTCCAAGCTAGCTGGAAATGTGCACGAGAAATGCGCATGGAGCACTTTTGCATGCGATTCGTGCGCGTCGGCGTTGCGCGTGCGATTTTTTCACGCCCGCACGCGGCAGTTTCAACCACGCTCAGAAAATGACGCGCGTCGCGCGCGGCAGTGGGAGGAGCCTGGCGACTTGCGCCAATGGGGAGGCGCGTGCCTCGTGGCGGCGGTTTTGAAGCGCTCGAGACAGCCCGGTCACGGCCGGCTGGCTCCGTCGGCGGTTTTTAGGCTTACCACCCCGGCAGGTATTGCATGGACGTTTTCACTAGCGACGCGGATGATGTTTTATAGTACCGATTTCGCCCACACTATAAGCTCCTTTACCACACAAGCAACTTCGTGCGCGCCTTGAGCGGTGTTTTAGAGAGCGCTTAAAACACTTAAAAGTGGTCGCTCGAGCTCCCCACACCACTTCGCGGCCGAAGCCGCCGCCATGTTGCCACGCCACGCGCAGAGTGCGGGTGCTTACGCGGCGCGTTTTCGCAAGCAGAAAACGCTCCATGAGGTTCGTGCTTTAGAGAGACTGGCTGTTTTTCACGGTCCGCTTCACTTGCGGCGGTCCCCTCCGCGAGCCCAACAAGCGAAGCGAGAGCTTGCAGCCGACCGCGTCACGCATGCCGCGAAACGGCGCTCCCGCTGGCTCTCGGAGCGGAGAGGGCCGGCAATAAACGCCACCTAAAACTACCTATTGTTTATAGCAGGAATTATTGGAAACTACAACAAGAAGGAATGTTTTTAACCGCGGTACACCAGCGCTGAAATGACTTGCTAGACGAAAACACTGTATCGGTGGTACAGTGACAGCGCCAACCAAACTCACCGCGGAAAACACGATTACGGGTGCGAGGGAGTTCAAGTTATCAACCCGATTCAGTTATAGTACATGTCTAGAGACAACTGCGAAGTAGTGCTTGTAACAGGCTGCACGCGATTGGCGCGACACAAATTTTGGCGCACTTTTGGCGCACTTGCTTGCAAAATCGTGGTTTTTTATCAGGATGGCGCAGGATACCCCATTTGGCGCAAATTGGCGCATTTGGCGCAGGAGTGGCAGCACTGCCAGGCGATTAGGCCGGCGATGTCTTCGCCGTCGTCCGTTTTTTTAATATCACTGCGGCTCGAACCGGCGCAGACCGTGATAGCAACAGCTTGTTGCCACTCTTATAATCAATCTGATCGCGAAAAAGAAGCCCCACTTGCGAGAAAGTAGATGTTAGTGTGGTGAAAAATTGTGCTAAGGGTTGTTATCAGCGCTGAATTTAAAAGCGGCGTTCAGATATTTGCCGCGATGGTAAGCCTACGCTGACCGGCAGCGGAGGTTCGGCGCTCTGACCCAGCACTGCTGGCACCGCGGTGCGGCAAGCGGCCGAAAGATGCCGCCACCTGCGCGCTAGAATCAAAACAGGCCACGGCGGATGTCTTGATCACCGATCGCTGAAACGGGAATTATAGCCAAAATAAAGCTCTATATGCGAAAAAGGGGGCGATAGTGGATTGAAAAGTTGTGTAAGGGATGGCCATTCGCAACTGTACAGATACCGGCGATCAAATATTCGCCACGATACTAAGCCTAAAGTTCCCAACACCCAAGCTGAACCTTGCAACGCCGAGCCCGCTGGCTTGGGCGACAGTTCTTGCGGCCGCCGCCGCGCACGAACTCAGTCCACGTTTAGCGCTGCATGTCGTCGCGTGGAAAATAATGCATCTTGGCGTCGTCGTCGATTTGCTTGGAGAGGCTTCCACGAGCAGTACTTCGCATTCCGCGAGCTTGCCATAGCACAACTTAGGCGAGCTCGGCGACGCGCACCGCCGCGTCGACGCGGTGCCGGCACCGTGCAGTTTTCGGCACCAGTGCAAGGCAACACCATGCGCCGGCCATGAACTGAAGAGCAAAGACGTCGAACACGCAGTGTGCGCAAAGTTTACAAGCATTGCTCACACAGCTACGCCCACGTCTCCTGCCCAAACGAATACCACCGACAACAGCAGCGCAGGATATCGTTTCCGGTTCCGAAAACGACTATATGACGTCACCCTGAACCGGCCAGACACACAGGCCGATGTTTCGTCACGCCGAAAGCGATTTCACTAGTGCTGCCGATTTGTGAAAGCTCGCGGCTTGGACAATCAAAATCGATTTTAGATGTGATTCCGGCCTCGGATCGCTGCAAAAATTTCTGCGAGGCATCTGTACAAACTACTGAAGCCAATTATATCATTTTTTAGGTGTCAAAATTTGGTGTCAGTACTCCTTTAAAGGATGCTCCACAACAAGCATACTTGTACTGTTGTTACGAAAGCAAAACAGTTTTTAGCGAAAATTATTGCAGCACTGACTCAATATCATAACGATAATTTGTGACAATTGCAGCGATAATTCATGGCAACATCAAAGGACACACAAGCTAAAAGGCCAGCAAACGCTGAATTATCAGATTATGTTCCCATAATCTGCCAATTTTTTCGATAACTTACACACTACATACCATCTTACATTAAGCATTGTCGTGTTTCATAACCAAAGAGCGCGACGACATCACAGCTGTAACTTAGGTCTGTCAATGACCATATCAAATTTTAGGTCATACAGTACAAATACTTGGTCAAATAAACGGAAGATCTTTACCAGTTCAGGCTAATGATATGCTTTTAATTGCAGCAGGAATGATACGTCTGACCAAAACAACTCAATATAACTGAGGGCACCACTTAGCCCCACGGTGAAAAAATAAAAATACTTGTAATACATAAAATACATTAATAAATATACATTAATTAATACATTTAAAAAATACATTTAATAACGTACAAAAAAAGCTCACTAACAGCCTGTAATGTGGCACCTCACAAAGTATTCAAGATAGGACAAATATTTCGCAAGTGGATTATGGACTTTCACTTGTAGATTAAAAATCAGAATAGTGCATAGAATTAGTCTTGTATACCATTTTGTTTAATTTGGAGACCACAGTCTCTCAACAATAAACAATGGCTTATGTTCAGGGGAGTCCAAAAACTGTTAAGAAATGTAAAATCACCAAAATTAGTTCCCGTAAAACTGCGCTTCAATGCAGTATTATGTCAGAGTTACTAAATATACACCAGTTACGAAACCTCCCGTAGGCCCCAGGTATCGAAAACCGGCCTGAAATTGGCCCCCTGCACTGGGGGAAAACAGGGGCAAGTTGACTAGCCTGCCATCTGTCGACAGAAAGCTGAAGTTGCACTCGAGCGCTTGAGGCTGCTGCGCAAGTTATTAAAAAAAAACGCGAAAATACTGTAATGTTTTCATATTCGAAAAACAAGTTTCATTTTATTAAGTTGTGTTACTAAGCAAATGTTTAGCAAAGTTTACTTCTTGGGGGGGGGGGGGGGGGGGCTCGCATGGCCTGAATTCTGAACTGGAGTTTCAGAATTCAGGCCATGCTGGGTTGTTCGTTTTCGGGTAAAGCCCGATTTCACCCAAACTTAACACCCTGGACATGTTTTAGGAGAATCGGGTTGAACCTGATTGCTCCCCGAACGTACCCTGCGAGTGGCACAATCTAGGGCTGACGGTCCGCCATTTTCAACCAGTACCGTATTTTCGCGCGTATAATCTGCACCCCCACCTTCAGCCCGCCGGAAAAGAAAAAAAAAAAAATCCTCGCGTGTTGCTTGCAAATTTGATACAGGAAAGGCTGCACCAAAGCTACTGCTCAAGCAACACACCACATACTGTGTAGACAGAAAAGGCGTATATTTAGCAAATAGAATACACTGACTGCAAGGCGAAAGTCACAATTCACTCAGTGTCACTGCTCTCGCTAGAGCTATCTCTTGAGCCGCAGTTCTCACTGTTGTACACAAGGTCATCTTCACGGCACAACGCACGTTGTGGTGAAGCTGCACTAAAGGAAAAACCCTGTGTTATCCGCACCCCTATTTTGCCACTAAAACTTTAGCATTTTTTGGTGCGGGTTATACACATGAAAATACGGTACGTGCAGGAAGCAAGCCTTACAAACACAGCTTTTGAACTCTATTCTACCGCTCGCTACCCCAGGCTGGCGAATATTGCACTGACACCGTTGTGCCCTGCTAATAGAAGCTGTGACGTCGAGAGAACTTGCTCCCGGCTCAGATACGTGCAGCGATCGGGCAAGGTCTCGAATGGAGACTGGCATGTTGCCCACAGAGGTGAAATTGTATGTAAACAAGGATGCGTAAAAAATTGATGTCCAGCTTTCTGCGAGTAAAATTTTTAGCTTCTTAGAAGTTATCCATGCTCCTTACCGTCACCTTTACTGACCGAGTTCCAAACAAACGTCAAATTTCTGACAGTATTTGCTAGAAAACATGGATGTCACCCCCAATCACCAGATTGAAACAAACACCAATTTTAATGCGTTAGAGTTAAGGAGGTCGTGACACCGACCGTATTTATTCAATTATCAGGCGAGGATGTAGTTTGGAAAGAAAAAAATTGCCATTACATATTTATAGATTTATATTTATATATTCGAATATAAGAATATAAGGCTTCGAATATAAGGCGGGGTATGACTTTGAGACTACGAATTATGGAAAATAACCTCGCCTTATATTCAAATAAATACAGTACTTATAAAATAGACTGTGGGTATTACTTAGTACATCTGCAGACTAAACCCAAAAACACCCAAATTTCGAAACGGTTTTACAATAAAACCAGATCTACCCCGGATTATGTTTGAAAAACAGCGTCCAATTTTTACCCCCCAATTTTTAAAAGACAATATAAAACAACCCGAAATCGAACAACCCTGGGTATATTTGAAGAGCTCGTATCACGCCACCATTCTTCCCACCTACCCTAATGTAGACGAAGCCGACGGGTGGCGGCTCCGCGTCGACGTAGTTCTCGACCCTCAGGAGAGGCTTGCTGGAGTCGGATTTGTACGTGCCCGAAGCCACCTGTATGTAGCCCTCCCACAACCGAATGGCCTTCGAAAGTGCCTGTCGCTCCTCCACTCGGTCGACGAAGGCCACCCACGATCCGAAGACCTTCGTTATCCGCGCCATCTGTGCCGCCCGATTGGCCGAGAGTCGGAGCACCTGCGAGAAAGAGCACATGGCGGGGGGCAAATTTCATGCTTTGCTTTGCCTGCATGCCTCCACAACCCTGCTTACAGAAATTTCTATCCCTGTATGCATATATCCATCACTATTATTAATTTGTTGCAACCGTACAGCCAGCTTTACCGCCTACCAGCATATTACTGGCTATCGCTACACTATTACCGCTTGCCTGGTATCCTGCAAACGGGTTCATCAGTAGTGGCTGAATTTCCCACCAGGTGTACTAAGCCAGGGGCTGATTCTGTGCTAAAGACTCGATACAATAAAAAAAATTAAAGCCGTTCCACTCAATGTGAAAAAGCTGTCGGAAGTGCAGAGCAGCGATTCGCCATAATGGGCTGTAGCGGTGTTATCTGCTTACTGCTACCACCCCATGCGATTCAAATTTCCCGCCTTCGCAGTGCTCGCGCGCCTCTGGCCTGAAACTGCGCCAGCGGAAGTTCTGTTCTCTTTGTGCTTGCTTTTCCTCCCGCACGTGCCGGTGTTGCACTGTCACTTTTTTTCGCTTACTATCGTAGAAAACCAATCCAACTAGCGTTCCGAACTAAATGAACGTGGGCGCTGCCGGTTAGTTACGTATATTTTGCCTCAAATGTACCTGGAGTTTTCTTGGCACTAAACAACGAGGTGATAAATGACAAGCGCCAGCGCTTCACGAGTTTCGAATGCTTATGTAAACTGCTTGGCTTTCGAAGCCTCTGGGTTATGCTGCGCCGACAGCCACTACGACGGAATGCCGTGTGACTGTACTGGGGTCCAGCGAGCGAGCTACAACAACAAAGCAAGCCCCTAAAGTACTCTGCACTTAATATATGGATGGCGATAATGATTGTGGGGTTTAAAGTGCCAAAGCTACACCTGATGTCTGAGGCGTGCCGCAGTGGGGGTGCTCCGGATTTGTTTTGACCATCTGGGGATCTTTAATGCCTGCCTAAATCTAGACACACCGACGTTTTTGCTTTTTGCCGCCATCAGAGAAGCAACCACCGTGGCCAGGATCAAACCCACAACCTTGGGCTAAACAGCACAACGCCATAACCACTGAGCCACCGCGGCAGGTTAAAATGCATGGATGGCGAAGGGTACGGCACCCTCCCCAATGAACGTCCAGGTCTTCCAAAATGCATCAACCCAACAAATCTTGTCTGCCTTTCTATTCCTAAACTTTAGTCTTAGGCCTGAATCGCCTCAGGCACTTGTTATACTGGATGCGCCGAAACAGATTACCCTTTACGATTTTATCTGGGCACTAGCATTAGATGCAGAGTGCTGCCCATCTTGGACTGGTTGTATAAACCAGAACGTAAGTTGAATGAATTTCTTATTTTTTTCAGGTGTGTAAGGAAGTGGCCTCGTCTTAAAGGGGTCCTGAAATGCCTTCCGCCGATGCATGGATGTACATGTAACCAAATAAAGCAATGTATTAGCAATCTCCTCCTGCAAGAATTTTGTTAAAGCGATGAGTATTAGCTGAGAAATCGTAAATCAAAAACCGCGAATTATCGTCGCGCCGTATTTCCTCCTCCTTTCAACTGTTTCTTCGCTGTTGGCCTCCCCTCCCATGATGCTCCGCTCCTCAGCGGTGACGTACTTCCGCTATTGCGCTCCCACAGACTGCCGTCTGCTACGGGCCAGCTCTTTCGGCTTTTTCATCTCTGTAGACACCATGGACACAGGCTGGAAAAGCGAACGAATGACCTGGCCGCATGTGTGCGGCCTGGCCTTGCCCTTTCGCGGTGTACGTAGCTGCAGGGCTGCACTTGGTATCGGCGGCGAACTCGCAGCCGCGTGGGGAGAATCGTGCGCTCGTTCCCTTTGGTGCACCGCGCACTGTTTATCCAAAAAGCGCGGTCTCAGATGTGGCCCCGCTGGTGCCGGGTGTTATTTTGCGGTGGTTGTATATCCTACTACCGGCGGCATGTGAAAAAAGACATTTTCAACCGACACAGAACCCGTGCACAAAACGCGCCAAATCGGATCGCTTTATCAGCGGCGATGAACGTGAAGGCGAAGAGCAAACCAACGCTGCACTCGATCAGCGAGAACCCGTGTTCTGACAAGCTGCACCCATGTGTTCCATTCAACACTGACGGGAAAGCGTTTGTTTGCACTTGTTTGGATAGTCGTAAAATGTCCAAACACTCCGGCACTCCGCTAGCAGATCAGCCGGCGAGACATTTCGGAAAACATTTGACAGATGGCGCCGTATGCATTAGTGTGTCGCTACGCAAAACTGATGAGACGCTCTACTAAAACTCCCATCGCGGTGTCACGTAGCGGGGCGCAAAAATTTAGCGTTTAGCGTATGAAAAGGCCACAAACGCTGTACTAAAACTATATTAGCAGCAAAATAGCGTGCGTATGTGAAACCGCTTGCGTTTACAAAGCTGCACGCCGAGCGCGTACGTTTCAAACCTAGTGACATCGTTTAAATACACTGGCAAGCACAGTGTAACGTAGTCAGATATCAACCGTATGCTCAGGCGACAAGCAAGAGCTTGTTTTACGTGGGGCGGAGATTGCGCATAAAGGCCCGTTCGCACTTGCGACGAAAACGAGTGAGAGCGGCAGGAATTCCGTCGCTTTGTCGCGCGACGATCGTTTTTGTCGAATGGTCGGGACAAATTTTGGTTGCGCGACAGAATTCCCGTCGCTTTCGCTCGCTTTCGTCGCAAGCGGGAATGGAAAGTTCTGCCGCTGCCGTCTGCTACGCAGCTCGGAGGTAACCGCGCGATCTGCTCGGGCCGGATGAACGCGCACACTCCCGCACGGCAGCGCCCCAAGCGGCAGACGGCCGCGTACATCGCTCCCGGCGCCCGCCTGGAGCTCGCCCTCGGCACACTAGTCAGTATATTTCAGGCACTATAATGGAGGAAACATTTTTTGCTTCCGATGAACCTAGTTCTTTGCCCCTGTGTTTTTAAATACGTGAAGTGGTTAACACGTCGTCCTCACGCAGCTCTGTATCGTCGTAGCATCGCTGATTGTCCGAACGAAGCTTGCAGCTAAGCCAATGCAGCGACCGAAGCTGTGTGTGTGTGTGTGTGTGAATCGCCTCCTGTGTGTTGTGGACGCGTTCGTTTCGCGATGAAATGCGACATTGTACTTCTGCGGGTGGATAGTGCTTCCCATGGTCTGGATTATCTTTCTCGAACGACGTACCACTCAACCTCGCATGGGGTATGTGCAGTGTGCCTGGCTAAAAGCCTTCTCGCTTGCGCGCCAGAGTTGTGACTTGCTGCTCGTCCCCGCAAACCGGGTGTGAGGTGAGTGCCGTATTTACGACGGGCAGGAGGAGGCAACTCATCGTCTGTCAATCGCGGTTCAGACTTGCAACGCATGTTGTGACGTTGCGTTCGTTCGAAACGCATCTCTGGATTGTTTTGAAGTTGAATAAAATGTACGCGTCAAACCCGGGCATTCGGCTCAGGGCGTTCTCTGCGATTGCACCAAAGAAGTGCCACGGGACTTTCTTTATGGTACGTACTCACGTAAGATAAAATCCACGTCGTGTTATGGCCCTGTTGCATTCAATACAAACGGTTAAGCGTTTGTTTACACTTGTTTCGTTTGTCGTAAAATGTCCAAGCACTCCGGCACTCCGCTGGCAGATAAGCCGGCGAGCCGACGCTGAGCAGACGACTCATCTCTTTGCCGGAAGTGCGTGAAAAAGCCGCCCAATAGCAGGATGTCTAGCTCATGACGAACATCTGGGAATCGATGATGTAGACATGTGAAGATGGCGGTGTCCAAAAACACGAAGGAAAGGGTGAGAAAAAAGCGACAAACTTTGCAACAAAAGTGGGAGCTTTCCGCTGCGCGTAAAAGAGTAATACTTGGCACAGGTGACGTTGGCGACCCAATCTAGCGATTGCGCTAGTTCGTTTAGTGTGCTCAAAATGCCTTTCAGGGCCCCTTTAAGGGTCATTGGCGGAGTGCAAGTTCTGCCCTGGAAACCATGAGAGCGCTGGCGTCTTGCTGCAGCCACTGCCAATAACTGAGCAACAGAGCTATCTTCCGTACAATGATTCCTGCACCCTTGTGGTCTGTTCAATGCAGAATTCTGCCACAATTCTTTCCCTCCACTAGGGTCCATCCCGAAAAATAAGTGGAGGAGAAGGATGGAAGAGGAGGGATTGCACGTAATTGATAAGGAGGAGGAGGATGCGAGAAGGACAATAACAGTGTCCATATCCTTTTCACTTTTTTTCGGGGCGAAGCCCCTTAGGGGCCCGGGCTGTTGGCATCGGTCATCGTAATCATCGTCTCATGTAGTCACGGTAATAAAACCAGGGGTGGAAGCAGGGTCTATCTTTTTGGAACAGGCATGGGAGCAGCAAAAGTCTTATTTTGAAGCAGCTTTGGAGCAGCAAAAATCCCATTTTGGAGCAGGTTTGGAGCAATTTAGGGGCTATTTCAGAGCACTTTTGGAGCACACTGACGGCCTTAAATAATGCGGCTGAGCGAACACCGGGAAACTCGCTTACACCTCGTGCTAGAACGTAACACGTACTAAAAAAAACACCAGGATACTTGTTTACACCTTGCGCTAGAAAGCTACGTGCTTCAAAGACAGGCGATATTTAAGGCAAAGCTGTATGCTTCTACCCCCAACTGTTTCGTCTCCGTGGGCAAAAACGGCAAGGCGCCAAGAATACACTTATATACTGCATGCTTTACCCCTCCTCAGGTTTCATGTTAGGGGAGATGGCCCGGGATTTTTCCCCAAGCTCTCCCCCAACAATCTACACCACCAGAGTGTCCCCGAGCTGCTTCGGAACAGAATGCTGCCTCGTTTACCTCCACTCCAGCAGAAAAAGCAGCCCCCGAAACACTGCTCGGAACAAGCTACGCTGACCGCTTCCCAGAAAGCCTTATTCGCAAATAAGAGAAGCTCAGCGGGGCACCTCTTTCCGCATGTCGATGATCTCGTGCTTTTTGACAAAGCCGTTCTCCGGCACTGTGAAGCCAGACAGCTTGGCGAGCGTAGCAACGTCGGGATCGTCGAGGTTGCTGATGGTCTGGATGGCTTTCTGCACCAAGATGAGCCGGTAGCTACGTTTGGAGAAGACGATACGGAGGGGGAATGGGGGGGAAGAGAAAGTGAGGCGGAGGAAAGTGCGATGAACAGGGCACAGGCGATGAGAAGGCAAAAAGCAATAATAGTAAGCCTAGTGTCACTAGATAAGGTTACAGAGTATCAGCACTCTTTTCTCGGATTCTTCCGTGCTGCCGCCGTAATCACTGGTCAGATTGCATCACGTGACATTTCTTTACACTGCGACGGTTCACGGACACCGCCATTTTGTTTCTCATGCGTTTTCTGTCGGTCAACTGTGGCATTCTCGGCTTGTCGACCCTGCTCTGCGGCTGCGCGCAACTGGCGTCGTTCCGAACATGAATCAACACTTTGCGACATTTCAGCTGCAGAAGTGCGTCCGAAGATGCCGTGTTGCTGCGTCTTTGGCAAGGTTGTTAACAAATGACCTAGTCGAAGTGAGCGGCGAGGCCGCAGAAGTGGCAGTCTGGCAACCCTGATAAACACCAAAATGGCCGCCGTTGCTCACTTGCGTGCCTTAGTGACGGTACTCTGTAGCTTATCTAGTGACACTAAGTAAGCCGTTATATGAGCACCTGTAAGACATGAGCACTTCTAGGGTGTTTTGGAGTTGTGAGCATCTCGCGTGCACAGGCATTTTTTAGGGCTAAATGAGCGCTGAAAAGCAGTGCTAAAATTATCGGCCTGGCGTACAATGCTAGAATAGTGGCACTCGGGATGAACAGTACCGTGTTTTCCGGTCTGTAAGTCGCACCCCCCTCAAAACGGCAGTTTTTCCGAAAAAAATAAAATAAAAAACATATAGAAGTCACACCGGTGTATAAGTGTGTACAAAACGCAAATGTTAATCAGCTAAACCCGTAGAGGATTAGTTCATTAGAAAGTTCAGCGAAAGTACATGGTTGCGGCGGCTGTCGCCTTTGAATGCATTTCCCGGTTAACAGTACTAGATATGTGCATATACCATCCAAAGTCTAAACAGAACTTCTCAAAAATGGTTTATTGATACACACAGATGGCATGTACTTACAGACGGCGTTTAGGCAAAACCATAGAAGCCTTCTTCCTCCTAATTGCTAACAGATAATTCATTCATTTAGACCATAGAGCTGCGTCTCTTAACGTGCGCTGACATCACGCGGCGCACAGGCACCTTTTCGAGCGCGGAACACGCGCAGCCGCCGCGTACTAAATTAATTCCATACATACGTCGCACCAGTAGATAACACGCACCAACGAAAATTTCAGAAAAAAAGCTGCGACTTATACACCGGAAAATACGGTAAGCACTTTCAAGCACTTCCTCTTTCATGCTGTTTTTTTTACACTGCTCATCACACATTTTTTGTGTGGATTGTTACAGCACTTTTTCTTTCAGATGCACACCCTTTGCCAAACATTTTTCGCCAATCCCAAGCCTTCTGGACCACAAATATTTAAAAAAAAAAGCTTTACCTTTAAACGCGACAGAACTATTTTATGACAGTAAGAAAGGAAATTGTTTTCTCTGGCTTCCCAGCATAAAACCTATCAGCCTCACTTGGGACGTAAGCTTGTAAATTGAATTTTTTGTGGCATGTGCACTCTTGGCATAGAAAATTTTGATGACGACTGTACATGCGGTAGAAGCAGCTTTAGTCCTGCCTTAATGCAACAGACCTGACCTCCGGAAGACTAAGCCAACGAAAAGAACCAACTCTCCTCCTTAGGTTTTACATGCACTCCTTAATTACTAGCATTCGCATAATAAAACTGTATGTTTCTAACAAAACACCAGTGAAACTCAAATCAGCTAGAACTGCAAAAATTTTAATCCGTAACTAATACAGGCCTAAGAAAAACTTGCAGCTGGGTTTTTATTACAAACAAGCTTCATAATGAGCTTTATTTTTCCACACAGATTATATACCAGCTGCGGACTGTTGACAAAGCAAAAAACAAAACAAAAAAGCTCTAAAGGATTCATAGACAATATGCACAAGTTTGAGAGATTGATAAGCTGTAGATTTTAAAGATGCCTTCATACATATAAAAAATGCATCAGGGAAAAAAAAGAAAGGACAAAATGGTCTTTTCTTCTACATGTCGTATACTGTTAAAGGGACACTAAAGGCTGAAAAACGTTTTGTTTGAACTGAAAGACAGCACATTTCATAGCTCTATCAACTTTTGTTAAAAGACCAACAATGCCTCGTTTGCCGAGAAATTTAGGCTGGCATTTCTCTCGCCACTTCCATTTCATTCTTAACAGTGGAGCTGTTTTTGCTGGCCATAATGTTTGCGGCACATGGAGAAACCCTAGGTCACAGTTACTCTTGCCGTTTACCGAACACGTGAGCAACGCGCTTTACGAGGAGCGCCCGGCGTCGTCCCGGCTTGCGCATAGCGCTCACAAAAAACACCAAGAAAACAGTTCACGTGCATTCACGCCTGTAACGGGGTGCACAAGACAGCTCGCGCTACAGAGACGCCCAGTTTACGAAGCCGTTTTTTTCCGGTTTTAGCGAGTGCAGATTCATTCCACTTTGGGAATAAATGTGAAGCCTGCGGACAAAACAATCCGGGCCCGCCAGTCGTGCACGAGAAAGACGACGATAGAGATGGATGACTACTACTACTACCACAGTGAAAAGCGACAATGGAACATGTAAATAAACAATTTCAAACCTAATGCCATGCGTAGTGGCGTGTCCTTCAGTGCTTACAAAGAAAAATCCTTCAGCACCACTACGGTTCAAGCCTTGCACGACTTAGTGCAAGCTTCGCCAATTTTCTTTTTGTGTGTGACTTTTAAGAGCACGCCACAAAGCACCCGGATTGAGCCAGGGCCCGACCTTACACGATTGGTGCCTTCCCTCAAAGCCTGTTCTCATTGGTCGCTCACTTCACTTCTGTCGCACAGATTGCAAGCCAATCAGAACAAGTTTTTCTGCAGCCACATCGGTACGTGGCGCACTGGCAAAGTCGGCCATCAAGCCCCTCCCATCTATGCCGCCCCTGGCAAGCTTTCCCAGGAGGTGCTGCCACCTTGGAGCAGGTGCAGAAAATATACAATAAAATGGCCAGCAATGAATGTTTGCTGATAAAACATGCCTGTGGCGCAGCCAATCGCACTAATAATCTTCAACTTTTGCTGCTGGCTGTTGTGTATAAATATAAAAATTTATCATCCCTTCGTAAAGAAAGTTGACAGAATGCAAAAGCTATAATTGTGTCCAACCTTTGCTGAAAGTGCATCCAATAGGTCGTAAAACCTTCAAAGGCACAAATCGCAAGTGAAGAACAAACCCATGCGACGATTTTTCGTGCACTGTGTAAACGCACCTACGAACGATTTAAATGTATACCAACACGTGGTTAGGAGCTAACGGTGTACTATTCTTCATGATTGATGCATGTATTCTTATCAAGAACCGTTTCTTTTTTAAGATTTTCCAGTAACCGTTTTGACACATTGGAAGCCCAGTTTCAAGAACACGGTGTGTGTCTAGGGAACTTATCAGAGCTTTTTGGTGAACCAACTGATCTATGGGGAAACACATTGGTTTCCTGAAAGAATGGCAGCAGTTCCACTAAGGAAGCTTTCAATTATTATATGCACTCTTGTATATGTAAATGCCCTAGTAGTAAGTAAACACAGCAGGCTCTCAGATTCACCGGCATGCATGCATCTTCTGACTGCGCTTCTACCACAAGGCAAAACATTTCAACGAAATCGAAACTGAAACAGACTTCTACCTGCAGTGAGGAATTCGATGTAATGTCTGCCACATTATAAAAGCGCACGCACACACACATACACACACACAGTACTTTCGATAATTCAAACTTTCGGTTACTTCAAGCAAATTTCAAAATTTTGGTTGGCCGGCTATGTTTCCAAAGTACTTTGAAGCCGCTTAATTCAAACTGCTTTATTGCGTAAATTCGGTTAATTCGTGCGTTTTCCTTGTTCTAGCCAGAAAATATCTGCTGAATCTGCTCCTTCTAGCTGCACACATGAATCCTTATATCAATAACGGTCACAAATAAAGCTGACTACCTGCATACACGCATCAAAGCGGAACCGCGCATGCCAACAACTGTGTGTGAATTAAGGAAGAAAGAAAGGAAGAAAAAAATTGCCTCCACCTCCCCGCGAGGGAACCCTGGTGTGATGCGGCGCATCTGGGGGTTCAATTGGCGTTTCCATTGGGTTGATTCTCTACATCGCGTGAAACGTATTGTGACCGCGTAGGATGCCTTCCATCACATACGGATGTTCTCATACACGGGGCGATGGAGGCAATTTTACATTTTCATGCACATGCATACGCGAAATGAGAGAGTACACGTGTTTTAGCGGCCACCACCCAGCGCGATACCCGCTTTATATTCACAGCGCTTGAAGGAGAGGAGACCGCGGGAGAGAGTCGCACATGCGCGCACATGCGCACCGGAGCAGCTGTTAACGCAGCAAAGCGCGCGCCAACCAAGCGCGCCAGCTGTCGTTATGCTAATGCGCCGGAGTGAGAGTGTTGCGCGCAGCTGTGGGAGATACGAACGGAGGAGAGTCTCGCATGCGCAGGTGGCGTGTGGACGGACGCTGACGACGCAGGAGGGACATGCCTCAGAGCAAGAGATGCGCCGCATCTAAAAAACAAGATGCTGGCATCGAAAACTGAGTTTTTGAACTCTCATGCAGACAAAGCAGTCGTCCATTCATGATTTTTTTTAAGTGTAAATGGCACTTCAGTATTGCGTATGAATGTTGTATTTTTAAATATATGTGAATGCTTCTTTACAATGCAACTTGGCACGCTGCCCCTGAGCCATATTTAAGGAACTTCTGATAATTCAAACTTCGGACAATTCAAACAAATTCTTGGCGTCCCCTCGAGTTTGACTTATTGCGAGTTTACTGTACACACACACACACACACACACACACACACACACACACACACACACACACACACACATACACACACACACAACAGCCAGCAGCAAAAGTCAGAATATAAGTGCAATCATTTACGCTACTGGGATGTGGCAGCAGCAAACTTCATTGATGGCCACTTCAGCGTGTATTTGCAACACTTTCCCCCAGGTGGCAGCACCTCATGGGGAAGTTTCATGAGGGAGGAGCACAGGGGTGGGGCTTGATGGCCGACTTTACGTGAGCGTCTCCACGCCAAGCTGGCGCTAAAACGAGACCCATTCTGATTGGCTCACAATATTTGTGACAGAAGTGAAAGCCAATGTAAACAGGTTTTCAAGAAGACAACGACTATCAAATAGTCTTGCCCAGATTGCGTTGTTTGTGGGCTGCTCGTAAATGTCGCCCAAAAAAAATGGCCGAGAAGTGGCAGAGAGGAACGCCAGCTTAAATTATTCGTTTCTCAGCAAACCAGGAATCATCGGCCGCCAAACAAAAGTTGAAAGATCTATGAGATGTGTGACCTTTCAGTCAAAACAAGGAGTTATAATTCCCTTTTAATAATGTTTTCACGCTAATGCTCGTGCCTTTTCGACCCTTTAATTTTACGTTCATGCATACTACCTGCTCTCATTTGTTTCAGAAAGCTGCTAAGCAATATCCACTAATACCACTTCACCCTTCAGTGTTTTCCGCGTCACAAACCATAGTCTGGGAAAGCGTATAAAGAGGCAACACCTGTTTTCGTGCTTTTGGCATTTTAACAACCAACTCCTACTGCTTCCGGTGGTATATCTGCATTGACAGCACTGTAACCTAACTTTGCAGGCCAACCTACTCCTACACCTCAGTGTGCCTGTATAGATCAGAAACTTTGAGTTAACCAATGTTCATCATCATCATCCCCACCAGCTTATCTATGCCCACTGCAGGGGAAAGGCCTCTCAAATGGATCTCCAATTACACCGGTCCTGTGCTAACTGCGACCAATTTATCCCCGCAAACTTCTTGATCTCGTCTGCCCATCAAACTTTCTGTCGCCCCCTGCCACGCTTGCCTTCTCTAGGGATCCACTATGTTACCCTTAATGACCAGCGGTTATCTTGCGTTTGCATTACATCGCCTGCCCACGTTTCTTCTTCTTAATTTCTACCAATATGTCCTTAACACGCGTTTGTTCCCTGACCCACTCCGCTCTCTTCTTGTCCCTTAATGCTACTTGCTACTACTTAAGGTACCAATGCTACTTAAGGTAACCAATGTCACCTGGGTGCAAATTAACTTAGCTGACAACAACAGTGTCGTCGTAGCTAACAAGGCAGGAAAAAATAACACCAACTTGACAAAATAACAGGGCCAAGTGACGGACAAACCTTGAATTTGTCCGGACACAGCAGTCTCGAACAAGTGCCATGCAATTCTGCACACTCTCCTCTGCTTCCCATGAGTTGTACTCTTTGCTCCAGTTTTTCCACTTGATCAGGAATAAATTACGACCCTAGAGTAAACAAAAAAAAAAAAGGAGGGGGAGGGGGGGAAAGCCTTAGGAGTTATTCTAACTCTTTCGGGACCGCTCCATAGGCCATCGATCACATATGATCGATGGTTTCGCGAGCCTGCACAATACAAATTTTCGCTCGGTGGAACACCTAGCGACATCTAGGAGATAGTTCGAAAACTGGAGTTTTCTCTTTTGTGAAGTTTCTTTTTTTATCGCCAGGTGGCAACGCATCAGATATTTTATTCTGATGGGCAGTGGTTTCGAATGTAAACAAACATGGCGCCATACTCGCGCGAGCGCGATAAGAAATCCGCCTCGTCTCGTCTCGCATATCTTCGCCTTCTACTGTGGATTTTAACGGTGAGAGTGGCAGTGAAGAGTCGGAATGCGGCTTTAGAGATCGATTTTCAGCTCGAGTGAGGATTCGGGTGTCGATCAGCCTGGAACATCAAATCGCGCTCAAAGGTGGGTGTTGGTTTCGGTTTGAATTGGCTCTGGAGTAGGTATGTGTGCTCTAAACATGTTCTGGCTGGTTTATATTTGTTCGCTAGGGTGTTAACTACCTATGGTGGTGATCTCCTGCCACCAGCGCAGAAACGGACCAAGTTTTCGCTGAGACGAGAGCCCGGTGTGTACCTGGGTGACGACGTAGCCATGGTCCTAGTGCCAAAGAGATCACACAAAACAAAAAACCAGTTTCACCTAGCCGCATCAAACTTTCGCGATGAAGAAACAAAGCATTGTGTTAGATTTTTTATATCCTGAAATAATTTTATTCTTTTTGTATATTTTTATATTTACGCTTTTTTTCTATCTTTTTCTGTAGTTTTTTTTATGAAGTTCTTACTTTCAGATTTTTTCATGGTTCTATTGTCAGTGTTGAAGTAAAACTTGGTATTGTATGTCTCAAAGAATATATAATTAGCTGCATTTTGGTATATGCTAAGGCAGGATGGTGCCTTTGCTTTATGTAATAAAAAATTTGTACCGAGACCTCCCTTTTTCATCACTTTTTCCGGCGGTCCCGAAAGAGTTAAGCAATTCAGAAGCAAAACACTTGAAGCATTTGGACATAAAATTTTCAACTGCGTACATTGCCGGCATGACGGAAAAGGCGTTAAAAACAAGACAAGCAAAGAATACTCGTGTTTAACCTCTTTCGTATGTCGTTAGCTTAACATCGGTAATAAATGCAATTAAAATACAGCTAGTGCGCTCCCAGGCTCTGGACAATTTTTAGCAAGAACCCAACTCTGCAAATACCTTGAACATGTATGAACATCAAAACAGCAGTACATTCACTAGGCATACATAAAACCAAACAATCACCATGCTTGGCTTTAAATACGCGGACACAATATCAGACTTTGGCATTTAACGTACCTTGTCTTTTTTGATGTCCACAACATCTTCCACTTCGTACTCTGCAAGAAAGAAAAAAAAAAAAAAAAAGCTCATGCATTTCAATGCAGACACCACAGATGCTCAGTGATGGTTTTCACTCTTTCATGAAAATGAACTTCGTAAAATACACAACTTTCAGTGGCAAGCAAACAAACTGATGCAGACAAAAGCATATTACCAATATTGCTGGCAAAAGTACAACCGTGTTTACACATTACGCTCCCTTTTATTAGGCATTTACAAACACACCTCATTATGATTACCTATTTCGTGGACAAAACTGGTAGTTTACATAGGAGTGCCACAAGAATGATAATACACACTAAAAGTCGCCAAAAAAAGAATCCCTGATGTGACACTTGTGCATAGTTATGATGCTCGATTAAATGACAGTTTGGCGAAGCCGACCATTGCAGAATCGTGAAAATCAAATCACCAGGTCCCGGTGACAGTGGTCATGCGCTCCTCATTAACGTCAGAAATAGCACATGATCGAAGAGCCTTTCACTTGCAAGTCATAAAAGGCGGTTGGTTGTATTCTGCCTCTCACCAACATCCCTTCCCTCAACTCTCGTGGAGAATAACCAAACCTCCTTCCCAAAGATGCACTAATGCTGTGTCTTCTTCACTTTTCACTATGCGCATAGGATTCATAGAATACCGCTGCTACACTTGCGTCCGGAATGTCATTTGGCTTCGAATGCCATTCAGAATCCGCCGTGCGCCACAACTATTTCGATGACATTTGAAAGCTTTAACAATCGTTCGCCGTGCTGCGTGGCGCTGCTGCTGCCGAGTTCTGTTTTTACGCAATAATGCAACAATCAAATTTAGCAGCAGTCTTTGGCGTTAGAATGGCATCGCATTATAAGTAACGTAAGCTTTGACACGGTTCTTGCTTCATTCTGAATCGCAATCGAGGTTTTTTGCGCTGTTATGTGCTGTCTGGCCCCGCCGGTTTATCGCTTGCTCGCACTGGTGCTGAGAGCACGAAATTATTACATGTTGGTATCACGAATTAAGTGAACGAGAAGTAAACAAAGTCCCACAATTAAGAATATTTTGCTTGTTTTAAGTACGCCAGTCATGTATCTGGTTATGCCGACTTGGAGCGCTGTGCGCGAGAGTGCTAGAAATGGCATCTGAAAGCCCCAAATGTCTCTCTGGGTGCTCATTTGGCTCGAATGAGCTCGAATGTCATTCGAGCCGAATAGCACATTTCAAAACCGAGTGAAGCAGCACAACTTCACATTTGAGACAAATGACATTTGGTCCGAATGACATTCGGACGCTAGTGTAGCGGGGTATGAGAAGAGCCTGTCAATTTCTTTTAGGTGCGGAGTACCTTAGGACCACACAATGTCTGTCCACGTCCGGGCGCATAGCATTTACAATCGCAAAAAATCACACAGGCACTGGCAGGATTCGAGCCTGTGCCTGGTAGACCAGACAGAGATAGTGTCGGTCGTCTTACCCATTGGGCTAAACCGTGAGTTAGTATCCGAGAGTCAAACGGCTTACTCCCTCGCCTGTAACGGTGCCGAGTACCTTAGGACCTCCCAATGTCCGTCCGCGTCCATCCGTGCGCACACCACCACCAAGCGAAAATCAAGCGAAATTCGATTTGAGCCGTGAGTTGCAGTTTCATTTAGGGAATAATGAAGATGCAACTCACGGCTCAAATTAAATGACGGTCGGGGCACAAACCGGATGTCATTCGGGGCGCAACTTGGATGTCAGTTCGAGTCCCCATACTCTGCACCCCCACCGTCATCCACGGAGTGGAGATGCTGCAATTTTTTTTCCCCTATCGAAGAGTGCAGTGTGTGTACGTCAATAGGGGAACGATAATTTAAGTAAGCATGAGTGTGGCTTCAGCCAGCAGTCAGCATTCAATCTAATAGGCAATATGTTGAGGGAAGGCCAGTCCGTGTGTGGAGCTTTTGGACATGGCAGCCAGATGACTCCACGTGTATTTAAAGCTGCGCGCTCTGTTGTTCAGACTTCTCTGCACTTCCCCTGTACAAGTGCACTTATTGTAAACTTGCACAGCGTAAGTAGCACGCATAGATACAGAACCCCACTAACCTCACTTGGTAAACATTGAGAAAGCTTCCTATGCTCAGGAATCCAACAAGCGAGTCAGGGCCGGCAGTTCTGCTGTTAACATATTTCGTAGTTTCGGTGCCGTAGAAACCGCTGCGCTAACAATTCCCGCTCCTGCAGAACAGTAGGCGGCTTGGAGATAGATTCGATACACAATTCGAGAACGCTACTTGAAGGGCACGCAGAAGTCACTAATGCTTTACGAGTCCACACACAGAATACGCTTCGCAGCACTGCTAGATGGGATAGCGCTGGCGAAAAGGAAACGAGTGATCTCCGCTCTCGCAAAGAATACCTGCGCCGGCTGCCCTACTCATCACTGAGGCACTAAACTACCCTACTGGGATTAACGAGTGAATGGGCGCCAGCGCTGCCGGATGAACTTTCGACTTACCTTCAGCAAACGTCGATCCGTAGTTCGTGTTGTTTGCGGTCGCTGCACGTATTTCTGCCTCGGTTAGCCGCTTCACGACGACACGCGCATGCGTGTAAATTTTTGCGTCTTCCTCTACGACAGCTAGAGGATGGCAGAGCACAGAAAAGAAAGATTAGTTCCCGATCCGGAAAGCACCTGCAACAGGCAGCAAGGTGCGACGATGGGCAGGTGACAAACAAAACCAGTAGCAGAGCCTGAGCTGCACTGACAGGGCACGTTAACGGTGCCAGCTACGAATCAGGCGACGAATTGAGGTTGAGAAAGCACGGGTAACTGAAACAGCAAATCAAACTCTTACAGGGACCGTTTGAGACGGCGGCCGCCGAAGTCCCCGCAGGAGATCGGAGCGCGCGCTTCGATGGACTGGGAGGCGGAGAGCCCGGCTGCAGTATGCAGCCATTCATAGTACTACAGGAATTGTTGAAGGTACTGGGCGCTACGCAGCGATTGTTGAACTGCTTTAAAGGTGACGGCGAGCTCATATTCCCCAGCGGCTGTAACAAGGGAAGAACCCGAAAGGCGCAAAGCGAATGCGCGCCCGGAAGTTGCGTATGGATGTCACAGCTGACTCGCCAGCACCGACTGCGTGAAGCAGTTTTTCAACAAGCGCCACTAGTGGCGTTGGGTGCGTTTTTGTGATTTTGTTGCTAATTGCTTAGCAATACAATATTTCAGTGATTTTAGTGCTTCCTTTAATGCAGTTTTTGTGGCTGAATTTACAAGTATATGTTGTTCAGAAACGTTCACTACTTCGTGTTGTTCACAAAAAGGTAGTGAGTGTCGTCTGCTACTGACCACCACCTGCAACAGGCGCGCACCGACGATCATGAAAAGGGCTGAAGCTAAAGCCGTGAAGGGCCTTCGGAGGCTAAAATATAGCTATTAGCGGTGCTCCAAATATTCCTCAAAGTTGCATGCTAGACAAAAGAGAAAGAAACCCACCGGGCATATGGTGTGGACACCGGTGTGCAGGTCATTCCGACCAGGAAACGTTCTCACCACCACCACACCAGTTCGAGCTACTTGATCCTCAGTCGTTTCCATCTATCCCACGACCCAGCTGGCATGGAGTTTCGTACAGAAATAACGTTATTATTGTACGAAACTCTGTGACAGCTGGGAAAAATCGTAGGGCATTACAGATTTGTAGCATCCACCTCATCCGAAACTCACCAAAGAGGAAGCAATACAATTACGAAGACTTCAGACGCGAACTCTTCCCCACACCCCACAGTTTCAGACCATTCTCCATCCACGAGTAGTGGAGGTCCTGCTGTTCAACGAGAGAGAGAAAAAAAAAAAACTTTATTTGAGCCCCATGGGGCCATGGGGCTAGTTGGGGTGGCGAGTGACCGGCAGTGGTAACCGGTCGGTGACCATTGCAGTTCGCTGGATGGCCTTAGCCTGGACCTCACGGTCAGAGCTTCCCAACGCCTTCGCCCAGTGCTCTCCGTCTGTGAAAGGGGGAATCGGTTTTGGGGGCACTGCCACATGCAATTGATGGTCTTGCATGGGTATCGAGGGACCCGCAGTCGGGGCACAAAGGGGTGGGGTACAAGAAGGGTAGATAAGGTGAAGACGATATCGGCAGGGGAGTGCGTGTGTCTGGGTGAGTCGCCATAGGCGATCCTCTTCATTGGAGATCGAAGGTCGGAGCGGCTAGTTGGCGGCGGGAGAGGCAGTAGTGCGAGCTATAGGTAATATGCCGTGGAAGGTAACAAGCAAAATCTAAAAACCTTGGTAACAAGTCTGTCGCGGGGTGATAGGGCTCCGTGGAAGGGCTCAAGGCTGCAGGACCAGCTCGGACGGTGAGCTCTCGAGCCGTGTGCTGCCTCGTCCCCCCCCACACACACAGCGCGCGCGCGCGTGGGAGAATTTTGAAGAAGGATTTTGAGGGCCAAAGGCGAGATCATTCCTTTGGCGAAATTTTGAACGGCCGAATTTTGGAATCGGAGGATAGAGGGGGGTCGGCCTGAGGGTGAAGGCTAGGACTACTGCCGCCTCTTCCGCGGTCGCCGGGGAGTGAGTGTGCAGAGTAAGGGAAGCAAGCGGAGGGGCGTCAGGGCCATTATAATGACCGCTACCGCATAAGCTTCACGGATCTCGCAGCGTCAACGTAGACAGTGGCGGGGGTGACTGGGTACCGCTGTCCTCGCCCGGGCCTGTGCTCCCTGCGCGCTGGATGAAACGTCGGGTGCATATTGCGCGGTATGGGTCTCACACGCGTAACCCAAGCAACCACGGACGTCCGTCGGACGTCCGATATACAGCCGAACATCCAAGGCCCAGTTTGGACGGCCACTGTATATACGTCCATGTTTGGACGTACATTTTCGGACGTACAGTGGACATCCAGAAACGGATGTACAAGTCCGAATGACATCCGCCAACGGACGTAAAAAGTTACTATGAAGCATCAAATGTTGGCGTAAATTCAATATAAAAGCAAAAAAAATACAAAGCTACTGTGCTTTTCAATTAAAAACATTTTGTGCATCAACACCCTGGCTTGTAGGTTGCAAGTTTCATCTGCATATTTCTAACATTAAGCCTATTTTTTAAATTTTTTGAAGCACTTCACCAAATCCAATGATGATCTCTTTGGGGAAGCTTAAGGTATAAGAATACCATATAAGAACCTGTTCTGTGTAAGAACTAAACGTGATGCAAGTTCACTGTGTTCATTTATGCCATCTGCCCGGTAGTGCGTTAGCCTTGCGCGTAGTACTGTACTATTAGTTGTAATATCATTATCTTCTCGTTATGTGGTTCTGGAATTTTTTACTGAACATCTAAAATACAGCCAAATTAGGGCGTCCGACTGGACGTACGGAAGTGTTAAAACCGGACGTCCAACGGACGTACATGGTACGTCCATCGGCCCTGAAACGGACTTCATACGGACGTCCGCTAGAGCCGGAATGGACGTACGGCGGACGTCCGGTGGTTGCTTGGGAAAGATGACAGTGGCTGGAAAGTGGAATTGGGCGCGTCGATAAGGAATGGGCTGTCAAGGCGCAGCCGTCGGAGTAGCGTGGCTGTGAGACGAGTGAGCTGACTCAAGAGATGCGCCTGTTCAGCGAGGTGATCCAGGTCACCCAAGGCCAGGGCAAAGATGGTCAATGGAAAAATAATAATAAAGATCTTCCGCTTTCCTCGTCATTGGGAGCGTTCAGTTCTCGCTCTTAGCACTCTTAGGTCTAAATACGAAGATTTAGCGTTGGCGTTGTGGAATAGCACCGCATAAACACCACCGCTTCGAAAAACTGCGCTCCCAATTTTATCACAGAACATCTCAAACAATTGTACCCACGAACTTGTGCCCACAAAATCCACAAAAAATTTGAAGCATGGTGGGTGGCGCACTGCGTACTGGCACTGCTAAAGACATTTTGTTTGTAAAGTCGGCTAGCCAAGTTTTGCCGTCGCCAGCAATTTGACTGTAATTTGTCGGCAGCTGCGCCGTAGCCTTGACAACGCATTACGTGACACGCCGAGCTCCGCCGCCGCCGGCGCCGGATTGGCGTATGCGCTCTCTGCAGCTGGGTGGCCGCCTGATCACGTGACTCGTCGCGCTCGCCTAGTCAGTGCGAGCTTGGCCATGGATGAGAGCGAGGCCGGGTCGTCTTCTCTGAGCGTTGTGCGTAAGCTGGAAGCTTGTGCATCTGACTACACGGGGGATATCGCCCGGCGAACTGCTTCACTGTAGAGGGTCCGGAATTTCAAGCGCGCTAAGCTAGCGTCGGAGACTGATGAAGAGCGAGCCGTTCGGCCAGTTCGGCTTACAAAACGCCGGAAGCGGGACTATAACCGTATACAAAGCCAGACCAAGTGAAACCAAAACCGAAACTCTGCCCGCAGCCATTTTTAGAGGGGTTGCCTTTTTTTTTGTCGATCTCTAGTACTTTTTTAGTTTAGTACTTTTCAGAGCCTTTTAACCCCAGGCTCTGCTATTGTTTTTTTTTAATTTTTACTACGCTCTAAGCTCTGCTTGTAGCACAGCGGGTATGACGATGCTAGCGCCACCTCGCAGTTTCCCATGACGTAGAGCTCACCGTACGTCGGCGATACCTGAGTTACCTTACCTGGTCAACAAGCATACGCGGGTGCAGCTGCAGGCCGGTCGTGGTTTCTACAAGGTCGATTCAGATTCGTCGCCTGGTATCTTCGCGGTAAGGTAAGAACACGACCAACTACACTGGTAAGAATAACCCGGTCAGAGTTATGCCACGAAAGGCTGGATACGACAGCCCTCATTAAAAGTCGATTCCCGTGCCCGTGCAGATTTCTCTCTCGACTTCGGGCCCGGCGTAACCGCGACGATGTTCCGGACCCCGTTCACGGACTTCATGTCTCCAACCCAGGAGGCTGAGGCTGTTAAGAAGTGCGCCAAGTTCTCCATGCAGAAAGCGCTATGCATGGAAGCTTACGGCGCCCACCGAGCACCCAAGATGTGTGCGGACGAAATCGAAGACTACCACGAGTGCATATACGGCTGGAAGCAGGCAAGTGCGACGTGCGCGCTCCATCGTGGCGCTACGCTGCTGCTGCTGCTAATAGAGAGTTTTAGCAGTCCGTCTGTTCCGTCGTGTACGTAGTTACCGTGTTGACCGGGACCCGTCTGGGCACTTGTGCATTCGTCGCGGTAGGGGGATTAGTTCCGTGGGCCGGCCTTCGCCACCTCCGCGCATTCGTCACGGTGGAGTGCGCCTCCTCGCCCTTCCGCGCGCGCAGGCGCAGTCGGGTCCCGGTTAACACGGTAACTACGTACACGACGGAACAGACGGACTGCTTAAACTCCCTAATGTGTGTGCACATCAGCTGTCTCCAGTATCGAGTCTGGTCAAAAACTGCATTCAAAAGTGCAAAGCTTTGCACTTTTCTCCAATAAGAGAATCTGTTTTTTGATGCATTGCTTGGAACTAGTTTTACAACTCATTAAAATTTGGTGTTTGAAATGGGCATTTAAAAAGGTCCCTTGCCACTGGTGCCACCAAAGTTTAATTAACTGTAAAATTAGTTCCAAGCGCTGCATCAAAAAACAGATTCTCTTATTGGACTCACCAGGGTTCATAATATTGGAAAACATAAAGATTACAGATTTATGACCAACACTGTTTTGTCTATTCTTCCTCCAAAAATGGCTAATTATCTCTGATTGTCTTGGTAACTAATTGACTGACTCAAAAAGTAATGGCATATTCGAAATCAGTGGAACGAAAGCAGCAAGACTGACAAGTTTCACTGACCTTACTTAAAATTGAAAAATTAAAGCCGGTCCACTCAATGTGAAAGATGTCGGAAGTGCAGAGCAGTGATTCGCCATAAGGGGCTGCACCGCTGTTATCTGCTTAATGCTACCACCCTATGCAATTCAAATTTCCCGCCTTCGCAGTGCTCGCGCGCCCCCTGCCTGAAACTGCGCCAGCGGGAGTTTTGTTCTCTTCGTGCTTTTCTCTCCGCACGTGCCGGCGTTGCACTGCCACATTTTGCGTTTACTATCGTAAAAAACCTACCCAACGGGCGTCCTTAACTAAAGGAACGCGGTCGCTGCCGGTTAATTGAGTATATTTTTCCTCAAATGGACCTATAGTTTTCTTTGCGCTAAACAATGGGAAGATGTATGAGAAGCGCCAGCGTTTCACAAGTTTTCGAACGCTTATGGCTATATAAACCGCTTGGCTTTCGAAGCCTCTGGGGTACGCCGCGAACAACAGCGTTACCCCCGGACGCCGCCTTGGTGCTCTATTTACTTGGGTCAAGCGAGCGAGCTAGGACGATAAGGCGAATGCCTACAGTGCTCTGCACTTAAAAGGAATCTGATTTAAAAGCAGTGTCCCCCTTACCCGCTTAAACGACTTCAAATTTTTGTCGAGAGGCGGCTGTGATGCGCAGCATGTCCAGTGGTGCCTCCCTGACGGAAGTGTTGTCCCGTTGCAGAGGCGTCGGGTGCAGCTGATGCAGGAAGAGCGGGAGAAGCAGATCAAGAGTGGCGAACGCAAGGAGAAGTATTCCGAGCCACCGCCCATGGACACCCTGTACGGCCGGGGACCCCACGACTAGACCCTGGTCGACACAGCCCTGTACAGTAGTAGGAAATAAACGGCCCCCCGTCCAGCACACTACATCAGTGTGGCCTTGTTAACCCGCCGCGGTGGCTCAGTGGCTAAGGCGTTGCTTTGCTGAGCACGAGGTTGCGGGTTCGATTCCCGGCCACGGCGGCCGCTTTTCTGATGGAGGCGAAAAGCAAGAACGCCCATGTGTACGAGATTTCAGCGCACGTTAAAGATCCCCAGGTGGTCAAAATTAATCCGGAGCCCTCCACTACGGCGCGCCTCATCGCCTGCGTTGCGTCGGCGCGTTAAGCCCTACAACCAAACAATCAGTGTGGCCTTGTTAGATTCGTTGAACTGCTATCATTCCTCACGTCAAGTCTGCGCAGCTCTGAAAGGTTGCACATTAGCTGTACTGTAGTGATGTCTATTAAATGTGATTGCATTAAGCAGTGGGTTAACCCGGAGGGCCGACCTGAGCCGAGCTCCGTCGCCTCCGACATATGTTTGGTAGCGTGGTGTGAAGCGAGCGGCCAGCCGCTGTTGCAGCCGTGAAGAAGTCCAGAAGCCGTAGGCTAACATAACTGTTTACTTCATAATGAGAGATGAGCCGAAGCCAAAGAACAATTCCCCGATGGGCGAGGTTACACAGATGATAGTCTTGGGGGCGGCCGTTCTGTTCTTTAGAACTATAAGTACTACTTTGATTTAACAAAACTGTCTTACCTTTGTATCTGTCTGACCTTGTTTTCTTTGTCCATATCTAGTTTGCGCCACGTTTTCTTCTTTCTTTAAATACTACTTTGAACTTATTTAAAGCATGGTTCACACTATCACAATTGCAATTAGATTGTTAGGTTTCCTGAACAGTTAGTGGATCTAAACTATCATTGCATAAAAATGCTAGTACATTTTTACACATACAAAGCACAGTTTTTCAGAGTTGCCAATGAAGCTATGCCCTGCTAAACACTACGTCGGCCCGTATTACTCTGAAGTGAGCTATCTGCTATTATTTCCAAAGCCGTTTCTCCCGAAAACCTATCTTGGCCAGATGACCGGGGTTAAATTGAAGTATGGAAGTCAGCATCGAGTGACTATTAAATGGGGAATAGACAGAATAACTCCTGCTCTGGAAAATCGGCGTCTGGTTTTATTTTGTTTGTTTTCAAAAAGGCTGCCCTCTTACTATCACAATTGCATTACATTATTGGGTCTTCCGAACAGTTATTGGATCCAAACTATCATTGCATAAAAATGCTAGTAGACTTTTACACATACAATTAAAGCACACTTTTAAAGAGTTAAAGTCGATACTATAACTTGTACACCTGTTAGAAATTGTCTTCAATGATGTGCCCCTAGAAACTTTGTGGACGACCTTTTTCAAAGAACTTCTTTGTTTACCGGCGGTTCCTTTAGACATAATGACCCCATCTGCTTACCATTGGACCCATACTTTGCTATCAGTGATTGCTATCAAATTGGTGGCATAAATAACATTAGGTGATTAAGGGCAGTTTATTTACGTCACTTTGAAAAGACCAGCTGGATTAATTTCTGCAACACATCACAAGTGACGTCTCGGAGTAGTTCGTCACACCAACAAGACGACTCTGAGCTAAACTTGTGTGACAACACCGACACAAAGATCCCGGCATTCTGCTTTGTGCAATCCACATCCTTTGACCTGTGTGCATAATTTTTAATATTTAAGATTAACTTGCCTAACAGTTCACACCACAGCAGTTACTGCGAGCAAATGAACTCTTGAATCGATCCATTAACTTCCATTAACTAATGTCATCAGCCATGTTGACTGTTCATACTCTCTTGTGCACTGTTGATGCCTACACAGCGGTCACAGTTCATTGTACTGTAAAAGTGTACAAAAACCTGCATGACATTCTTGGGATGTTTGAGAATGATACCCTAATTGACGGTTTAGTCGAAACTTAAACTGACAAATAACCGAGGCTGTAAATAATTATTGCGCTGCTACCGACTGTCTCATGTGCCATTATACGATTAGTGGATAACAGTGAAAAATACTTTACACAAAAGTTTCGTGTCAGTACTCCTCTAGGAGGCTGCGGCGGGCCTCCCAATGTGGAGAAGCCGAACGTCGATGCACGGAGTGGTAATGCTCCAGCACAAAGAAAGCAGCCTCGTTAAGCCTAGTTCCCTCCTCGCCTCTCTTGCACCCTTTGAAGTTTGTTGGGAGAAGTTTACTCCGTGTGCGACTTGGGCACTGAAACTGCACACCATTGCAGAGGCACGCAAGTCCTTAAGGGGGGACATGGTTCTTAAAACTATTTCTTTCAATTTTTAAAAATCTCTGTGAAACTTCTGTCTTGCTGCTTTCCCCCCACTGATTTCAAATGTGCCATTATTTTTTCTAGTTTGTGAATTAGTTCCCGAGATAATTGGAGGTAATTAACAATTTTTGGAGGAACAATAGAAAAAAAATAGTGTGGGTCATAAAACTGTAATCTTTACATTTTCCAACACTATGAGCCCTGGTGAGTGCAATAAGACAGTTTTTTTATGCATTACGTTGAACTAATTTTGCAGCCCAATTAAACTTTAGTGTTTGAAATGGGCACTCAAAATGGTTCCTTTCCACTGGTGCCACCAAGGTTTAATGAGCTGTAAAATTAGTCATAGGCACCAGCATCTACAGGGTTGTCTGTGGAGGCTAGTTGGCTCAGTACTGCATTGTTGGTCATGCTGCATCCCCCAGTGCTCTGGAGCACCTTAGAGTCCCCACTTCTGGTGTAGTTTGTGCAGTGTGGGTCATAGAACACTTGCAATGTTTTTTAGGCGAATCCTCTGCCATGTGTTATTTGGGCAGCTAGGTTACCGCAGTCTTACTAAAATAGATGGTTAAAGTACAGGTACGCACTTTTAGTACATACAGCTACAAGGGTTGCCTAACCGTTCCTGTACATACGATTGCATTACGAATGTCACAGACGCAGCAAAAAATGTCACTGATGTGGCTATCCTCGTGAAAATTCCCAGCTTTTTGTGACAGACAGCACTGACACAATGATATGAATCAATGAGAAGCTATGCATTTGTTGGAGTGTTAGCAGGTCACACATCTGCCACAATGTGAATTCAAGAAAGTGTCCGCTAATGCACCCATCGTTACAAGTTCATGAGTTAGCCAGCCTTCACGAGGAAACTGTGGTGCACACACTAGCCTCAAGTCTCGGTATACATGATACTTTGTGGCAGCACCCCAAAACTCCACAGCTTTAGTAGAAGCACCAGAACATGGCCAGTCTCCTGTAGTTCTATTCGACACAAAACATTGACAATTAGTGCATGCATGTCTGGGCATTCTCAGCACAGACGTTAACACAAACCAGTCACCTGTAGTAGGGACCGAACCATGACCTAATACTGCTAGCCACAGCTTGCTGATGTGGGCGAATAGCAACTAATTAGGTGGAACTAATCAGAGTACCCCAGCGGTGTGAACGAAGTTCCGGAAGTTGGTAGTTGCCAAACGCAGCATTCCGGCCGTGGGCCGCGCTCATGTCGCATGCACAAGTTATGCAAAATCCGAAGTACTCGCCTTTTCGGGAAGGCAAAGAACAGAAAAACTGCGAATACTTCTCCGGCTTCGACAAAGCCATGTTGTCAACGGAGCTATATAAAAAATAGCCCACAGGCTACACCATCGCCTCCTGTATTTTTTCAATGCCAAACACATTGCCCGTTTCGCCACGTTGTGCAAGGTGATAGGGGTCACCCAAGGTGGGACACAACGCCCGTTGGGTCCCAGACCATACCTGAATACGAGAGCGACTTGTGCCTGGTTTCCAAAGCAACCGGTGCTCGAGCCCACCGAAGTAGCGACGCTCTGGCTAGCAATAATAAAATTGCTCCAGCGGATGTTTTTGTCTACATGGCCGCTTTTCACCACGCGTCGCACAGACATTAACCTGAAACGTGAATAACACACTGGGAAGCCTAGCAATTGGGAGTCGCAGGAGTGGAAGGAAAGGGCTCGGTTGGCTGCTCCGGGCTGATGCGTTCGGCACTGAAAAAATACGGGAGGCGGCGGCTACATGCTCACTGAGCTCAAATGGCCTGGAACTCAAACAACCTCCACTGACTTCGCCTGGCTACTCAAATCATGATGGCAATATGATGTGCCGGTGCTGCTGGACGTTTATTTTTATTTTTTTGCTGTGCGGTTGTAGCAGTTTTTGGGGACATTTATGACAGTTTCCGTGCAATCTGGAGCACAGGTGAAAAATCGGGAGTCTCCCAGACAAATCTGGAGAGTTGGCAGGTATGGATACTACACATCAAACCAGGCGTAAAGGCGAAGGCAGCACAGCCACGGCCTGGCTGTTCCGGTGCGTGTTGTGCGCAAAGCAGCTTTGCTGCGCAGTTCCAGATGAAAGATGTTCCGATACCGAAGACGACAACGCCGAGGGCCTCGAGAAAGAATTTAGCGAGCTGTCAGCGTTCCCATGCGCCATTCCGAATGACAGTGGCACTTGGGTTTGTAAGTGCTGACGACGATGTGCAGGGTGTGGCGGACATCACCCATGCTGAAGAGGCATGGTGATAGAACAACGTTCTGCAGCTGAGCTGGCATCAGTGTTCAGTATCGCCACTGTTGTGGCAGTGTGCAACGCTGGATTTCCTCATTTGGACGGTGTTAGTAATCTTGAAGACAGACCGGTGAATCTTGTAATGCAGAAGCAGCAGCAAGCGAACCTTTTAATGTTAAGTAAGTGCAGTGGTCGTTGCACTGTGGTTTAAATTTCCCACGCTGCGAGGAACAAATCGGTAAGCAACTGCTTGTTGACTGAAAAGCTGTCAGTGATGTGCGAAGTTTTCAAATAAGCTTCAGATGGGCATATTCTATATTTCGAATTATCGATATATCGAACTATTTGCGATCCCCTTGGAGTTCAATATATCCGCGTTCGAGTGAGGTACTAGTGCGGAATTCACATTAGGACAGGAGTCCTCAAATCAGGCATGCACTTCAGGAACTCTGAATTCACACGTCTGGTGCAAAGGAAATTTTTTTCTTTCTCATCAAGTCTTCACTTTCAGTTACTGATATACAGTTTAACAAAGTCGCAAAGACGTGCAAATTTCGTTACACCGGGAACTTTAAAAACTGAGAAGCATTCAGCGTATGGAAACTGTGTGGGCGGATCTAAGTTGGTTCGATAAGACCTGGCTTCATGAAATCAGGTTGAACTGCAGGACCTCAGTAAACAACTTTAGCCATGATACAGCTACGATATTTTTCAGGTACATTCTTTGGGACCTGTAGACTGCAAATAAAATTAATACAGAAAATTGATTTTTTGGCAAATTTTCGGTCCTCAAGACCAGTGTCCCCTCTTAAGCCTGCTGCAGTGCCCCTGGAGCCAGCGCAGCTCCCCATCAGCCCTCAAATAACACCACCAAAGAGGCAAATCTGAGTACATCATAGCTTTTATTACGTGCCTTAAAACAAAATGCCAAAGAAAGGTACAAACGATGAAAAGTGTGGCCCACAAAATCGAAACATGAGCATGCCGGGGCAACAACCACAACACTCGCAGGGTTTAAAAACTGCGTGCCCAAATAATCCGGCAGCATTGTACGTAGTAATAGTAGTAGTCGCAACAAAATAAAAACTCCGCTTGTACTACAGCGCTTCATTTGACACTGAACACATTCTGGAATTTCACGTTAAAACACACAGCATACTTTAACTTCTGGAGACAAAAATTAACAAATTCATTAGCACCGGGCAAACGGTGTGACGAGCACAGTTTAGTATTCACAAACAAGCCCCAAGAACTATGTTGATGATCCGTCCTCAATGCTAGTTTCTCAGCTTGGATAAACGCCGCTTTTGCCTTCACCGGCAGGCAAAGAATACTAAAAATAAACGGAAAATAAAAGGACAAAAGTTCACGATTGTGATAAGATTCTGTTGTTTTCCACGCTCTCTCTCTCAACGAAAAGTCGACTTTTAAAAAGTGCCCAAATATTTACAGCTACAGTGTGACAAAGTTGAAACCCCCCCGAGAACATTTGTTAGAAGCACACGGCAAGTAGTCACAGACGTCCAGATGCACGCCACAAGGATTGCGTTCTCGTACATGGAATCTGCAGGCCCGCAAGCGGCTAGCCTAGTAGTAGTCTGACGACTGGTTGCGGTAGAAGACGCGCTGACCTCCGGTTCCGGTTACAGCCCTGGAAACAGGAAGGTAAAAGTTGAGGGGGGACAGTGCTCTTAAAACGGCTCCTTTTATTTTAACACAAACGTGTTTTATTCCAGGGTACACAAACATTTGAGCGACGCCATATCCGTCACGGAAGTGACGCCAGTGCAACGAAGCAAGCGGCCTGTAAAGGGTGCACCCCTGCACATAGGGTCTTCTTGCGGGGAAGCAACTTTTACAACCAAAGGGTACGTTATACTTGGCGTTGTTCGTTTCGGGTTTTATATTTTAACACGAAAGTGTTTTATCCCAAGATACACCAAGATTTCACTGACGTCATGTCCGTCAAGGAAATGACGCCAGTACACCTTTGCCGAAGCGACCCGCCAGCAGGACGCCGCTCGCCAAGCACACCCACAGAACAGCCGCCGACCCACACATCATGCTCAGCTGCAGACTTCGCTGCACATTTCACTTTCGTGTTTTACCGATTCCTATGACAAAGGAATCAACCACCATTTTTCTAAGTAAACTGTGAAACTTCCCAGTCTTGGTGCTTTTTTCCCACTGATTTCGAATATTCCATTATTTTTTGAGTCAGTCAATTAGTTTCCAAGATAATTAGAGATAATTAGCCATTTTTGGGGGAACAATAAATAGACAAGACAGTGTTAGTCATACATACAGTAATCTTTATATTTCCCAATACTATGAGCCCTGGTGAATGCAATAAGATAATCGGTTTTTTGATGCACCGCTTGGAACTAATTTTACAGCTTATTAAATTTTGGTAGCACCAGTGGCAAGGAACCATTTTGAATGCCCATTTCAAACCCCAAAGTTTAATGAGTTGTAAAATTAGTTTCAAGCAGTGCATCAAAAAACCGATTCTCTATTGCACTCACCAGGGTTTGCAGTATTCGAAAATATAAAATTTTCAATTTTATGACAAACACTGTTTTGTCTAATGTTTGACCAAAAACGGCTAATTATCTCTAATTACCTTGGGAACTAATAGACTGACTAAAAAAATAATAGCATGTGAAAAGCAGCATGACTGCAAGTTTCACATAATTTACTTAAAAATGAAAAGAAATTGTTCTAAGAGCCATGTCCCCACTTGAAAAAAAAAAAGCTGACAACACTTTTTTTTTATAGCCAGCCGACCAGCATGGTGGCTAGGTGGAGGCACATGCAAACACTACACTTGACACTTGGCTATTCTCCACAAAATGACTCCCTCGCTAGAATCATCCTGACAACACTTTTACTGCACACTTCGCTCAAATAAGCTATCTAATTCGGAAAAAAAGGAATGGCCATGCGACCCACTAGCTCATTTCCCGCAACAGAACCTATGATGTCATGTGTGCCCAGCTGTGCCGTTGGCCAAGGCCAGCAAAAGTAAGCGCAAATTAGGCACGGCTTATAAGCTTGCCGAACGAGCTATTTGTGCTTAAATGAGATGAATATTCATTTTACAGGCGTAAGTATGGCGGGGTAAACAGCGGAACTTACGAAAATACACATAAACGTAGAAGTAGCGATGCGCACCGCTGCTGGTACTGGGCGCGCTATGCTTGTTTTAGCTGTACAGCAGTCCGCCGCTTTGTCTTACACGACACTGGCCGATTGGCATAAGCGAAGTCTTACGCCAATGTCTTACATAACCCTGTTTGTCGAGCATGCCCCATATTTCACAAAACGATTACTTTCTACAGAAACAAGAACAAGCCAGTTGTAAATACAGCCAAAAAATAAAGCAACGGCGGACAACGGTCCGTGCCGCCTGGGAGATCTGACGTCAAGCAAGGCTTCAGAGCCGAATGACGCAGTGGAAGTTCGTTTGAATACGTACACTCATGACTTTATTGCTGACATTCCGAAAACACCAAATTTGGCGGGAGAATAAAAAATTTAATGAAAAATTAATTGCTCAGTGAATACAACATCATTTACTGCCAGGCAAGCGCTGGGGCACTATAAAACACGAAATCTTTCGAGTGAAACAAACTTGTATCTTGTCTGCATGGCGCCCTTAAAGTGCCATTCATTTTCAGCGTCCACAGAACCCAGGCCAACTCCCATGGCCAATCAAACTGCCCCTATCCTGCAAAACCCATACCTGCTAAAATATGCCCCCTGCCCACCCTCCTGTTGTCCATCTTTTGCGACGCAAAGTCTGGATCCCCCAATCCACAACGCTCGCTTTGTTAAGGGGGCAGCTGAGTCTTTGGAGCCGAAAAACGGTCAAAAAAAGCGTTTTCTGAAAAATGGCATTTTCGGCCTCCACGGCCATTTTTCTATCAGTCTGTAAATTTCCTAATCAAAAGGCACGATATTTTGTTGTTATTATATTATAATAGCATTTTAAAGTGCACTGTACAGCTCAGTTAGCGCAGAATTCGATGGTGAAACGGCACTTTTTTTGCAATGCAAAGCTAGCATTTCGTCCTCGGATATCTTGGCACCCAGAGCAGGTACAACTGTAATTCTTTATGGTTCTGATACCGAAATGTGTGGAGAATACAATGTTGGAAACAAATTTTTGAAACGGAGGCTTTGGAAAATTATTATTGTGTTCAATTGGCACCCCCTGCGAGCCATATCTGGCAGAGCGCGGGAGAAGCGAAGTTCATTATGTTGTAAAACGACCAAAAATAGCTGAATCAAAAAAGTTCTTCCTATGTTGTATTCTTTAGTCATTTGTCTGCCTAGCCATGTGGTAATTGCTATTCTGTATGGAGTGGTTATTTAGTAACTCTGACCCAAAATAATGGCAATTAATCATTAATTAACTCAAAATATAACCAACTTACAAAAAATCTAATGGCAGATTTGAAAACAGCACAAAAAACTCTATAATGCAGTGTAGTTTTACTAAAATTGGTAGGTTAAGACCAGTCTGCCCCCTTAAGTGCGCCTCCCGTCGCCACCCTCGCTTCCTGCCTGGGCCAACGCTTTTCCCTCGAGGCCTCGCCAAGCGTACCTGCGGGGGTTGGCGACTCCGACACGGATGGGCTTGGATCCGACCAGGAGGGAGTGCTGCATGTCCACCAGGGCCTCCTGGTACTCCGACTCGTCCGAGAAGCGCACGAAGCCAAAGCCCTTGCTCAAGCCGGTCGGGTCCAGCACCACTGCGATTGGCAATGATGCACGCATTCAGCACCCCTGAGCCACGGGCAACCACAGCGCGAGGGCAGTTGCGGATAAGCGAGTCGTGCACTAGAAGTGGCATTATATAAGGCCAACTGCACTCGAATGTCACCTCGACCAAATTCATTTTTTACTCTGCCGTGGTCGGCAGAGTAAAATGAGCTGGAAAATTAGTTCCAAGCAATGCATAAAAAAAAAAAAAAAAAAAAACGATTTTCTATTGCACTCACCAGGGTTTATAGTGTTGGAAAAATGTAAAGATTACAGTTTTATGATCAACACAGTCTTGTCTATTGTTCCTCCAGAAATGGTTAATTACCTTTAATTATCTCGGGAACTAATTGACCAACTAAAAATATAATGCCATATTACAAAGCAGTGGGGGAAAAGCAGCAAGACTGACAAGTTTCATTGTTTACTTCAAAATTAAAAAAAAAATTTTAAGAGCCATGTCCCCCTTAAAGCCGCACAATATTTCTTGCAGCACTGCCAAATTGTATTGAGGCTGCGTAGGTGTAACCTTAAGAGAGAGAGAGAGAGAGAGAGAGAGAGAGAGAGAGAGAGAGAGAGAGAGAGAGAGAGAGAGAGAGAGATAACGTGCAGCACCCAAAGAATGTCTTTAGGCAGGTCGCTTTCAGCATTAAATTGCACTCTCCTTGCATTGACCTCGCGCAATCTGGCACACAACCTCGGTCATTCTTGCCGCAATAAAACGGACGGTCAGTACGCCAACAGATAAACTGGCTAAACAGCTACCCTGCCGACCACGGCAGTGAAACCACTGAACATCAATGGCAAAATTAACTGATCGCACCGTCTGCACAACGGCCGCTCTTGAGCTGCGGCCGTCGCACTTTTGTTGCCAAGTGATGCGCAATTGAGGACGGCCGTTTTCTTCAGTGCAGCCCAGCCAGAGAAAAAAATCACCTTTTGGAATTTAGTTTTGTTCCACGAACATTTTTTTTTGCACATGAGGCAAAGCGAAATCACGACCCCCCCCCCCCCCCTTTTTTTTTCATTCGCGTGTTTTCGCGGAAGCAATGTTATAAGAGGCAGAGCGAAAAGAGGAGGGCGATGGCCAGAGCCATCAAACAATACCAAGGCGGCTACACACAGATACGGCACTTATAAAGTAAGCTTTTCTTTTTTTTTTCACTCGCCAACTCGTGCAAATAGTTTGCTACCGCAGCTGGTACAGTCAAATCCCAGCACAACGAAATGTGCAGGGGCTCCCGAAAAAATTAATGAAGACCAGGGGCTGCATCCCTCACAACTGAAGTTTTTTCCCTAAAAACATGCACTTTGTTCGAAAATCTTTTAAATAGGCGAGGGAGGGAGAGAGGCAAAGCAGTGTAAGTAAATAAAAGACGCACGTATTTTTCCATCAGGCAGGCTGCTGACCTCTGCGCCTTGCAGATAACATGCCCGCACCTATTGGAAAGGTAATTACTCCTTGCGTACCTTTTTATATTATCATGTTTCCCCCAGTGTTGCTATGGGATACTGTGTAGCTGGTGTCTTTGTTCTCGAAAAAGAAAGATAACCCCTGGGAACATTTTTTTTTTGTCTTGGTGCTTGCGTTGCTGTAGGACCGGCAATCTTCAGCCTTGTGTGCGCTTCAATTCAGCAATTACAGTAATCCCTTCACACAGGCTGTTTGTTATTCTACTGACAGATGTACCATTCATTGACACTCACTGATCAGTTGTATGAATTTAGCTCAATGACTGGCAGCCTGCTATCAGCCGCACAACAACTGTGTCAGCACAGCCAGACCATTCCATGGTTCTCGCAATAATCTACGGAACTTCAACATTTCACTTAACGGCGCTGTGCTCTTACACGTCGAAATGCTCTGGCACAAACCCCTGAAAACATTGCTACAGAGTAGTGAGCTTCGACACCAGAGCTGAAATGGAGCTTTTCTCATTATAACTTTGCTCCAATTGGATAGCGAGTGCAATCCTTTTCGAACCGACCTCAGCTACATCATCACCGTAACCATACAATGGCGCATAGTCGTTGCAGAGATGTCCTCTGGGGGCTGTCTAACAAAAAAAAAAAAGATGAACGATATCGCAACATTAAGCATGTGTTTGCGGTGCTACGAACACACAGCTTCGAAAGTTTTAGATTCCCAGCATACAGAAAATTATCAATTTTTTTTTTAGGAAATTCACTGCAGCAAAATAGTCCAGAGAAAGTTGTTCACTGATGAAGGAACCTTTGCGCATTAGCGCCTATGGGCAACTCGTACGGAATAGGAAACTTTTGCTGTAGCGGGTTTTCATTAGATACTCTAAGGTACTTTGCGATAGTTCCCGAAAAGACTTTGACCATACAGAATACCCAGCGCGGTGGCTCAGTGGTTAAGGCGTTGTGCTGCTGCACACAAGGATGCGGGTTGATTCCTGGACGTGGAGGCCGTCTTTCTGATGGAGGCGAAAAGCGAAAACACCTGTGTGTTCGCGGTTTTGGCGAACATCAAAGACCCCCACAGGTGGTCAAAATTAATCCGGAGCCCTCCACTACGGCTAGCCTCATCGCCTGTGTAGCGTCGACACGTTAAACCCCACAATCAAAAACACACAGAATGCAAATGTGCAACGTTAAAATATAACACGCAGAAAAAAAGCCTCCGTCGAAATATTGCACGAACCATGCATTGGGTTTGTTAGTTTATGTTTTGTTTTCACTGCCCGGCCGCACCCGGCTGTGTTATTCATCTCCCAAGCGAAGCGCGCGTTCCATTTTCTATTTTTATGCCGCACAGGTTATCCCATTCTGATACGGAGAGCGTTTCGCCCCAACGTCACTAGCCTAGAAAAATCTTCTTTGGTCTACAATGTTCTGGATGTAAATCGACGGTTCGAGAAACACTTGCGCCGAAAGATAAAAGCCTGCATAGCAGACGCCGCGGCATTCGATTCACTGACGCTCGCCTGTGCACGTCAGTTTGTTGAGTTCTTTGATTTGATTGATTGATGGTAGGGTTTAACGCGCCGACGCAACGCAGGCGATGAGGCGCGCCGTAGTGGAGGGCTCCGGATTAATTTTGACCACCTGGGGATCTTTATCGTGCGCCGAAATCTCGCACACACGGGCGTTTTTGCTTTTCGCCTCCATCAGAAAAGCGGCCGCCGTGGCCGGGAATCGAACCCGCGACCTCGTGCTCAGCAGCGCAACGCCTTAGCCACTGAGCCACCGCGGCGGGTAGTTTGTTGAGTTCTGCTTCGCCGCCTGTGTATTCTTTGAGTTGTTAGGCGAGCACAAGTTCGCTCCAATAAACTTGTTTTCCTTCAAGACAACTGCGTCGTCTTTGGCTTCGTGACAGTATGAAATTGCCGTCCTGCCCTCATTCAGCTTCCCCCTCAGCCCAACCAAAGTTCTCCAGTGTCGAAATACTAACAGCTGCCTTTACTGCAACCAGGCGCGCCACTAAGGCACTCAAGGTTTGCCCTTAGCTCAGCCTTCCCGCAGAGTAATGAGCACAGCACAGCCGCATCAAGGCGCACCTTTGGCAGCCCGGACCGACGGGTAGCGCTGAGAGAAGGCCTGGTACAGCAGGGTGTCGTCCACGTCCGACGACAGGTCGCCCACGAACATGGAGAACTCGTCCGACCTGCAACAGGGAGAACGGCTCGACACGAGCTACGACAGAGCACCACAACGCAGCACTGTCGAAGACTAAAGTACGGAAAGACAAGCCACCAACACATGGCGCGCCTATCACAGCTCTTCTGTCTTGCTAGGTGGGAACTGATGCGTACGTTCTGCACTGCCCTGCTGCTTAAGGGGGAACACTGCTCTTAAAACAGCTTCCTTTAACTGCAAAGTAAGTAAACTCTGAATCTTGTCAGTCTTGCTGCTTTTTTTCCTCACTGATTTCAAATATGGCATTATTTTTTCTGTTGGTCAATTACTTCCCAAGATAATTGGAGATAATTAGCCATTTTTGGCCAAACAATAAACAAAACAGTGTTGGTCATAAAGCTGTACTATTAATGTTTCCCAATGCTATGAACCCCGGTGAATGCAATAATCGAAGCAGTTTTTTGATGCACCGCTTTGAACTAATTTTACAGCTCATTAAACTTCAGTGTTTGAAATGGGCACTCAAAATGGTTCCTTGCCACTGGTGCCACCAAAATTTTAATGAGCTGTAAAATTGAGCTGTAATGAGCTGGAAATATTAAGATTTATAACCAACACTGTTTTGTCTATTGTTTGACTGAAAATGGCGAATTATCTCTATCTTGGGAACTAATTGAATCAAAAAGTAATGGCGTATTTGAAATCAGTGGGGGAAAAGCAGCATGAGTGGCAAGTTTCACACAGTTTACTTGAAAATTAAAAGTTGTTTTAAGACCAGTGGGGGGAACACTGGTCTTGAGGACATATTTGCCAAAAAGTCAATTTTCCGTATTAATTTTTTTTGCAGTCTACAGGTACCAAAGAATGTACCTGCAAAATATCATAGCTATATTAAAAGTATTCACAAAGCTATCGCCCTTTGAAGTCGCCTAAATGACATTCTTGCCTACGTTTCCAAACTTCATGGCCTGCTCTCTGAGAACAAATTTTTTTTCCCACGAGGTCAGCTGTCGAATACAATATCTTGGGATATACTGGTTCGATTTCTTACCAGTTTTGCTGCATTCGAAAGCTTACGAACTGAACAGCGCAATAAAACCACAACTTATAGAACTTATTTTTCCTGGCACAAGGTTTTATGCAGTTAGTTTTACAAAAACATTGGAAATTGATCACCTGACATTTATGAAGTTTAAAATTACTGCTGTGGTATAGTTGCGCTCCCTGGTCCTTCTAGAGCACAAAGGGATAAAAACTATTCGAGTATTGCATAGGTACATAATGAAAAAATTGCCCTCTACAATTATACCCCATAGACGAAAACTGACTGCATATTGGTGCTCAGGATGTTAAAATACACTTACTGAGCAAATCTCAAGAACACAAGTTTAAAAAAAAAAAAAAATGTCCTCAAGAACAGTGTCCTCCCTTAAAGAAGCCTTCAGGACGACAGATACAAAATGGAGAGAGAGAAGCGGCATGTCCCCCTCAGCAGCATTAAGCTCTTATTATCCACTGCTTGCTCAAATGTGCGAAAAAAAAAAAAAAAAAAAGGGGGACACTGGAATGAGTTGTAATCATTGCCCAATTACCGCTTGAACGATACACAAAGACTGACCTGAAAGGAAAATTACACTTGACGTAAAGACTATGTCTCTGTGTTAGTCCTCGGTGCAATCCTTCAAATGATGTACAACCAACCAACCCCACACCAAGCATTACGGAAGCCCAAGTTTATTTTTTGGCTCATTTACACGCACTTTTAATGAGACATGTGCAAACCAAACGTGCAATTTCTTTTACACCACCTGTTTGCTGACCAGCCACGACGACACACTGCTAAGATGGCACGGCTAACCGCAGTGAATCGTTGGCATGTTAAAGAATGCTCAAACTGTACATAAACAAATGAAAAGTCAATAGTTACCCATGACATGAGTCAAAACACAATATTCTTAACCTATCATAGCACGAAAACAAATTAGGGGCCACTTTGATGTCACGAATGCCGGTGCGGCTGCCACGAGTGGCGTTCCCTCTTGAGCTGCCATATACAGACGAACTGAGGCTCCAGAGTAGGCTTGTCAACGCGTAAATGTGGGCTAGTTGGTTCGAACTGTGAAACATGGTTAAGTAGCGCGGTAAGGACGGGACAAAAGTAGAGACCACACAGGACTAGTGCTAGAGTCACAGGACTAGCGCTAGTCCTGTGTGGTCGGTACTTTTGTCCCGTCCTTACCGCGCTACTTAACCATGTTTCACAGTTCCAGAGTAGGCGACAGGTAGCCTGGTAAAAAGGCAGAAGGCAGTCCTTGCACTTACGAGGACCCGTACTGGGAGCGTCCGCCACTGGAGTAGCCGCCCCCCTGCTGCTGGTAGCCACCTCCGCCGCCACCACCGCCGCCGTTACTCGTGCTGTTGTTGGCATGGTTCAGCCGGAACATCTTTGGCTGCACACGACAACCACTCCCCATCAGCCCAGCGCACTCCCACCCTTTCATCAGTTCCCACGGAGCACCGGCGCTTTTAACAAGGAACGAAAACAATCAACCGATTGATTGATTCTGGGGTTTAATGCGCCGACACTACACAGGCGATGAGGCGCGCCATAGTGAAGGGCTTTGGATTAATTTTAACCACCCGGGGATCTGTAACGTGTGCTGAAATCTCGAACACACGGGCGTTTTTGCTTTTCGCCTCTACCAGAAAAGCGGCCGCACAATGCCTTAGCCACCGAGCCACCGCGGCGGGCAAGGCACAATCGGATTGACGTACGTCGGCTTCGCAACGCGAGGAACCCAGCGATGGGGAATTGAACCCGCATCCAAAAACGATCAATTAATCATGCACTCACTGCCACAGATTGTATTCATGTATGATTACAACAAATGTAGTGAAGACAACCCTCCTCCGACGACGTCCTGGAGCGACGCCAATGATTTGCAAACCATAGGTACAATCAAGATGCGTTCAAATAAAAATGGAGCCCACGGTAACTTTTAGTACGTGGTGTGCATCCTGGCGATGGCCCCCACGTGCGCAATAAAAATAAGTTACGATAGTTTGCGTCCAACCTCGGTATGTAAAGGACCATCGTAGGGCCCACGAGCATTTCGATTTGGGCCACCATCACCCTCAGGGCCGTTCACGCTGCCATTCTAATACCCCTGAAACACGGGCGTTGGAACCAAATGTCAGTTGACTCAAATGCCACCTTTGAGCTGCTACACGATATTTTTCAAAGGCATTTGGCTGAAATGCCATTTGAGCCGAAGGAGCACCATCCACAACCTTTGAGATTTTTATTAAGGCCTTAGAAAAAACATGAACACTCGTAATGTTGGGCAGAGTATCTGTGTGCCATGTTTACAAAAATAATTATTTAGAAGTAAAACATTTTAAAGAGCACACTCGTCACAGCTTTTTCACTAGTTTATCTTCTATACGACTATGATTACAAGGCAACCTGGTACTCCCAACACTGGCGATGCGAAACGAGAGAGAGAAAAAAAAAGCTGCTCATTTTGCGTGTTTGTAGGTTATTATTAGAATGACAATTATCCTGGAGGTAGAAAACGGGAAGCACCTGCGAGGGTGGGGGGTGGAGCGTACACAAGACAAAAGGTCGAGATTCGGAGGAAGCATTCTGATACGAGAACTGCTCATTTAAAATGTTGCATTTGGCACTAAGCCCTCACTCAGGCTGAGGGAGCAATCCCACTCACAGTGCAATCGTGTGCATTCGTTGCGAAAGTCCCACTTCAGGTCTTTCATTGGTGCATTTTGCCGACGATTTTTTTTCAAGCGCAAAACTCGGATGTAAAGCTCTTGGCACTCGTACAGAAAGTTCAGCCGCACAAGTGACACTGCACGCAATGATGACAGCAGTTTGATGTCCACGCCGGGTTCGCAATTGGAAAAAATGCGCTCCATAGAGCCGTGGTTCCCGGAAAACCCAGGGCCACTTTGCATAAAATTTTAGCGCAGCGGGCACATTCCCAGTTGACATCTCTCCAATGACTTGTACCAATCTCTCAGAAACCGGAATACCTGAAGAGATACCCAAAGAAGTTCAATCTTCTAGTTTCTTTTCAATGTTTTGCTTGACAGTAGTCCACTGGTGAAATAATGCTTCTCGGAGGTAGTCTTCAGCGAGAAACTTAAAAGCGTCCTTGGGTAAGAACATATCTAAATTTTGATTGATTGATTGATTGTAGGGTTTAACGCACCGACGCAACGCAGGCGATGAGGCGCGCCGTAGTGGAGGGCTCCGGATTAATTTTGACCACCTCGGGATCTTTAACGTGCGCCGAAATCTCGTACACACGGGCGTTTCTGCTTTTTGCCTCCATCAGAAAAGCGGCCGCCGCGGCCGGGAATCGAACCCGCGACCTCGTGCTCAGCAGCGCAACGCCTTAGCCACTGAGCCACCGCGGCGGGTAACATATCTAAATTTTACTTTGTTGGTAAACATTTATGTGAAGTACGTAAGGTTGTAGTTGTAAAAATATACTTGTTGCGAGTCGGCACACTTTTGGTTTGATTAACTTGCTCGGCGGCAATTTTAAAACTACCGTATTTCAAGCTGATTGCAACGAGAGTTTCTTTCCTAAATTTGGCTACCTGAAATGCAGCAGCGGCTAAAATAACAATGCTTACATCCTGGACGATGGTCTTTACGCACCATGGTTGGACAATGAACACTCGTAACTTATTTCTACAGCTCACATGGGGCCTGTTGCCAGCATGCGCAGCATACACTGAAAGCCACGCACTCCGTTAATTGTGTATATAGGTAGTACAAAGACCACAAAAAAAAAAAAAAAAAATAGAGGTGATGTAACAGCAGCTCTTTTGTCACAAATCATTGTCCAAACCATTCTTGAAAATTAAGAGACATCACACCTTTTCCTTAGCACCCCCTCACAAATGATCGTCAACAAATGGGCGAAAAACATCCCGCACGAACGTTACAATGCCAACGCAAGAAGCCACAGCTTTGTGAAGGTGCATTCAGAGGAGCTCGGCATGTACGTACCTGCATGGCATTTGGTATTGGCTTCCCATTGCACCGGAGCAGTGCCCGTTCCGCCGTCTCTTCGTCACCGAAGTCCAGGAAGCCATAGCCACGTGGCAACCTGCTCCGACAACAAAACACAAACGTTCCGACAACACAAAAGTGGCAGAACTGCAGCACTTCGCCCCTGCTGGGCGCACCAACGTCTGCAAGCCCCACCGCCCTTCTGTCAAACTCCAGGGAGCGCAGTCCACAGAGCAACAAAGCCCCAAGGCATGCCAGAGCTGCCTCTCCAAGTGAGACTAGTGAAACCTAATAAAATTTTGGTGCATGCTTGCGATATTCATGCTTTAAACCATGGCTGCCTCTCCTAAATGCTATAAGCTGCTAGCCAGCCCCTAAAGCGGTATCGTGGTTAAATTGCCTGTGCCCTCATCCGACTAGCAATTACACATTTATCATATAATTGCTGCAAGCCTCATGTTTGAGGATAATTTTTAAGCACAATGCATCTTTCTTAAACTTCCCAAACTTCGCAGCAATATTTCAGTGGTCTCCTGAAATAGGTGTGATCGAAAATTACGGCCTATAAGTTATTACACCGTGGTTATTACGCCAGGTGCACATTTGCACACGCTGCCTTTAGAGCATTAAGACTGAAGTCGCTAATACCCGTGCCACATGTGCACGAAAAATGACATTAAGTGCTCAACGCCTTAAGTTCTAATGCCATTAATTCGCTGCTACGTGCAGAAATCTAATGCCGTTCGCTCTAATGTCATTTCTGGTTTAAGAAGTTCCGCACAACTCATTCGCCTTCACGAACGCCTTATATCTGCCTACTCTCGAATGCGATGAGCACAGAATGAAACCAACGAAACTCAGCAACAGAGTGTTGACGTGGAAACGTAGCTGAACTTCGAAGTAAGACGATTTTTTGCGCACTCTTGGTGGCAAAGTTCTGAAGAAGACAAAGTTCACTAAAACAGCGGCAAAAGGCAAAACATAGTGTCACTCGTCGTTCTGAATTTTTTGGATTTAGGCTACCGCTGGCAGGTGATGACAGCTGCTGAAGCCACTTTTAGAAAAGGCTCACACCATCTATTAGAAAGCACTTTCTCATAACGTTTACCTTCCCCCCCAAAAATTTTTAACCCCCTTGCAAGACATTTCCCTTTAAGTTAAAAACTTCTAAAACATGAGTGCATTTCTCTTTTTGGTCATTACCACATCATGCCCAACACATTAAATGCCTTTGCAATTTCCCATGTAGCACTGCCCGCCCAAATCAGAGTTACTCAATATAGACAGTTGCGAAACTCCGCTTCAGAATCCGGGCGGCGCTAGCCCCCCCACTCCGTGGAAGCTGAGGGGCAAGTCGACGCGCGCGGCACCTAGGAGATGAAAACGGAACTTCGCTAAACTATTATTATTCAAAATTCTTCTGTAAAATAAAGATTGCTTTTTAAATTAAAACACAATAATTACGTAAAATTTACTTGTGTTTTTGCGGCTTTTCTTTTTATGACTTACGGCAGCAGCCGCAAGCACTTGAGTACTGCTTCAACGTTCTGCCGACAGACGACAGGCTAGTCAACTTGCCCCGTGCTTGCCTCGGCGCAGGGGGGCAACCGAAGACCGGCTTTCGATACATGGGGCCTATGGGGAGTTTCGCAACTGTCTATATCCAGTAACTCTGCGCCCAAATAATGTCATTAGGTATCTTAAGGCCTTAAACACTCATTTTTTGTGTCCGTGTGGCATGGGTATAAAAGGCAGCATGCCAAAAAAAAAAAATCAAAATGGTCGAGCAACTAATATGTGTAGAAAAAAACAAGTAATTTGCAATAACAAGCACAACTACACAAAAAAAAGTTACTCCTTCCCATAGAGCTTTCCGTTAATGTAAAGCCTTGTCAATTGCGAGCCAATGTGCTTTTTTTTTCTTCTGCTTTGTCTCAAAATGCACTGGGCAGGGGGCGCAAGCATCACCGTATCCTTACCTGTGGCGCCCTCGGGGTTGAGCCCCAGAAACTAATCGCCTGCCCGGATAGTCCCCAAATTTGTGGCTCGGTTGAGTTTTTGACACCTTACTGGCAGAAACTACCCAATCCTGCAAGGGAAAAACGGGCAACGACCCACTTAGTCGAGCTTCCACCAGCCCTCCTGCAAAGGGTGCACTCTGGTTTCACAGCCACTCTACAAGTAAGCCCACCAAGCAGCAATATGCACAGCTTCTAAAGCAACCTAGCAAACCAAAACGGCAGCAACTGTTACTGGAAGATCTAAAACGAAATTGTTTACACAATCACCAAAAACACATTGGGGTGGAGAAGACATGCAACTGCCCGAAACCAATTCCAAGACAGACATCATGCAGGAAAAAATTCCCATGCATCTCCCTCACTTTAAAAAAAAATTAGTTTTTGCCCCGTAACATACTGTCAACGTTTCATTTATAACTCCAAGGCATATTAGTGGCTACAAAGTAGCTTTAGCCGAAGCCAGAGCCGAAACCGGCATGCGTAAGGTCATTCCTCTCTACTCGCGATCACGCAAACATTTCGAAAGTGGGCAACAAACATGGCGGCCGCTAGAGAGCTGCAAGTCGGGCACAAACTCGAAAACGAATTCGAAAAACTCACCCAGTGAGTCGGTTTCGAATGATCTTGACGTGAACTGGATTCTCGCCCATCATACTAAATGCTTGCTGCACAAAGTACTCGTCCATGGTTGGCTCCAACTGGAAGAACAGCACGAGCGAAGGTTAAATCCCGCCTTAAACATACCCCACCACGCGCTTCGAAAGCAAACGTTGCAAGTGCCGGTAAAAGCGCACGGTGACCACGAAGTGCGTACACAACCAAACATTACAACATGCCGCACACGCAAAACACGATAAACGCGAATTTTCAGCGCAACGATTTCTAAAGGTCAGGCGAAAATGGGGGGAGGGAGTCGTCGGGTTTGGCTGCGCTGTGGCGCGCCGCTAGCATTTTTGTTTTTTTTAAACGGGTCGCACCGCGAACACCGTAAGCCTAAACCGCCGAACGCTCCAGGCTTTGAGAACATACAGAGCTACTTACTAACTTTACAGTTATCCAGGCGCATTTACAACGAAAACCAGCCTGGCGTGATCCCGGAAGTTTTCCGAATACACCATACGTGCGCTGCGCAGCATATTAGTGTTCGCGATACTCACGTCACCCATCCAAAGCGTAGACGTTGATGCGGCCATGATGACTTGTGGGAGGAATAAAACACGCCGAAGAGCCGCCCGAGAAGTTCGCTACAATGTGCGAAAAAAAGGATCAAGTAAAAACTTCGTTTAGCTAACAAGTCATCCGACTGGAGCTATCACCGCAGGCCTCGAACCACAACGACAACCCAACGACGGCACCACGACAACACAAAGCCAATGCAGACAGTAGAAACCACCGCTATTCAAGAGGCTGCCGGCTAAATAGCCACCCTACCCCGGTTGTCCTTGAAGCGCATTTGTCGGTGGCGTCATCAGGCGGGGACCCGCTCGAGGGTCATTTGTCTGCACCAAATTGCAGATTCGTAGCAGACGGCAGAATTACAACAGAAGCGTGTTCATAGTTGGACTTGGAATTCATAAGTACGACCGACCTGCCAGTAGAAAGTGCAGCACGTGGAGCAGTGAGTTTGTCTGACGCGACCTATGCGTGTGACCACATTTTGTTAACGTGGATGAGAGAATGACTATGCTAACCCAAAGCATGACCCAAACCGCATGTCGTAAATTTCTAATTTTCACATTGGTAAGTGTGGGGAATTCACGGGGCTTTTTCACGCTCTCTGGAGGTCACATGGCAACGGTGTCGTAGCAACGCAGGCGAAGGCCGGCCCGCCGAGCTCCTACGTCACGGTGTGGCGATGAGATGTTTCGAGTGGCGCCCCCTGGCTCTGACATCGGCTTAGGGACTCGCGCCGCTGTCGTCTGCTACACTTCGCTTATGAGGGGCAATAGTGCCTGTGCAAGAAATAGCCCGCTTTGATGCTTCAGTGCATTAAAAAGCGGCTTCTGGGAGCTCTGAATTTCAAGCTGTATTCCGCACAAGTCCGCAACACACGTGGGGAGAGAGAACAACTTTCTTCAGAGCATCGGCCAGATCATCACGTGTACCTCGTCCTTCCTAGCTTATCTGCGAGGTTCAGTGCTCAGAGCTCCTCGATAAGTATCCAAAGGCATCCCTGGGAGCTTCGAAAAAAAAATCTGACGTACTCCACCGCTATATGACATGTGCAATTTGAACTCGAACGCTGCCGGAAACTCGTTACGCACTGAGCGGGCATGCTACGGTCGCATGGCATTTGTCGGGCTTCATGCGAAGACTCCTTATCCCGTTTCGTGAAGACTGATTATCGCTCCACTTTCACTTCGCATTAAGGGCCCCGTTAAGTGTACCCGACAGGCTCAGAGGTGTCTCGAAGCGCAAAACATGTGCAGCTTTCCCGCTCATGGCAGTCCTTTCAACAGCGAATACTTTGCAGTTATTTAGCGTAATTGAAAGTTATTTTGCGCTGCTACTACTGGGGGTGAAAACTTGCTTTGGGCACAGTTTCAAGACTTGCACGTTTTGTGGGTTCCTGAGCCATGGAAACTATCCCATAGAAATGCATGGGGAGTAAGATTTGACAGCGAATTGCACATACAATATTAAGAATCCTAGGAAGTTCTCCTAGTGTTTTCATCTCCACGTTCACTTCTTGCTTTGTGCCAAATATCACTTTCCTGAAGTGGTTTCCCTAGGTTCCTGAGAGGTCTGAATTTTGAGCGAGAAAGCTGGGTATCAGACGTGTTTTTGCTTAGCGCGCAGTGGCATACCTTCGATCTTTAACATAGGTGGTCGTACATGGCGGCATGGGTGTGGCATAGGCTTCCCTTTTGTATTTTTGGGAACAGGCAAGCTATACGCACCAAGTGGCGGGCCCCGGTTACACGCGCATCAGACAGCGGAAAATAAAACGGCTGTCTTAAAGGAGTACTGACACGAAATTTCAAAGCTGAGATAACTATGTAAAACGCTTCCTTTTTATTAGGAGATATCTCCCAGCAAGTTTCAACAGCAACCGTTCAGCGAAACATATTTAAAATCCATTTTAATCTTCGCCCGCACGAGAAAGCCCAGAGCGGGCCGACGTGACATCATCTGCTACGTGCCCCAAACTGCCGACGTCGGGGCTCCCGTGACGAAGCAGACGCGCTGGCTGTGGTTGGCGCGCGCTGCTCGGGCGTGTGTACACGTCATGGTTTTGGGACTGACGTCATGCTGCCCGGGCCTGTGGGGACGGCGAAAACCTCGGCCGGTCTGGGCGCGCGCGTGCGCTCGCTCGCGCGGGCTTCCAGAGAGGCAGCGATACAGCAAGAATGGTGACGTCATGTTATACATGCTGTCATGGCGGCCGCTCGGCGTTTTTCAGTCGAAACCGAAACTGGCACGAATAAACGACGCCGTAAATGAATGTTTACGCTGCGCTCGACCGTCTAATCTGTCATTCTATGATTAGTGGGCTGGTAGGCACGCATAGCAGCGAAAAAAACGTAACATAAAAATTTCGTGTCAGTACTCCTTTAATGTTTCTGCATCGTCACAAGCGTCCTATTAGGAAGTTTGGGGGTGTTTGGTAGGCTTACGTTCATGTCGATATTTTCATATCCACTGTACTGTATGCCTTATCTTGGCGTATTCGTTGACGGTCGTCGCCGCCCTCTGCAAGGCTTCCTACACCCGATCGTCGGAACCCGTTCGGAACGTCCACACCGTTATGTCAACGGCGAAGAACGCGTGGTCCACGCCTTCGATCCCTTGGAGTAACTTGGGCAGGAGGGCTAGGTTGAAGACTACCGACCCTTGCGGAGTGCCCCTGTCTCCGAGCTCGATCGGGTCTGACCGTTCCTGTGAGGATTGGCCATCACAGTGGGAAAAGTGGTGGTGGTGTTGGTGGCCCAGAAAGTAGCCCATACCCACTCAGGGGGATTGGCCAAGAAGACCTTTTTTGTCATTAAAAAGAACCAGATAAGGCAAAATAGTACAGTCGAATGAATAATTTAGTACGTATACATACTGATGAGAGAAATAGAAAAGGAAAGAGGAACGAGAGAGCCTGATTGGAATCGTTTTGCTGGCGCACGAAGACGTGAAGGAGGAAGAAAAAGGCTGGAGGTGGAACACGGTTTTGAGATCTAAAATAATATAGGTCACATCCTGATTAGGTACGAAGCTTCTTGGCCAATCCCCCGCGTGGGTATGTGCCTTAATCTGAGGCAACCAACCAACCAACCAAAGCATGGCTGAAACTGTGTGCGTAGGTTCAGAGCTTGAGCACCTCCGGCTCTCATGGAAGTGCCGGATTAGTCAATCACGCGAATGCGAAGTTAGCCTAACTAACTTTCGCTGTGGCGTACCAAATTTAAATTATTATTTGCACCACTGTGATCTGGCCCTTCACCTCTTTGTGCATTTCGCAATGAGTTAGAGACTATAGAACATTTTTTCCTCTTCTGCCGACGGTTCACCTCCATACGAAAAAGATATCTGGAAAACACTTTTAATCAATTGGCCCACCCAATCTCTGTTCCGCTAATATTATCATTTGGGGCGAAACTCCTGGGTTTTTGCCGCGGGGATCTTTGCCGCGCTGTACATTCATTCATCTCTGAATCTCGCCGTCTACCGTGCTAGCCGCTAGATCAAGATGGCGGGCTGCTCTATAAAACATGTCTGCGCCTGTACCCATTGCCTTCCCGCTCACTGCCTCTCCTTCACTGCCGTATCTGCTTGCTTCATTTTTACGTACTTTTCACGACTGTCCTTCTGCCGATCCTTCAATTATTCATTAGTGCTGATTTTATAGTTGGTGTGTCCTATCTGCGGCCGCACCTCATTTTCTGGCAGTCTACTTATTATCTTTTTTATTCCCGTTTATATACACCTTTTTCTTTTATTTATTCACTTTATTTCTTTTAATCCAAAGTCCAGTTTTTCCTTTTCTCTCAGTTAGCGCCCATTTCCTGGCCAATCCCCCTGAGTGGGTATGAGCCATTCTTTTGGCACCAACCAACCAACCAGCGCTAGCTGACGAGCGGATGAGGACCGGGGCGGACCCGCAGTTTCTGTGGGCCAGTTTGAGTACGACTGGTTCGAGGCAGGGGAGTCGGGACCCGCCAACGCGTGCGGGACCCGCAGACGACCGGGGCGAGATCATGCGAGCCTCGGCCAGCCAACGCTCGATTGCGACGGGGACTGGCGGCGACCCGGCGACCCGCCGTCGACTTCGCAGAACATCGACCGTCATGGCGGCTGTGAGAACGTTTGGAGGGATATTGGACTGGTGTTTTTTTTTTTTCCTTTTCGGTTGTGCTTTACTATGGTGCCGCTTTTTCCACTGTGCCGGTTTCTGGTAGCGCTGTTAATATACTTTCTTCCCTCTTGCCCTCTCGAGTCCCATCCGTACGCGCCGTACACCTACAAGGCCAAACGAGTCCATCACAGTTCCTCTCCTATCCTTATGGTCGCCGTGCTCTTCGTGAGAAAGTTCTCGACGTAGCCGTACGTCCTGCGGCCGCATCCCGTCTTGCGGAGGTTTTCAAGCGCGCGTCCGTGGGTCACGTTGTCGAATATCCCCCTTGAGGTCCAACGCAAGCACCCCGCGGGGCGAGTGTCTCGTGCGCTTCTTGAACACCAGTTCGTTTAGCTGGAGGAGGACGTCCGGGGTGCACAGGTGCTGGCGGAACCCTTACATAGTAGGCGGCATCTGGTTCGTCTCGTCCAGGAACCCTTGGAGTCTCCGGAGAACGTGCGTTCCACGACCTTGCCCACGCAGGACGTGAGCGAGATCGGGCACGTGTCCTCGATTGACAGCGGTTTTCCCGGCTTGGGAATGACCCTCACTTCTGCTTCCTTCCACTCCGCGAGTAGTTTCGAGCGTTCCCAGGCTAGGTTGGTGTAGTCGAGGAGCCCCGCCGTCGCCGCGTCGCTCATGTTGTTCAGGAGTCGGTAGGTAGTTGCGTCCGTGCCGGGTGCACTCTTGATACTCTCGTCGATGGCCGTCAGTAGTTCTGTGGTGGTAAAGGGCTCGTCCAGCTCCGGATTTTCGGGCCCCCCGTATTCCTCCAGCAGCGGGAACTGCCCGCGCTCCGCCTTGAGATACTCGATCGCCTTGAGGTCTTCGATGAGTCTCGCCGTCCCCGCCGTACGCGTTGAGGAACTTGGTGAGGTTTTGGTTCGTGGCCGCCCTACCGTTCAGCGGGTCGATAAGGTGTCGGAGGAGGCACCAAGTCTTGCGCGTGGACAGCGTGCCCTGCAGGCCATCGCACGTGCTCATCCAGTTATCCGAGTACAGCTCGGCGGCGTACTCGAAGATCAGCTTGTTCAGCGAGGCTATGCGCTTGGACGGCTTTGTACTGTTCCGTCTCTGCCGTTTCCACCTCCGCGTAAGGGAGTGCGAGTATTTCGACGAACGGCGTCTTTGCCTTCGTGGCGACGGTCTGCGTGAACTTATCGAGCGCCGCCTTCTGTTCTCTTGCCCACTCGTACGATCTTCGACTACTCTCCTCGGCCTCGGCGGAAGATTCGGCCGCTTCTGCCTCGCACTTGTGCATGCGGTCCCAGTCGGTGATACTCACCTTGCCGAGTTCCGCTCTGAACTTGGGTCCTGTGATCGTCACGCTCAGGATGTTGTGGTATATAGGATCCCAGACTGACGTCCTGGTTGCTCCAGGTAGCGTAAAGTGTCTCCGCGAGCCACGAGAGGTCCGGAACGGTGTTCCGGCTCGTGCCGGTTTCCCTTCAGGTCGCTATACCCTGGGCTCGTTGAGGAGTGCCGTCTTCGCGAGGGTCTTGCCCCGCTTGGATTGAAACTTGTAACCCCACGTGTTGTCCGGGGCGTTGAAGTCACCGAGGACCAGGAGCGGCCAGTTCCCCGCCAGCTGCTTCGCCTGGCGCCCCGTCTCGTCCAAATCGGAAGTCCTGCGCGGCGGCTTGCAGTAGGCGCTCATCACGAACAGGTTCCCTCCGCTGCCTATCGTGCATATCTCGACCGGGGTGTGTGATATGCACAATGAGTGGACGATTCATCGCCAACTACTACAAAAAAATAAAAACACGCTTAATTAGCGCGCAGACACCAAAAAGCAGCGAGCGTTTGCACGCCAAGAACTGGCAAACATGCTGCGTGCGCGGCGGCTGGATACCCTTCGTGCGGTGGTGGCGCCAGTAGTGGCGCCCGCTGTCCCCATATGAAACGAGCGCTGAAGTTTCGTGACCAGTAAAGCATTGAAGGACTCTGACTATACTTTAACCAACACCTTGAGATATATGCTAGTTTATCCGATTTTAAGTCTATTATTATCATAAAAAGTTACGCATACGCAAAATCTTGTGCGGACAAGCATCAGACGCCAACCGAACGCAAAGAAACAGCAGGGCGAGCGAGCCCGAGTGAAGCAGACGACAAATGCGAGAATCCTTAAGCTGACGTCACGGAGACGCGCTTCGCAGCGCCGCCCGTGGTCGCACTCACCGACACACGCAGACGGAGCAGACGACAGAGGAGCGACTGGAGGCGGTGGAGGTGGTGAGTGTGCGCAAAAAAAATCCCGGCAATCTCCACTAACGTGAAACTTGAGGAGGGGCGAAGCGTGCAGTGTATGCGTGTATTCTTGGCGCTTTGGCGTTTTTGCCAACGGGGATGAAACCGTTGGGGCGTTGAGGTATACAGCTTTGCTGTAAAAGTCTCTTGTCTTCAGTTGTGTCCACACACACAAGCTGGTCCACGCAATCAGGAAGCTGGTACCTCCTGATTTCTGAACCGGTGCAGATTCTGAACCGGTGCAGTGGGGCTCTTTGATTTACAGCGTCGGACTCACCGCGGATAGTCCGCGGGTAGTCCGAGGATTCCCCGAAGCCATAGGGATACATGGGAAAATCAAATGCCGGACTGCTTCTCGGGGAGTCTGCGGTGAGTGGGAGACTGTAAATCGAAGAGGCCGTGCAATGTCGTGCTCACCATCACCAGTGCAAAATGCTAGCAAAAAAAAAAAAAAAAAAAACGAAGCTGCATTTTTTGCACCATTTCAGCCAGGGCATCGCTAGAGTGAACTAGCATCGCCTCCTGTACTTCAATGCCTGCGGCGTCGCCCCGGTTCCCACACGAAGAGAGGATCGGTAGCGGGAGGATTGGTGGATGGCGCCACCTGGCGGAACTCAGATGCTGTAAGAGAGGGCAAGGTGGCATGCAAGGTGGACACGCTTTGGGGTGACGCCGCAGGCATTGTAGTAGTAAAGGAGGCGATGGCCAGGGCAAGCAAAAAAAAAAAAAAAAAAGCCTTTAGTGACGCATCGTTTTTGCAGTTCTCTCTACAGCGAAGCAAGTCGGGAGCAGACGATACTGTCTTCTTCTGGACGATTTGGTTTTGTTTTCCCCGCTCATTCTACCAGATTTATTTTCTTTATTCATGCTCTACACAGCAGTTCAGTAAACTAGAATTCATTCACTGTAACAGTAGTAACGCGATTCGTGTTATGTGATTGGAGTTAAGCGTCGGTGCTCGAAAGAAATTTCGGCTTTTGTATATTTAACCTAAACGACTAAAAAAGTTAATCCACTAATGGTAACTACATTTTAAACAACAAAAAAATGCACTTGGCGTCCGGTAGCGCTTACTAAAAAACTGCTTCAGGCTAATGTTGCTTGCCGGTCAGGCGTTACGTCCACAGTTTGTTCTGTGGCATAGCTTCCGGGCGCGTATTTAGCTTTTGCATGTGGCGTCTGTGGGCTTCTTCGCATGGGGAATGAGTTCGCAATCGCCTTTGAAGCAGTTTAGCAACCGCCGTGTGGCTCCCAGTTCTTTGAACATTTCTTGCAGTTCTATGAACGGCTGCGTTTTGCCTTCATGTTCGCCGGCTTCCAGCCCGTCGAAGCGCCTGCTGCGGTCTCCTGCGAGGTCTTCGACCGCCGCCGGGCTGTCAAACAATTGCTGCATTTCGCCGAAGCGCCGACTGCGTTTTCCTCCGGGGCCCTCTGCTGTCACCGTCTCCGGCGGTTCCTGTAAGAGTTCTATTTACTGTTTCTGATGCCTGTGCTCTTTGTAGCTAAATTGGTGAGGCGCTGTACCAGCGGTGTAAGCATGCTGTCATTGCAGCGTGTCTGCCGGGCTTCTGTTCATCCTGCTGATTGCGGTTGCGTTCCAATTTGGGGCTAAACGGTGCTCTTGTGCTTTGCGACCCTTTAGATTTTGTAGAAGACGACGAAAAACTCTCCAAGTATGCGCGCGTCGTCGTGGAACGGATAAGCGAGGAACAAGTGCAGGCCGCGACCAGATGTTGCGTGAACGACGGATCGACGTCTGCAGGCGGTAAGTCAGAAGTCCAGCAGCCTGCTGCCTCCAGTGCATGATGTTCAGGCGTGTATAATCTGTATATCTCAGTAGCGTAGTTAGTGCCGTATATCACAGTGGAGAGATGGACAACTGGTGCAGAGATACGCTTTGCGATAGCCTGAATCATTTGTTCTCCTGCTAACGCTGGCAACTGTAGAAGTGCTCACAAGGGAATACCTCGTGTGAGTTCGTAAAACATTAGTGACTTTTGTGTGCGCGCTATGAAGGCATTCTATTTCCCGCTACCTACTGTGGGAATTATTAGCGAAACCACGAAATAAGTTTACAGCGGAGGAGGTACCGGCCTCAATTTATTTGTTGGACTCCGGAGCTTTAGAATCCTTTTCAATAGAGAGTTATAGCAGAGGGGAGGACCGATCCCGGTATGGTAATTGGTACACCTGCACATGAGCACAACCAGTTTTTCCTCCTCTGCGCACGCGCAGTAGCACCAGTCGCTTACTGGGTACCATACTGGGACTGGTTCTCTGCTCTGCTATGTTTACGAAAGAACAGTAACACGTTCTAGCACACTGTTTGCGCTTTCCTTATTCCGGCTTACCAGCTGCCGTAGCGTGAGGCGAATCAGCCTCAAAGTAAATGACACAAAACTTTGTTGCTCAGAACTATTCACCTTCGTTTAAAACATCTTTAATCTGGGACATTTTAGATTAGGCATTAGAATATTGTGGAAAACGCCCATGCAGAGTAAAAAAAAGTAAACAGTATTTCGATGCCGCCATCTACTGGGCACGGTAGGGCAACCAATAACGTTGACAGGGGTGCTGGCTCTCTGACTTTGCGCATGTGTGTCCACGCTGGTAAGTGGGGGAGGTGGTGTCTGTGTGGTGGCAATGGTGTCTGTGTGGTGGCAAGCTGCGGTTGGAAGGGTTGCAGCCCCAAAGTGCTATCGACGGGAGTTTTGGGGGCTGTACGGTGCCCCGGTCACCAGTGCTGCCGTGTTTATTGTCTTTTTGGGGAGCTTGCGCCTAGCTGTCTAGCATGCCAACGCCTACACACAACTGGGTGTTTTCTTCAGTTGACACCGACAGATGCAGCGCGAGGAGACGTAACACGACACCTACCATAAGGGAGCGCTAGCAGTCTCACGTCGACAGCGAAGGTTGGAGCGGCATTTTTTTTTCGGAACAAGACTGCCTCGCAACGGGGAGTATTTCCAATTTTTGTTGGCATCTGTTTTTCGAACCGATCCTCGGCTGCCGTGAAAGGCGTAGACGGTTTGACAATGGTGAGGTGCGAGAAGTGCGGCTGGGTGGCCGTCCACAGCGATGCGTTGGAAGGTTTCGTGTGTGGAGTGTGCAGAATGATGGAGTTGTCTGGAAAGGCATTTCAAGAAAGGTGGATCAGCTGCAGGCACGAGTATTCGAAAAGGAGGAGCAGGTGCGGTGGGCGGACGCTGAGTGGACCCTGGTAGCCCAGCTTGTCTGCAGGGTAGAATTTTTGGAGAACAAGCTGGCAGTGAGGAGCTGCGATGAGGAGTCGCGGGAGCAGCACAAGCAGGAGAGCAAACCTGGTGTGGGAGGCAGAGAGGCGACGAGCGGTCTTGGGATCAACCCCGTGCGGAGCCAGGCTTCACCCAAGCTTATGACTGTGTATCACCCCAAGCTGTGGGAGACACTCAGGAATCTTGGCCTGCCCGATGAGCTCTTGCGGCTGCTGATCAGCTTCTACACTGGCATGCAGGTGATGATCCTTGGGGGGGACTCACTCACAGGACCAGTGGAGGCGTCTCATGGGCTGCGTCGGGGATGCCCGTGTTGTACCCCCACTTCTGTTCATGCTGTTCCTGGTCGGAATGAAGAGGTGCCTCACGAGCAGAGGTTTGACCTGAGTTACCTGTAGGACGAAGAGCAGCGCGTTTGCAAGTTGCCTGCCCTGTTCTACGCCGACAACATTGTTTTGGTGGCTGGGAACACACAGGAGCTGCAGACCACGCGCTCGACATCGTGTCCAGCGTGGCACATTGCTGAGGATATGCTTCAGTGCCAGAAAGTCGCCACGATGTCGTGTCACTCAACTGAGGACACCAAAGGCCCGCCACTGCTTTTACAGGGTGACCCAGTCCAGTGGACCACCAGGTATAAATACTTCGGTGTGACAATCTCGAATGAATCCCACTACAGCGCAGCCTACGAAGAGGACCTTTGGCGCCTTCCTCAGGTCACGCACCCTGTGGGCCTTCAGCTGCTTCTAGGTGTCCCGGGCGCTGTGCAAGGCGGTGGTGGTCCCCGTGCTCACCTTCCGGAATACAGACCTCTGCTTGTCGTTGTCCACCTGCCACACACTGGAAACAAGGCAGCAAGAGGCTGGGCGGGCTGCGTTGGGTGTGCACGGCTTTGTGCCGAACGGAGCGGTGCAGGGGGACATGGGGTGGTCCTCCTTTGAGGTGCATGAGGCGGTGGCCAAGCTGGAATTTGAGAAGCGGCTCAGCCAGACTTCTGATGGGCGATGGTTAATGCCCGGCGACCGAACTAGAGCGACGGAAGCAAGCGGTGCTGGAGAAGCCGGCTCTGAACATCTACAGCGGCAACAAGGTGGGCATCGAGGAGGAGCCCAGGCTCGCAGCGGGGTGCTCCACACTTGTTCCTGATGCGCCAAGTCCACAGAGGGCCTCGACAGCACCTGCAGCAGCTGCAATCAGGCCAAGGAGACAGTGTGCCACGTCGTTTTGGAGTGCACCGAACTCGAACCTCCGGCCGCGGTGGCAGGGACCCAAGACCCGGATGTTTCCGCCTTCCATAGTGCCTGTGCGCATGTGTAGGTGGTGCTACCAGACCTGCTTGCAATGGTGCCGGGCTTCCACAGTCCAAAACAACAGCCACATTGGGAAACCATCAAAACAACAAAAAGAAGGCTGGAGCACTGGTGGAGAAATAGGGCCATGGAGGGTGTTGGTGGAAGTGCAAGACGTTGCTAGATGCGTCTTAGACCGATGCAAGACCCAGATTTATTGTTGATCACCTGTTATACAGGGGATGACACCAATATCATCATCATCATGGAGGGGCGCCATTACATGCCTCCACAGGAGCCGAATGTACGGGTGAAACAGGACGTCCATGCAGGGGGATGGAGTGGGTGGAATGGGGGTCACGGAGGAAACCCACAAAGTACAAGGAAATTCTGTCTTTGAACAGGAGGCGGCTCTGGATGAACGGACGAACAGGGATTCTCAACTGTCTAACTACGATAAAGCCCAGGACACGAGAAGAGGGGGCTTGGAGGGTGGACAGTTCCCCGTCCCAAAGCTGCTGAGCACTGTGGATGAGACCTCCAGAAAAGATTTCTAGAAAAGTTATAGTGGGGGGGGGGGGGGGGGGAAATGGCAATGTGGGCCGTTTTGCCAAGGCACTGGTTGAAGGGCTTGGAGATAATGGCAGTGTGGAGTATCTGTACTGGAGGGATGCGACAGTGGACCAGGTTCATGAGTTCATTGAAGCGTACGAGAAGCAAGCCAGAAAGGTGCACTGCACTTTTGTGCTACACCTTGGCCTGGAGGAAATCCTGATGGGAGAGGCGGAAAGATTGGGAGCAAAACTTGAAAAGGCGTGGGCAGGTAAGGGCTCGAATCTGGTCGCATTCTCATCCCGGGGATCAGTGGTTGAGGACGCACCTCACAGGTGGGTTTACTTTTCGCGAACGAGCATCTGCAGATGCTCTGTGAGAAAGTGGCAGCACGTTTCTTTGACCTGGAAAGAGTACTGGGTCTGGGGAGCTTCACAGGAGACATTGGGCACCATGTAGACAGGGGGCGCCATGTGGCAGGGGCGATAGTCGAAGCAGGAACCCCCTCTTTAGGACGGAGAGACTAAAACACTCACGCACCCCTCCGTTATGACGATGTTTGAACGTGCAGCTTCCTCGTGATGGATCCTTTGGTTGGCCATTCCCACACTGCGAGTGTGCTGCTCTGGAGGTACGCACGACCTTTCTGAAATACCCACAGCAACTCTCGGGTATGCACTCTGGAGGCCTAACGTTTGGGATTGGTGTGTACAGTGCGAGTCGATGCCTGCTGCTTGTCGTTCACTTCGGCCATGTTGAAATGAAGCAATCGGGTAGATGCCGGCTTCACAACACGAAGGACCGAGGTTTGATTCCGGCCACGGGAAGCGTTTTTTTCCTTCACTTCATCCATTATTATTATTCATCATCATCATCAGCGAAAGTTGGCTTTCCTGCAGGGCGTATTGGTGTACAACGGCATCACTGAGGACACTAAAGCTTCGCTTTAAAAGGGATGCCTCAGTGGTGAAGGAAGGGAAGAGGCAGAGTGGAACCCAGCCTGGAAGCTCTCTGGGAAGCTGTAGAACTGGTTGTCATTGGCCGTCGCCAGTGACGCTTCCAAAGAAAGAAAGGAAGGGCCAGTGCTCAAGAGGCCATTATCATTGGAGAAGCGGGAAGTACAGGGGCGGTGTGAAGCTGGCCTTTTTGATCATACAGTCGGGCCGCACCCATTGCAAGTGGGAGGAAATATTCCAAACGATGGCCAAATAGCGACTCACCGTGTATGCTGCAGCGGAGACCGGGGCGATGAAACCCCCCCCCCCTGGTCATCACGCGTTGTGTTGGGAGGGATGCGACAAGGAGGGAGTCGTTGGAGTTATTTTCCCGCCCAACCCAGGATGGACAAGGGTGAGAAGCAACTGCAAGGAGCACCTGCGGATGATGGGGCCACTGGCAGGGCGACAGACAGCGGTGGGGGTGCGCATGTGGACCAGGAGAGGAACAAAGAGTTGTGAGAGTGCCTTCAGGAGGATATACTTAACCTTCAGAGGGACTACCAAATACTAATTATCAGAGACTTCAATGCACTTAGGAGGGATAGGAAGGAAGCACGGATGTGCGCAGAGATGCTAAGTCATGAACTGCTGACGGTAGTTGATAACTTCGACATGGTGGCGGGCAACTGGCAAAGCAAGTGTGACGGGAGCACTACTTGGTCTTCAGGTGATCGGAGCTCCTGCATCTCTCCATTTGTTATACAAGCACCTCGTGTGAATGTGTATTGACAAGGACAGAATTGCAAAGTGTGGCCAGCACCATACCTGAAATTCTTTTCAGGGGGAGGGGGGGCTATGGGCACAACGGTGGCCATGTTAAAAATTTATATTGGCTTATTTTCGCATATGAATCACGCGCATCGGTGGCATATAGTGGAGAGCTCAATTTTATACAACCTCCTTGGGAGAACTATAGAAGGGCGGAAAACCGGTCCCAGTACGGTACCACTAGCTGACCGGCGCCATTGCGCCGGCTTAGAGGGGGAGACACAGACTGGCTGGGTGCATGTGCATGTGCACCGACTGTGTATCAGGCGCTGTACCGGGACCGTTTCTTTGCTCTGCTATAACTATCTACTAAAAGGATACTTTCAAATTACTTTTTTCTATGGGAAAACACTTTGCTTGTCCGAAATTTAATTCCTGGTAAGGGAAAGGAATAAAAAATTGACTTATACAGCAGCTAAGAATGACCCTGCATTGTAGAAGCGTAGCTTGGCTGCCTTTACCATGTTGCTACCACCATTACTAGAGGATGTACCCATGACTGTCAGAGAAATAGTTCACGTTCAACCCACCGCGGTGGCTGAGTGGCTAAGGTGTTGCGCTGCTGAGCACGAGGTCGCTGGTTCAATTCCCAGTCGCGGCGGCCGCTTTTGGGATGGAGGCGAAAAGCAAAAACGCCCGTGTGTACGAGATTTCGGCGCACGTTAAAGATCCCCAGGTGGCCAAAATTAATCTGGAGCCCTCCACTACGGCGCGCCTCATCGCCTGCATTGCGTCGGTGCGTTAAACCCACAATCAATCAATAAGTTTCCTGTGGATGTGCTGTTTCATCTGTGCAGAATCGTGTAGACACTTCCCACTTTGGGTTCCATCTGGACAGAACTTCAGCATTTCTTGCTGTTTCATCTGAAGGTATGCTGGACACTGCCTTTATGCAGTTTACTCGCAGCGTGCAAGCTTTTAAAAAGTACTTTTGCACCACGGTTTCTACGGGATCATGTATGCCAGTCTTCTTCAACAAAAAAAGGGAATTTATGGGCACTCAATAATTCTCCACATTATAGTGAAGTAGATGACACATCATTGTTCTTGCTTAGAGAAGAGTTGCAATTATCCTCCTCTAGAGATTAAGAGGAATGACTTTAAAGGCCAACTGCACTGAAAATTGTGGCCTCTTGAAAACCCTTCTTCCATACAGTGTGCCGTAAAAGACTGCAAGATGCAAAGTATGCCAGCTGAAATACACGCATGCATACTGCAAGCAATGTGCAAAAATCGGTGATTGTGAAACTGAAACTGACAGTGTGGACGTTACATCCAGGCTGAAGTGTAGTTGCAGCGAGCCAGTGAGCCACTGTATTGGACAGCAGCTCGGGAGCAAGCCTACGCCCAAGCTTAAGTGTGCACGCCACATGAAATGGTGAAGCGCTCACAGCAGAGCTCGACCGGTTCTTCAGCTGTGGCCGGAGGACGAAGCATCTGGCAGGCCAAAATGTCACATGTGCTTCATGGCTGTTTACTTGATACACCGGCAGGTGCAGTGTGGTCTGCTGTTGAGCTATTTTAAGTGCTTCTAACTGATTAGTGAGGTGTTACATGGGTTTGCCGGTTGAGTCCCCAGTTGATTTGGGGGTGAGTGCTGCACGTAAAAAAAAAATTGGCGCAGCTTGCTCTAGTGGTGCAAGGCTGGAAAGACAGCAGAGCTGGCGGCCCCTCTCCCTTCGTTGGAGACCCGGATGTTGCTCCTCACATTTATTTCCGAACCTGCTGCTGGAAGTCCTCCACGACTGGCAGTCCCAGATTGTTTCGTCCGCAGGCTTTCCCAACTCTCCCAAAGTGGATGGTGTTAACCCGCTGCCAAGTTTGGAGACAATGCCCGCCCCTACAAACCCAAAGGAAAGGCTGTGTGCCCGGAATGCGATGATAGCTCAGTTGGATGGACATGGTTTCATAAAGCACGGGACCCAGGTTCGATTCTGACTACAGGAAGCGCTTTGGTTTGCGTTCCAGTTGGCTGCACGTGTTATTGTTCCTGACGCTGCTGCTGACCCCGTACCCCAGGGCCTTTGGGGTGGCGCAGTGGTTAGGTTGCTGGTTTCATGGTGTAAAGGTCCCGGGTTCCATTCCCGGGGCCTCCCTAACCACATTGTTTTCTTGGGGTGTCGAGGTTTTTTGGTGTGGTGGATGGAAAAGGCTCGGCCTAAACAGCTCTGCTGTTAAAAATTTGGCAGAGGTGAAATTTAGGAGCAGTCGGCCTTTAATGAGGGGCAGCATGACAGCTTTCTATGACTTGCATGTGCACGCCTCTGTCACGATAGTGTGTCTCGACCAGCTGAGAGACCGTTGGTTGGATTACCCAAACGCACATTTATTACATACACACGTAAAACCTTAATTAAAGCACACTAGCCACAAGCAGCAAAAAAAACTTATAAACAATGAATCTCGTAATTGAATATCACAGAAGAGAATCCAAACCAAAACCAAAAGTCACTCAGTCAAATCCAAGAACCCCTATCCACTCACTGCTAACTAATCGTCATGTCCTAAGCACTCTCTCTACAACAACCAGTCCCTAGTTGTGTCCTTCAAAATATGTCCCTATTGGACTGGCCTGCCCCGGTCGTCGGCGTTGATGTGGCGTACCCGTTGCGTTTCCATGACGCAGTGGTAGCTTTAGTTGTCTCGTGGTGGAGCCGGGGTCGCCGCATGTAGTCATTACGTGGATGGCGTTGGCACTGCGCGTCCCGAAGTGGTTTCTCTGTGGCTACCCTTGTGGTAGCCGCTGCAGGAGGAGGTACCCAGGAGGAGGAGGTACCCAGGAGGATGCTGGAACGTAGCCTTGTGGGACTGTCGAAGTGAAGGTCGATGGGGTGTGAACGCGGGCCACATGTGCCCAACCGTCACTGCTGGGGCCACCAATACGCCGGTGGGGGACCCGCCGCGGTGGCTCAGTGGCTAAGGCGTTGTGCTGCTGAGCACGAGGTCGCGGGTTCGATTCCCGGCCGCGGCGGCCGCTTTTCTGATGGAGGCGAAAAGCAAAAACGCCCGTGTGTACGAGATTTCGGCGCACGTTAAAGATCCCCAGGTGGTCAAAATTAACCCCTTAAGTGCTTTGGACGAGCAGAGCTCGTCCTGCCCAAACTGTCACCAAACTGCTTTGGACGAGCAGAGCTCGTCTTAGCGGAATAGGTACTGCCCTATACTGTTCAGGACGAGAAGCGCTCGTCTGCGGCTTAGATTGCGTGCCATCGACTAGATGGCAGCATTTACTCGACGAATTAGTTTTCTCCTGCGGCAAGGCGCGCTTTTTTTATGAAAAGATGGCGTGCGGTGGCGCCGACCCATGCATAGCTGGCCCGTCAACTAGGAAAAGAAGCTTTTCATTTTCGTCATCTTCTTCAAGTGATGCTGATTCGGATACAGATGTTTATCTTGTCTCTGGAAGTGAAGACAGCGATGACGGTGAATTGAGCGGCTCCTCCGGTGATGACGAAGACAGCGGGGAAGCGAACATCGCGAGTGCTCGCGAGTGGATCCTGCTTTATGTGGACAATCCTCCTGTGAAGCCTCATCGCTTTCCATTCTTGGCCATTCCAGGCAAGACTTTCATATTGTCATCGCCGGGTGACATTATGGAATACATTGAGCAGTTTCTGGACGATGAACTTATATCATTTGTGGTAGACGAAACCAATCGCAAAGCGGCTGAAAAGTTGAAATGCTTTCCTCCCAGTGATCACTCCCGCTTCAAAAAATGGGTACCAGTGACAAAGGAAGAGATGTGGGTATTCCTTGCACTCCTGCTATTGCAAAGGTGCTTAGCCTACACAAGTGAAGAAAGATGTGGCATCTGCAACTGTTCTATTTATAAAGTTTTTAATTTTGTTAGCAGCAGGTAGCTGGTTTCCTATGTATTCTTCAGAAATAAACTTTATTGTGTTGATTTGATCAACTGTGGGGTACAAATATTTTTTCAACATCGACTAGCTACTTTTTAGTACAAACAGATTCGAAATCAGCAATAAAAAAAATAGGCACTTTTGGTCGGGAAATTCGAAAAAAAATAAAGCACTTAAGGGGTTAATCCGGAGCCCTCCACTACGGCGCGCCTCATCGCCTTCGTTGCGTCGGCGCGTTAAACCCAACAATCAATCAATCAACGCCGGTGGGGGGTGCGACTAGGACGCCGCGGCCGATGCAAGGCTGCCCCACTCCTGCCCAGGTTTGCTAGGCATAGTTGGTGGCTAATTCCCCAAAGCTGGCGTGCTCCTCCTGCCTCCCTGTTCCTTTTTTCTCCTTCTACTTGGACTCCTCCTTTATATACCTTCCGAGCTCTGCTCTCTCGCCTTTGCCAACCGTTTTCCATATTTGGTCGTGCCGTTTGGCTCCATTGTATCACTCATGGATTGGCTCCCCATTTAACTTCCATATTTGGTCATGGTGCCTTTGGGCTCCGTAGAAGCGTTCGGGGATTGGTTCGTTTTCTTTTCTAGGGGTTTTGGTGCATCCCCTCTCGGGGGACTGCCCCTGACACATGACAGCCTCTAATCTAACACCTGCTCCTTGCTTTTAAAGAGTAGCATGGCATTGCTCCACTAAAGAGGGGGAGTTGGAGTCCCTCATCGCAAAAGAGGGAATGTAATGACTTCAGTGAGGATATGGATGTCCAACACTAGGATACTGTGATCAGTATCCTAGTGATCAATATCCTACGATACTGTGACCAAGTGATGGTAAGCTTTGCTGTACCATTATTTCACCAAAAATCATTGTGCACTGTTTTGTAATGTTTGTGGGGAGCAGGTTTCAAAATGCGGGTTATTATTTTTACGAAATTTTAAGCGAAGCCATCACTTTTGCCCTCCAAACAGATAGCACGGAAGAAGCGGATGCTCAGACCTCAATGTGCTCGGATGAGTGGACACCAGGAGGCAGTAAGTTGAATGTCAGGCAGCGCGCAGACATCAGTGCTTGATGTGCTGGTGCGCATCATTCGTAAATGCAAGTGCTGCAGTTTGTGTTAGTTGGAAGGGAGGCAACGGCACTGCTATATATTGTGCAGGCAGAGATCAGCTGTGCTTCTTTTGGCAGCACTACCCCATCTAGCAGTGCTCACCATTGTATACAGTTTACGCCAGTTACAATGTTCCCTCTAAATCTGGAAAAAAATGTCTGCAGTATTCGAAGTATGCAATACGCGAACAGGGGAAGGGGGGGGTTACATGAGCGCAAAGTGAGACTTTTGACCAGTATTGCATATAAATGCTACAGACAGTTTGTTCTTTATACACGCTTGCAGCAACTCTGCACAGCATTTGTGCAGGGGAAAAGAATCGCCTAATGCTATTTTCGAAGCTTAGCACATTTGGAAAAGGCCTAGCACAGGTGGTTAAGTGCGTAAAGATGCGTAACGTGCGTAAAACTGAAAAAATAAAGCAAGAATATAATTAGCAGCAGTTACTCAACAGCTATAAAAATCATTCATGGCCAGCAGAATTCAGCAGGCTTTTTTCAAACCCTTTGGGACGAGGCAGGAGGTTTACCTGAAAATGTTTGTCAAACTATACGGATCTTTGCCTGACGTTCCAAGGCACCTTGCGCACTTTTTATTGATCGCATCGTGGTCAGTAAAACAGCTGACATGAAATAATCTGATGAAGGGTGGCTGTGAAATGGAAAGTCAGACCAGTTGGACTCCACACAACCTGTGGCACAACCTTGCCTTTTTCATTGAAGGGAACAGGAGCGGTGCATGCATAGGAATAATAAATGCTGAACTTCACCGAGCCTGAATTCTTTATTACGCAAAAAATTGATGAGGGCAGACTCGGCCTCCAGGTGCGCCACATAGCGTATTTAAAAATGGTGTTCAATCTCACCGGAGTTGCGCTTTTCATTGGCGTCCTTGCTCTTGACGGTAGAGCGGACCACCTGGTTAGACAGGCCTGTAGTTTTGGCAATGTTGAACTATTTTTTTGCCATGTTCGAAAGCATTGATTGTGCTTAGCTTATTAAATGGTGAAATCAGTTACCCTGCTGCTGGTCGCACAAAAAAATGGTCACCGGTGCTGGCTTGGCTTGACTGTGCTAATGACCCGTTCTAGGCTGACAATGTTGCCAGACAGTAGTTTTCTCGCCAAAAGAAACAAAGAAAAAGTAAATCAGGTGCCAGCACTGCAGAAGTCCGCTATTGACATTCAGTCAAAACAATTTTCGCACAAAATTTAGTCTATTGAATCTGATAGTGCTATGGCCGGGTCCATTATGGCCGGAGTGGGTTACACTTAAAATGCATGGGTACTGAACAAACCAACAGGAATCGCCTGTTGTAACCAGAGGTTTGTTGTTACTGGATTCACTGTGCTGAGCGTAGACTGTACTATGTATGAGCTTGTGAAACATTAGTGACTTGTGTGCTGTTAAGGAGGCATTCAGGGAGGGTTCTCAAGCGGTGTATTAGACCTGTCCCCCAACTACCTACTGTTCCATGGGAGAGGGATTTATTAGTGCAGCCACAACTGCAGCACTGTAATTTGGGTACCTGTACTGATGGAGCGTTTCAATCTTTGTGAAATGTGATCATTGGGTCCCTGGATGTCATGCGAGCTGTTCATAAGGTGCGAGTTTTCCGTAAGTTCCTTTGTGCTGCAATTTTATAGCAAAGCTGTTAGTGTCAGGATCTTCTGTCAGTCCTTAATGAGGTGTAATCCTAAATGAATGTTGAGAGTGAAGGTAAGCTGTAAACACTACTGTACTTTTGTGCACAATGTTAGTTATTTGCTCTTTCTTTTAAATTATTGTGTTTTCTTTCAATATCGAAAGCTACAGATTTTGAAAAATTTAATAATGAGACAGTGAAAACTGTTGCCGATTCCCCTTGGCATCTCCAATGAAATGCACGATCTTTTCTTTCTCCTTTTTTTGCAGTGTATGAAGTAGAGAAAGTGTTGGACATTAAGAAAGAAAAGGTACGTTGAATGCCAAAGTTTGCTATTGCGTCTCGGCATTTCAAGCCAAACGTCGTAAGTGCTCAGGTTATGTGTGCCTAGTGAATGTATTGCTGTTATAATTCTAAAAATTGTTTCTTAAAGCTGGGTTCTTGCTAAAAATTGCCAGGTGCTTCTGGTGTTTCTCTGTTGAATTGTCCAAAGTAACCCATAGGCTTTCCTTTGCATTTTTTTTCCTGTCTACTCCAGGGACGTTATTTTTTTCTCATCAAGTGGAAAGATTGGAGCGAACGGTACAATTCATGGGAAAGTGAGGAGAGTGTGAAGCATTGCACAGACCTCGTTCGAGAGTGCTGTGTGCAAAAGAATTCAAGGTTCGTCCTTTTTGGTGGCCCTGGTCATCGGCCACCTCTTGTTGGTTTGTGACTGCCTTGCTAGCTGCAATGACACTGCGGTCATCAGCCAGTACCCTTGTCACATGGGCGCTTTCAACCGCAGTTGAGCCTGATCTCTCTATAACCCAATCCTTGTTTCCCAAGCACGATTGAGGTTTTTAAAGCATTACCGGAAAGGAACGGTGATATTCTCGTCCCCGCTGAATACTAATGCCACAGACCAGGGGTCTCAAACTAACATCAGTGAGCGAGCCACACCCATGAAATTTAGTCCCCCAAGAACGGGGACAGCGAAGAAAGTTGAAACAAAGAGGGGGGGGGGTTAACAAAATATGTGCTAACGCTGCCATTTGAAATAAACAAGTCCTTTCCCACATCTTGTAAATATGCTGGGTCATTTTTGAATGGAATTTGGCATCAGGATTTGGAAAACATATTGATGCCAATCTCAAGAAGGACTCAAATCTGGACGTTGATTATGAAATATAAAATATTTGTGTCACGGTTATGCTTCAACACATGGTGACTGCATTGAGTGTGCTAAAAAAAAATAAACGAAGACACTCATGAGCGGGCTGGGCTGCAGTCAAAAAATTCATGGACCGCATGTTTGAAACACCTGCGATAGATGGTAACAACTTCAGATAACACCACAAACTGCATCAAATGACTTGATCGAAGTGTGCGATAATTTTTATGCAGTAATGTATGCTTACTTTTTTAAAATTGCATTGGTACACTCTCAACACCATGGGCCAATCTAACTTAAAAAACGAAAATGGTGTTGCCACGGCTGCTGATGGCTGTATCGAGTACAGCAGTTTTCGCTAGTTTACATTGCAGTATCATCGTTGAAATTAATGTGATGGAAAAACGGTGGATGCCAGCTGACATCGCAAAAGAAATTCTCACAGACTGCTAAATAAAGCATTGCACCCGCTTCTGCAAACAATCATGTTAAAATGGATGGCCTTGTCACGGCTGCGACTTCGCCTGATACCGGCTATGCCTGGGCAAGGTTACCCGATGTCAGCCACAAAATGCCTTTTTTTGGCACCATCTGGCGTACACAAGTGCAATTTCTCAATTGGGACTGAAACGTGCCGTTTGGCAACAATGGTGCATTGAGCACACTGGAAAAAATGCTGCTTCAGTCCGATTGAAAGGGCCCATGTGACAGCGGTATGTGTTACTTTGTACCCGGGTAACATTGGTTAACCCAACGCTAATGTTTGGCCTAAAAGACCTTGAATGTGTAGGCGTATTTATTTATTGAACTCACAACTTGTAGAAAACAGGTTTTGTTTCTTGTGTATGTCAAAGGTTTAATTGCCGACAGGGTTTCTGCTTTTTCTCGACTGTACCACACTTTCAGTGTGTCTTTTTTATGCCTTGGGCATTTTGTGTTGATTTAGCAGGATTTCTAGTGCATGTAGTTTCTATGCTTTTTTTGTGTGACGTACATAGCACTGTCGTATCGAGGTCTGTGAAAATTGCATAGGCCATGACGTTACCCATGCGCAAAAATATTTAATTCTTTTGTTACGGTGCCATAGGCCAGTGGACATGGAGCTCTGATGACTTCAAACCCCGCGAAAACTCAAAACGGTGCCTTGCAGACAACTATCACCATCTGGTGTATTTATTGGAAACTCCTTTTTTAGTTTTTTTAAAGACGATAGTCTTTCTTGGGCTACTTGAACCCAGAAATTTTGGTCTGTCTGTCTGTCTGTGACTCGACTCAGCCACCCGGCCAGAGTAAAATGGATACTCACAGCCAAATGTAAATGTGTAAGCCTGGTTTATATGTTCATACTTGTCAGCTTTGTTGAACAAGAACAGACATTACGCAAATATAAGACAGGAAATTAGTACACAAGGTATATTAGTGTTCCTTTATTAAAAAAATTCATGGTGCTTGGTTTTTCGATAGCAAATGATATTCTACATCTACTGCAAAAAACCGCCGCCTGCTGTAGCTCGTGCCACGTCCTGGCGGCATATGAGAAATCACGCGGCAACAGCAAAGAAAGGTTTCACTAGCTAGGTTTCACGTTCTGCTTGGAACGCACGTGGAGCACGGCAACGAGGCTCTATAAACCTTCTAGTCGGCCGCCTCCATTCACACGCGCCTCCGCCGTACTGCAGCGCTGGCATCGAGGAACCGGGGCTGTAGCAGTGGAACGTGGTAAATTCAAATCGCCTTGCGCAAACCTTTAGTGTGTTTACCTTGGGATGAGCGCGACGGAACTGGAACATCATGAGAGGTGAGCGGGACAGCAAAGGGGGGCATTTCCTTGGTAAATGTCTACAAAGACTTTTGTCTTTTGACAACATTTGCAACGAAAGGAGCAGATATGCGGCCAATTTTTTTCACACACACCACGTCTTTTCCTTTTGTTAAAAAAGCATGAGCCGATCACAAAAAACTGCTGTTTCAAGCAGCTTGACGAGGTGGCTGGCCCAGTACTGGCAGCAATGATCGGCACACATTTGAACAGAAAGGGAGTTATACATAATCACACGCAGTTTCAGTTTCGTTTTTTTACATTTTGAGAGTGGAGGCCGCATTGCGGGCGAAATTCGAACCCAAAATAGCTGTGAGTTGGGCAGGCAGTGCATCCACTTCAGGCCGTGCTCCGTCAAGGCTGTCTACCATCTCTGGGGCTTCGGCAGCTGCTGCTGCTGACTTTTCTGACCCCTGCAGCAATGATGACTCTAGCAACGAGGTGGGATCGTCGGATTTTAGTTCCGATCAAACGGATATTTGAGTACAAGGAAGTGCCACAAGGACACACCCCCTTTTCGCCCCTGGATCCTGTACAACACCATCAGCCGAAAAGGATGGAGGAGGAGTTTCGAGATCTGCTATGAGAAACCAAGACACAGAGCAGAATGAACGAGTTCTGATCCACTTGTGATGTTTACCTTTGCTTTGTGTTGTCGCGTCACTGCTTCGCTGAGTGGCACAGCCGTCAAGGCTGCTAGATTGACAGGCCTCCAGGAATCAAAAACATGGTGTGTGGTATTGATGTATGTATTGAATGATAGCTAAAGGACGTAGGAGCATTTTGTATATTTCAGATTTTCTGAATTAATTTGTTGGCTTAGTACAATGGCCTATTTATATTGTGTTTATGCTTTTTTGTCATTTGTTTCTGTTTATCTGAGAACTGAACTCTGAATAATTGTACTTCTCGCAAAACTGCTGCTGTGCACTAAAAGGGCAGATTGTAAACCACAGTTTCATGTATAACAATGCTAAATGTGTCCAGTTGAAAAATTTTTTTGTGGGAGCCCCCAAAATCGGCCATTTTTCCGCTGTAACGAAAGAGTTAATGAAAGAAGGGTTTGTTAGGTAGCAGAAAAAATGTAGAGAGGGAGTTCTATAAATGAGTTGCACGTGATATCCTAGTGGTACTGTTTCCACATAGCCAATGTTAGCAAGGTTTTTAGGATTGCAGGAAAGGTGTAGCTTGACTTGTAGGGCTAAGGCAGTAGTGGAAAAGTTATTTAATGCTACCATGCTAGTTTTTAGCAGAATAAGAGCATGCAATGCACACAGAATAAAAACAAATGAATTTTAGCAAAATGTGCTGAAAAAAATAACTACCGCTGGGTTCAAGACAGTGTGCTTAAGGCTAATATGAAAATGGACGTGGAAGAACAAATGTGCGCTTCATGAAGCGATAGCACTGTCTCACGACAAAGTGTACATTTCTTCTGCTCTCGTTTCTGTATTAGCTTTCATTATGTCCGATAAACTAGCTCAACGTCAAGCTTTACTATAGTATTTGAAAAAAAGTAGCCGCAGCATTCTGCGCTAAATACATGATTCAATAGCGTGGCATGTGAAAGAAAAAGACTAGTTGACTTTTTTTTTGCAGCTTGACACAGTTTATGCTTACACAGACAACTTGCAACCTCCAAGTTAGTATCTGAAACTTGTGCATATTGTCTATGGGTCTCATTAAGCTCTTTTTGGTAGTGTCCACAGCTGGTGGCTGGGAAGGTGGCTTTTAATAATAATGCTAGTGAACTTTTCTCATAGGCCTGCTTGAGCTAGGGATGGACACAGCTAATTTTTATTTGTTTTTGCAGTCCTGGTTGATTTGAGTTTTACTGGTGTCTTGTTTGAAACCTTTTGTTCTAGTACATTAACATCACTGATATATGATAAACGCAGAGTGAAAAAGGGACTTCAGTGAACAACTGACTTTATAAAAGTTTACATTGAGTTCAGGCAAAACTACCATCGAGATATGAACCAATCGTGTATCGAAATTGGAGAAGGAAAGGTATTGGTTTTGTCGATGCCCAGATCGCATGATCACACGCGTGATCACAATCTGCCAAATTTTTTAATACTGTCAGTGTTGTAAATTGATATTATGGCAAAAATTCATATTACCTGAAACAGATCACAAGAAAAAGAGCTTTAGGGCAAAAAAATCTTTTGCTGAGTTTCTTTGCATCGAAGACCTGTGTACCCCTTTACCAAACACTCTTGCGTTTTTGTTCATGTAGTTAAAAAAAATCCTATGCGTGCTATATGATCACAGCACCAGAACATCCAATATGTGGTTTAACAGGTCTTTATCATTGCTATCACTTTGTTATTGTCACTGCGGTGCTTAGTTTTTTACATGAAAGTGTCCTCTACCTCACCACTTTGTTTCACCTCTTTCTGCTCATCTCATTTTAATGTAGCTACAGGCTTGTCTTGGTGAAGAAAGCCATCCAGATTGCCTGCAACCCCGAAGATCCTGACGTTGCCACACTTTCCAAGCTGACTGGGTTCACTTTGCCAAAGAACGGCTTCGTCAAAAAGCGAAAGCTCATCGACATGCGAAAAGAGGTGCCCTGTCAAGTTTCTTTTGTTTGCCAACAAGGCTTCCTCAGTACTGGTCAGTCTAGCTTTTTCAAGGCCAAGTCATGGTGGCTGCTCTTAAGCGAAGCTGTATGGCGACCCCAGCAAATTTTTTGCGTCCATGTGTGTACACCATCGAGTTGATAAAAAAAATTCGTTAATCAACCAGATTTAGGGGAAATCTTCAACGTGGAGTAAGTTCCTGCGAAGGAAAGTTTGACATCCATTTCAGTGCAGCCGTATGGCTACAAAGGAAAGCTATACAGCTTTCTCAAACTTCGCAGTTGCAGAAAAACTCGTCCTGGTCCAGGATTCGAACCTAGGACCACCGCTTAATCGGAGCAGTTGCTCTACCAACTGAGCTAACCAGGAGGAGTCATGTGTAGTGTGAGAGTGAATTGATCAACAACTAGAAGTGGACAGGTGTTAATCGACACGATTTAGGGGAAATCCCAAAGGTGGAGTAAGTTTCTCCGAAGTAAAGACCTAGTGCTAGTCTCCAGAGCTAGTGCAAAAGAGCGTTCAATCTTTTAGGTTCATTAGCAGAAGAGTCAAAACCTATGATGGATGGCCCATTGCTCATCTAGTGTGGTTGCCACAAGTTTCAAGTCGAGTGATTGATGTCTCATATTTCTCGGCGTAGTGCTCGTTCGCCGCTGTTACAATGTGCGCCACTATAGCAACTGTGTTGGTGTAAAAACCATCATGAACATTCTTCTTATGAGCAGTTTTCGAGCGGTTCCATGGGGCGGACACTTTGTCTTGATGCTTGAATAGCACATATATAGTCATTTTAGGACAACACTTAAATTTGCTGGTGTCCTTCAGAGTGGAAGGGCTGATTAATTTTTTCTAATGGAAGGAGAAAAATATGGACACATCATTTTAGAATTTAAAGGCAACTGCCATAACCTTTGCAAGCTCGATAGGGTGTTTCAAATGTTTTTATCTGCAGATGGTGAGAGAGTGGAATAGGAGTGACTAGCAGATAGACATAGACATTCTCCTTCTAGCTTGTTTCCTCTCCATAACTGGCGTGACCTCTCCGCTGCTGTTGGGATGGACTGCAGCGGGAGGAGACATTTCAGTAGAAGAATTCTGCTTTAAACAAACTTGGAGGTAGAGGAGGGTACTGTTTCCTTCTTGCTCACAACCTGTGTGAGGTCACAGACAGCTACTGCATCTCATCTGTGACCTTACACAGGTGCAGTTATCTGTGCAGTCGCCAGTGACAGTCACAAGGATGAGGTGAATCGTTTTGAGGGCAAGCCAGTAATATGAGGCATGCAAGTACGGACACCACGATGCAGTGTACTAGAAGGTAGAGGTGTGTCGTGCGGGGGGTGAACCAATGGAGAACGCGGGTCTTTTTCGCGATGGAAAAATAGTTTTGTCAGTAGTATAAGCCAGTGTGGAAAAATAGTTCGCGATGGAAAAATAGTATTGTCAATAGCATAAGCCAGCGCCACCTAAAAGTTTCTTAACTAAACTGAACAAATATTTAGGGCGTTTTATAAAACTTTATACCATACAATGTAGAATTAAGACTTCTTAAGGCAGTAAATAAGAATGAATTGAGCAAACAAAACTTGTGAGATCAAATGGTAAGCAGTAGTCTCCAGGGGTGATGCTTACGCAGGAGTTTCTTATCAGAAATTGTAATCGCAAAATGGACCCCCCCTCCAACCAGCCCCAGACGACACACCTCTCTCTTCTAGAACACCATAACCATGATACTATAGACTGTCTACAGAACGGTGTTCTGGGTGCTGCCATACCTGATAATGTAGTCATTTGCCAGAGCTTGCCCTTCCAGGGCATTGCTTGCATTGCCTTCATTGTGGCCAGTACTAGTGCCATTGTGATATTTCGTTATGAATGGAGGCCTGAGGAATAGAAAACTGGCAACCTTGAGAGATTAGTCACGAATAACCAATCGGGAAGCTTGGAGAAATGGTGCTGTGGATGCTGTTCAGTTGCATAGTACTGTTTTGTATCATGCCTTGCTATAACGTCTGCATATTCGCCCACAACAGCAAAGCTTAAAGTGCAGCATGGTGCAGCGTTTTGCACAATTTTGCATGTGTTAATGGTAGTCAGGGTGCAGACTTACAACCTCTGCTGCCAGCGCACACTAAAAGGCTTGGCTCTTATCGCCCAAGTTGATGGATGTAATGGCTATAGAATGAAATAAGCCTATGGGAACAAACCAAGTTGTATGTTTCTTCTCAATCACTCACATTTTGCCCATTGGCGGAAATCCCGGTATGCTCGGTGCTACAGCTGGCTTGCACAAGCAGCACTGCGAACCGGAATTGAAATCAAGACTTCTAAGACAGCTCTCTCGTAGCTTAGAGACATTATGTCATTGCCTACAACTGAACTTGGCTTATACCAACAGTTACCTTTTTCATCTTCGACTGACAACCAACCCATACTGCAACAACTGTTCTTCTGTAGAAACCGTTGAACATATTTTATTAGAATGTGTGGCCTACTTGGCACCAAGGTCTCGTTTTTTCCAAGATATAGAACGCTTAGATCAAGGGCCGGTAACTTTGAAGACTATCCTAAGAACATGGACTTGTCCCTCAAAGCAGCGTCAGGCTCTAAAAAGTTTGTTTTCTTATTTGTAAGACATTGGTGACATAAAAATTGTGAATTCTGCGACAAAATCTGAAAAATAGTCCATCAAGCACGTCAAGCCATGCCAGTGTTTTTTTTTTTCTCTTTCTGCCCACCTCTTTCTAGGGCCTGTTTTCCCTACATCCCTGACCCCTAGCAGAGAAACATGTAGGCAATTGCAAATGCTGGCAAAGCTCTCTGCTTTTTTTAATAAGGAGCCTTCTCTCTCTCTCTCTCTGTCTCTCTCTCTCTCTGCTTGGTGTGGGTAAGTTAGCAGATACCATACCTGCCAACGCTCTCAAATTTTCGGTAAAATTTATGAACTTGTACTTGTATTGCGATTTTGTGAATGTTGCCACAAATTTTATGGAATATGTCACGCTTTATCTAAAGTTCCTTAATCCTCTAAAATTTGAATAGTACAATCATGTCTAATATGAATGTCGAGATGACAAGAAACAAAATAATTTCCTGAATGATGTGCATTATGTAGTTGGCTTAATTTGAGGTGTTAGGGATGTGTCCTTTGGCCGTGATAGGCAATGATTAGTGAAGGCTCGTATATGGTCATAGAAAATTACTCATCCACATTCTAATAGATGTAGCTGAAATCAAATATGTTCCAGTTTGTATACAGGTTTGCATTTGCATTGATGCCTGCTAGTTTTTCATCTGAGGCTGTTGTCTGGCGGTGCATTTCTGTTGCGTAGGTACGTATGAAGGCCATGCTTTAGTGATGCTGTCGCCCAACCTTGCAAGCTTTCTTTGGTGGCTTCGTGGGGTTGGGCATGAGAACGTCAGCGGCTTTTGCTGGAGCACACTCTTGGGAGCAGAACGGCAAGTGTTATGCCTGCTGTGTGGGCTGCTCTATTAGACTTGGAGCGATCACAGAAATGGCTGATCAGAAGTTTGGCTTAAGCGTCCACACTCCTGAGTCTGACAGGCCTAGCAGCTGGCAGATGGCACAATTGTGAATAAAGCAGCAGTGATAGGGGGTGCTAAGTAACTCGGTGACGAATTGCAAAGCATGATTGCGGCACTGGACAAGCACACTAAAATCGTGGGCCTGAAAACTAGTATATGCAGAAAAAGTAAGGCTCAATAACCTCGGGAGAGCACAGCGGTTTGAGATAGGTGGCAAGGGGAAGTGGTAAGCTAATATATCTACTTAGGCCAAGTAGTGACCCTGGATCTCAACCATGAGGCAGAAATAATCAGAAGGATAAGAATGTCGTGGAGTGCCTTCGGAAGGCATTCTCAGATAATAAATGGCAGCCTACCGTTGTTCCTGAAGAAGAAAGTGTATGACAGCTGCATTTTACCGGTACTCACCTGCGGGGCAGAAACTTGGAGGCTCACAAAAAGGGTTCAACTTGATTTGCGGACGACTCAGTGAGCAATGGAACGGAATATGATAGGTGTTACATTAAGGGACAAAAAATCACGCCATATCCACGGAATGAATGATGATAAGTGGGGCGAAGCTCGAGAGGGGGAGATCATCAGCAACCGTAACTCTCCCGTGAAAGTTCGCCCATTACATCATTAAGAAAGACGTAAGACTGTGTGCGTACATTGTACAAATCAACTTTTATTTTATTCTTGTTCGTTTGTTGTTGTTGTAGGGTTCGTGAGGCTGCAAGCAAGCGCTCGTATCGGCAGGCAAACCCCGATGCAGTGAGAGCTCGCGAGGCGGCTGCAAAACGCATCAAGCGAGCTTAGCCCGAAGCTGCCGACGCGCGGTTTAAGCGCGACTTTCTAGACGAGATGCTTCGGCCTCTCTTTCGCGCACGGTGGGATCCTGTCGGTGAGCGCGCGCTGCCGCCGCCCTGCGCGCCCTCCGCTCCGCAGCCTTGTCAACAACCACCTCCTCCATCCGGTGACTCGTTGCGAAAGAGGAAGCGCGTCAAGAGCGATTGCCTTTTATAGTGTCAGTCACGTGCGAGTGACGTCATCGAACTAGGCGGTCACGTACCACGAGACACAAGGGATGGACAGACCCACGGCTTTAGGAGCTTCGCTCCTAAAAGAGCGGAGTGGGTCAGGAAACAAACGTGTGTTTAAAACATATTAGTAGAAATTAAGAAGAAATGGGCATGGGCAGGGCATGTTAAGGCAAGATAACTGTTGGTCATTAATGGTAACAGAGTGAATCCCTAGAGAAGGCAAGCGTGGCGGGGGGGCAGCAGAATGCTAGATTGGCAGATGAGATCAAGAAGTTTGCGGGGACAGATTGGTCGGAGTTTGCACAGGACCGGGATAATTGGAGATCTATGAGAGAGGCCTTTGCCCTGCAGTAGGCATAGATCGGCTGATGATGATGATGATAGATGGTGCCACAGGTGTTGCTCCAGACCAGGACACATGCAATGCAGTGAGAGCAAAGTTGTGAGCTTTCGTGCAACTTGCCAGCCTTGCCGGGTTCATGGCTGAGGCATTGAGATATACTGTGCAGAAGGTTGCGGGTTCAAATCTGTGCAGCCACAGCTGCTTTGCTTTTAGAAGCATGCTAAGCATCCCAAAATGCTCCAACAATTCTGTGCCCCTCCGTTGTGACATGTCTCATAGCCAAGACGGCTGCAGAAAACCTTTGTTGCGGCTGAATTGTAATTTGCATGTGCCGCTTGTAGGCTCACCGCAGCGCCTCCAAAGATTTTCTTTTTATGCCACTGTCATTCCTCTTTGGCTGAGTGGGTACGCTGTGAAAAAGTGCGAGTCTCCAACTTTGGTGTAACCTCTGAAAGGCTGATTGGTAGGACAGCGTAGAAGTTTGGTTCATCTGGGCCTTTGCAGTGCCAAAATGGTTCTGGTGAAGGGAATCTTCTTGCGCTACCTGAGGCGAAAACTGAATAAACACGTACTCGCTGGAATACGCAAGAATTCAACCAGAGTTCAGCCTAATGGTACTTTTTTGATTGGTACTCTGTCACGTGCCTGTGAATGTCATTTTTATTGTTGCTTCTGTCAGGAATTACTGTTGATGAGAACCCTCTCCCAACAACCCTTTGTCGCTCTTATCCATCTCATGCTTTTTCCTTGTTTACGTTTGAATGTTCTCAGTTCATTCTTAAACTTGTTTCTGTGCCTGCTTTCTGGTGTGTTCTCACTGTCTAACGATGAGGCAGGTGGGCAGACGGTATCTGTTTCGCATCTCGTTCTGGTCTCATTACAACAAGAGTGTGGATAGCTCAACGAAACAGTAGAGAGCTTAGAGCTGGGGAACCCAACAGTCGGGTTCCCTGGGCAGCTCAGAGCATCATATCAGGCATGCCCAGTACCCAAGTTGCGCTGAGTGTTTGGGTTTAGTGCACGCTTTATTTTGCTGAAATAGCTTGTGCCACAAAACTGGCCCCAGTAGCCTGCCCGTACAGTGTGGGGTGGCAGCATTGTGCTGCCTGCACGCACGAACAGACATGGGCAGTTTACAGCTTGTTGCTGCTAACCAGAATGGCAATTATGGAGAAAACAAAGTTACACGTGGTTGGGAGGGGGATGACTGGGGAAAAATGGTGGTAGGGATTGTCATCCACGTTGTGATTTGAAGTGGTGATCAAATATTTGCCGTAGTGCCACACGCAAGGCCACACATGTTTTGTGCTGGGACACCGCAGGTTCTGAACATGCCAGTGGAAAAAGCCGTGGGGGTGTTCGGGTCATGGGAGTCTCTCGTAGCCCAAGTGCTTGAGCGCCAGAAACTGGCTGAATCGATCGGCACATGGCAAAGGTATATCCGAGCAGCTTCCGGTGGGGACCCTGACAAGCCTCTGCTGTCTGTGGAGAACAACGTTGATTTGGAGCCACCACCTGCAAATCTCACCTACCTCAAGGTGAGCCGGTGGTTGTTGCTGGCCAGAGTGCCCTGGGCTGTGTGTGTCTTTTTGTACTTGCGGAAGCTGGCATTGCTTAATTTGACTCATGAGAGCTCGTTGTTGGTGCTCATATACTGAGAAATTTGCTACCCTGCCACTTGCTGTGGCCATGTGTACTCGGTGACAACTTAAGAACAGCACCAGAAGTTGCCGCTGTGCCTTATCACCGTAGCCAGATGTTTCTCCGCGTGGCGCAAGTAGGGCGTTACTAAAGGTATTTTGAACATGGCGTGAGCTGTTCCCGTGATTTTTGGACTTAATATGCTTATAAACGACTCCAATGACGACAAACAAACTGCGTGAGACAAGACAGACGATATCGCGGATTCATAGCAAACCCCTTTCAAAGCGCGCGCGCACTGACATCACGGGTCCGGCGCTTTGGCGGAATGATACACTACATGAGGTGGTGCCGTTCTTGCGTTGTAACCGAGTATAGTGGCTAAAATCCTCAGACAGGTACACACGCCCAGCCAGCTCAGCTTGTGGCGGGCAGACATTTGTAGAGGGCAGTTGTGTCAAGAGCTGGGTCGGTTGGCACATGTTTGTGAAAAGAAAAAAACCAACCAGTGAATGAACACAATGCATAGAAAAAGATTTAGATGGGGCAAACACAGTGTACGGTGAATGAATACAAATGAATACATTGGTTCAATTGAATACACATGTACCATCTTAAGTAGCAGCTGCAGTTATTTGTTAATGCAGGAGACGCGAAAGGCTTAGAAGTGGTGTTGCTGCCCATACATTTCTTTGCGATATGGTTTATGACGGCACAAATTGTGACTGACGGAATTAAAAGGGCAGAGCCGGTCTAAACATTTTTTTGGGGGAGAGAGAAACAGTAAGGGAGGCACAAGTGCATGTACATTTCTGAGTGCACATTTTGAGAAATGACGCATACTTTAGCTAGTATACAGTATTAGGGCCGTGTGACTGCAACAGGCAGCAAGCCCTGTTGCAGTGGGAACTCCGCTTGTCTTCTGCCTTGGTGTGCGCAAGTGTGGTCAAAGCATCTGTGCAGCTCAGTGTGAGAGCTGTCGGTCCTTTTAACTTGCCAGCGTGGACTCGGGCAACAAGAAACGGCAAAAGTCATTCTTTGCTGGGGTAGTCACTGAACATTCATGCTGGCCAACCGCATGGGTAGTTTTTTGTAAGTTGTCCGATGGTCTCTTTTTTTTTTTCCCCACTTTGGGCTGCCCCAGAGCAGCTCTGTATCTTTTTGCCCATAGAATTTCTGTAGTGAGAGTAGCACTGGACTGTCCACAAACTGATCAGAATTGCACAGGACTGGCAAGTAAAACAGAACACTGGATGGCTGCACCTGTGTGGCTCAGTTAGCTCGATAGGGAATTGCTTGGCTTACTTTTGTGAGTGCTCCTCGCATATGGAAAAAAAAATGGATGGGGAGCAGGAGAAAGAAATGGTATCTTTATTTATTTACTGACAAAACAGCATCATTTTACTAGTGCTAAATTGCTGAGAGGTGTGAAAAAGTTTTAAAAAGGAAGGCTATCTAGCTTTAGGTGCATTTGTAAGACTTTTGTTGAGAGATGCAAGCTACGTATCACGGAGTTAGCTGGCGCTTTACGCTGCCCCTTTGCGTGCCCATGCAGGACCTGTTGCCTGGACCTGGTGTGCTCTTTTCGTGTGATCCCCCCATTGGGTGTGACTGCACTGACTGCTATGCGAACAGCAAGGGCTGTTGCTCGGTGAACAACGGAGTGAAATTTGGGTACACCGCCAAACGCTGCCTGGCTGTGCCCGAAGGGAGTGCGATATTTGAGTGCAACAAGAAATGCAAGTGTGAAGACAGCTGCCCAAACAGGGTGTTGCAGCGGGGTTCCCAGGTATGCTGCGATTGTGCACGACGACAGCTGCAGTGGTTTGTGCTTGTTGACCGAGTGTTTTAACTGCTTCTGCTGCAAAGCCAACTGAACTTCACAGCCCTTGCGGTGAAGTGAACGAAAAGTGGAATGAGAGGACGGAGGTACCGTGGCTAGGATAAAAGCCCATCAACATGGCCTTGTAACACCGCTGCTTCATTGCTTCCACTGTACTTTTGACTTGGAAAGCTCTTAATCTACTCTTTGCCTGGGCCAATTTTGTTGACTCGCACGTGCAATGTTCAAATGCATTGTCATACCCCCTCGCGAATTCAAGGAGAGGAATGGTAGCTTGGGACTGCGGTTGTGCTCTTTATAAGACAGTGGCGAGTAACCCAACTCTTCATATTATTAAGTAGCAGGGTGATTTGCAAGGAGCATGTCTATTGAAGAGTCTGTTTGATATTGCACTTCAGGACTCATGGAAGACAATATCAAGATCCCTTTGCTAATGAGAATGTGGATGTGTCATCCGGCAGGAGGAGCACACCATGTTACGCTGTTTGCACCTCCTCCTGATGATTGTTCATCACAATGATGAAAGAGCTGACTGTGCCAGACCAATATTTTTATAAACTAATCGTAAGAAATAATAAAGTAGAGAAGAAACGCTTGCATTAAAACACATCATCGTTGCCACTGGTTATGGCTTGGTGGAGAGGCCTGATGGATACTCCTTCATAGCAACAACAGGCAGGGATTGAAGTGGAAAAATGGGTGGGGGAGGGGGGAATAGATTTTACAGAGCAGTGGCTCCTTGTCTAAAGGTGTGGAAGAGGGTGCAGTGTCATTATCGACACCCTCACAGTACCTTCAGTACCCTGTCACGACCCTAAACACGTGGCGTTATAACAAATGCCTGGGCCACGAAATAAAATGGTGGGTGCTGGAATGGCTGACCACATCCAATGGGTACTCAACTCATGGGCTGATTTTGTCATAACATTCGCAATGATGTATACATGACAACAATGCCATCACAGTTAAAAAAAATTTTGACTTTTATATAAAGTGTCTGTGTACGTATATGTGCATGCGTTCGGTAAGCCTTTGTTAAAAAAGAGTTGCTTTATTCTTATGGTCTCTCTCCAGTTTATTGAGAGCAAATTGTCAGTGTTTTACACAAATTATCGCATATACTGAAATCACCCGACGACTTTGTTATAACGAGAGTGTACATGACTCAACAGGGTCCCCATGTTTTTTAATGTGCCACTTTTTACTTTTTAACTATCAGTAGCCGTAAAGTCTAATTTTATATCTACATACATACATGTATATGCATCGTGCATGTGTATCTTTGTGTGTGGGTACACCATCGTCTGTCATTTTGTTCTTACCAATTCCTTGGAAAGAGGAATGGACCTTGTATTTTTTCTTGTTTTTGTAAGTCATTTTGAGACTATTTATTATGTTCATGTAGTGGCTTTTGGCTTTTAAGGGGACACTGAATTGGTTTGTAAGCACTGTGAGATTATTTGTGCAGGTTAGCCTGGAGTCCCTAGGCCATGTTTCAAACACTGTGGGTGCATTTATGCAAATTTATTTAGTAGAAAAATCAACTCTAAAGTGCTGTCCTCTCTGCATCCTCCTTGCTGATTTCTAATGGCATTTCGTTTAACCCTCATTCTTGCAGCTTCGCTTGACTGCGCCTACTGCGCGGCTCGCCGACCCTCCAACAGAGTCAGTCGGCTGGCTGCTGATGGGTCGTTGCAATGTGTTTGCTCAGTTAAAAATGACCTTAGAGAATATTTGTGTCTGGAAAAACGTAGCTTGATTTTGTTTATTGACTGTATCAAGCTTAGTGAAGTCGATGAAGTCAAAGTAGCTCCGCACTAGCGCACATTCAAGCTGTATATTGGCTTACATTTCTCTAACTTAGCTTTGCTGGGCTGTAAGCTGCATATTCCTGTGCAACTGGAAGGCTACTTCAAGGCAGGAAAAAAAGTCAGCTACGTTAATCTGGGTGAAAATGAAATAAAATCACCCGAATCTTTTGTCATAAAGTCAAGGTATGAGAAGCACATTTTTGGAGGGTGAACTAGCACACTGGCCAGCAGTGTGACCACACATTTGCGATTGCTTTTTCTGCCAAGACGAATGCAGTTGCTGCTAGTCAGATATTTTAGAGGGCTAGCTATGGTGTAGCTTACTGTACGAGCATTATTCAAGAAATGCCCTGACTAGTAGCTCAGAATGGTGCAATCCAAGCAGTGCATGGTATCACAAGGCAGGCCTCAGCATACCATGTATGGTCGAGTCCACTTTTAACGATACCGCTCATAACAATGTATCGGGTACAACAATGAACGCCTATGGCACCGTCCACTTCTGTATGGTTGCTATGGTAAAGTAAACCGCTTATTACAATGCTCCAGTGCTGCGATATCAGATGTAACGATTGAATCTGGTTACAGCGTGCACCAAACATGTGAGCGGCCATTGACTCTCCGTGCCGACGGCATGTGCCGCGAGCTGTGATGCACCCTGCATTCCTTCCACCCCTCAGAGAACGAGTGTACTGCGCCACTTACGAGGAAGTGAGGGGAGCGGGAGAGCAGTTTTTTTCGAACCCCGCTCTCGGCGCTGTTGCTTTTGCATTATGCCCCCGCGGCTGCTCACTCGTGTGTGCATTCGCTTGGGCCTCGTGTGCATTGCTTTGAATTTGTCTGGGTGCTTCTTGAACTACCTTGAGTTTTTCGCAGAGAGGAACTCAGGGCAGATGTTTTGGAAATGTCCTAGTTCCTCACTGAAGAGGCGATCGTTGCGCCGATATGTACTGTAGACAGTGGTGACAGTGACGATGCAGTTGCACAGCCTACTCAGGTACTGTCTTCGCCGGAGGCCCAACGCATGATACAGTCCCTCAAGGACTTCGTTTCCGCCGAGGCCCTTTGGCTTAGCTAGATGAAGCACCTAAAGATGTCATTAAGTAGCGCTTGAAATGGGACGACAGCAGAGAAGACACGACGGCACACATGTACGGAATGGCTAGCTCTCATGTGTCTTCTCTGCTGTCGTGCCGTTTCAGGCGCTACTCAACGATGTGTCAATACCAACTAGTCCAACTGTCGATTTTACTCGCATAAAGAGGCTCTTGAAAAAGATGTGCACCAGCTTCGCTTGCAGCGAACAAAGCTGACTGGCTATGGCTCCTTTTCTGAAAATAAGTAGTAGTACGACCTCACTTGCATGCAAATAAAATGTTTCGGGCTCTGTTTCGTTTTTTTGTTTCACAACCCGCTTATAAAAATTATCGGTTATGATGCAATTTCCTTGGCATCTGGATCTGATAAGTGGATTAGACAGTATATTTATTCTAGCCAGCCCCCGTGTTTGTTGGCGTAACTCAGTGATATGGAGGACTACACGAGTGTTCTCACACCGTTCGGGTTTGAATCCCGGGCGGGGTTCCTTTTTTTAAGGGGGGACGACACTGGTCTTCAGGACATTTTTTTTAACCTATGTGCTTGAGATTTACACATTGAGTGTATTTTAACATCCTGAGCACAAATATGCAGTCAGTTTTCGTCTATGGGGTGTATGTTTAGAGTTGTGCAACATGTTATGCCATTTCGTTTCGGGCAATATTTTCATTATCTACCTATGAAATACTCGAATAGCTTTTATCCCTTTGTGCTCTAGAAGGACCAGGGAGTGCAACTATACCACAGCAGTAATTTTAGCCTTGTTTCTGCAAACGCTGTAAACTTCATAAACGTCAGGTCATCAATTTCCCATGTTTTTGTAAAACTAACTGCATAAAATCTTGTGTCAGCAAAAAGAAATTCTGTACTTTTGTGGTTTTATTGCACTGTTCAGTTCATAAGCTTTCGAATGCAGCAAAAATGATACAAATCGAACCAGTACATCTCAAGTTACTGTACCCGACAGCTGAACATGTTGGAGAAAAAAGTGGTCCTGAGAAAACGGCACAAAATTTGGAAACTTGGGCAAAATTGGTCATTTAGACGATTTCAAAGGGTGACAGCTTTGTGAATACTTGTGATACAGCTATGATATTTTGCAAGTACATTCTTTGGGACCTGTAGACTGCAAATAAAATTAATTCATAAAATTGATTTTTTTTGCGAAATTTTGGTCCTCAAGATTTGTGTCCCCCCCTTAAGTTGGCCAACTGTCGGCCTCGTGTCCATGTGTTATGTGCCTAGGGTACTATGGAGAGGCAACAAACTATTTCTGAAGGTGCAAGAGAAACGCCTCTCAGTTGAGCATCACCGGTGGCGTGGCGGACATTCAGCACTGCGTACGCCTCGGCTCGTCCTTCGTCACTGCATGAAACAGTACTTGCTCACTAGAATTGGTGTTAGGTTTATGCAGTCAATTTTTGAAGCACAACATGGGAGTAGTGGGAAATGGCAGTTTCTGAAGTAGTGCTAATGTGGGATTAGAGGAAACGTTGCAAGCCATAAAGGAACCGAAGCCGAAACTGATGTGAACTCTTCAAAAATAAATCCTAACTAGATTCCAACGCATATGCTTGTTGCCAAAAGTACTAAAGTTTTTCCTAACGAAAAATAACCGTGTAGGTGCTTATGCATGAACATTAAAAGTATCTTGGACGTGGTCCAAACATATCACAAGGCAAATGCACGTTTCAGGTCTCTGCTGTAGTTGTGGCCATTGCAAATGTTGCATGGTATTTTTTCTTCTTTCAGGCTTCGTAAATTCAATACTGCTTTATCGACGACATTAACAAATCCACTTCAGTGTCCCTTTAAGGAGAAAAAAAAAGCCATCATATGAAATACAAAAACTGAAAGTGCTGCTTAGCACCCAGTGTTTAGAAGTTTGCTGCTTACTGTCTAATTATCTTCACTAAAGCATTTTTCTATTCGGTGAATACTAGTCAGGGTAGGTCCAAAGCAACACGTTTAAATAGTAGCCAATCAGCGGCCATTGCTAGCAGCTGCACACACTTTGAGTGGAATGGCTAGCACTTGTGTACAGATTTTCAGAAACAGAATTCAGGTTTTTACGGCAAAAGCTGCGAGGCTTAATGGAAAATGAAGCTTTGCTTGCACATGGGTCCAAAGGTGCAGTTAATCCAAACTTCGGCAGGTACTGAGTGGTTTTAAGGCTAACCTGGTGAGCCTTTGGGCCGAACGAAACTGGCAGTGAGGCGTTTACAAGGTGAAAATTGTTCGGTTGCACAATAAACTTCACTCGCATCGCCTTGTAAGAATTTTATTTTTCGTCTGCGCTAAGTGGTCTGACAGGTGATCGGTAAAGTGATTTGCTAAGTATTAGGTTCTTCAGACACTGCACCGTAACACCAAAGTTTATTGCGATTTTTCGGCGTCGTGTAAAAGAATGAGAGATAGAGCTCAATCCGCTACTAGCACCATCTGCTAGGCTTGAGCTTTTTGTTTCGTTTATTCACGCAAGCTTCATTCACATGGTTAAATTTGGTCCAGCGGTCTACTTTTGCTGCGTACGTATTTTTTGTTGTGTGCTAGAGCTGGGAGAACCAACTTACCTTTTACATTCCTTCTTAGCGCAAAAATTAATAATATCGTTTTTTTAACCAGATCCCGTTGACTATTTTCAAGACCCCGGATGGACGCGGCTGGGGGGTGCGGACCGACCAACGGATTCCAAAGGGCACTTTCGTAATGGAATACATTGGCCAGGTGAGTATGTCTCCTCCATGCAGACTCATCTGCTTGAAATGTGCTATTAAAGGTGCACTGGTTCATCAGAACCTAGTAAATTAGACCTAATAATGTAAGTACACCTTATGAACTACTATAAGTAAATGGCACTAAATGAAACCTGAAGAATTAATAATGTAAGGAGATATTGATCTCCGTGTCGTGCAGGTTATATCAGAAAAGGACGCTGACGACCGGGCCAAGGAGTATCTTGCTGCAGGCAACACGTACCTGTTCGCTATCGGCTACTATGAATCAGACGATGGCTACACGGTGGATGCTGGGCCCTTTGGCAATGTTGGCCGCTTCGTCAACCACTCGGTAATAGCTGTTCCCCCTCTTTTTGTTTTGCTGCTGTGTTCTGTGCTTTTTGTGGTTGCCAAGCATGTAACTGTCCTGTCACTGCTGGTGAAGTGCTGCTATAAACTAGAATTACTGCAAACAAGCGTACAGTTAACTTCTGCTCAGCTGATTGAAGGACTACCGCATATGTGTGACTAAATAAGGCAGAAAGTTCTATTAATTGAGGAACACAGAAGAGGCCTTTGTTCAGCGTTGTAATTGTGGTAAAAATACAAACCATTGCAGCACTTTACACTGTACAGCTTGCTTGGATTAAGTAGTTGATTCAAACTGATTTCAGTCGTTGGTGCTTCACCATTACAGGAACAGCCATGAAATTTAGTTTGCCTTTTTGGCATTAGTGAAGGCAGTACATCTCAGTTCTGTAAGATGCCGCCAGGGTTCGTACAGGTCCGTGAAACCCTTGACATTGGAAATTGAGTTTTCAAGGGCTTTGAAAGCCTGGAATTTTTTCCTTCTTGATTTATTTTGACAACAAAGAGCAGACCCAATTATGTGACCAGGTTTTCGTGACTCGTATCAACACTCCCAGTCCAAAACATGCGTTTTACAATTTAAAGTGAGTTTCGGAGCACAGGCGTGCTGCTTTACACATTGGCTCGTGCGGAACGAAATCCCTGCATCGGACGAGGCAGAAATTAGCATAGGTCCCCTTCCAATTTTCCATACTAATTTCTGCATTGCCTCATCCGGCTATTCATTTTACATATCTTCCCGTTTTGAAGAATGGTGAAACCTAGCCTTAAAGATGCATACACGAGGAGGGAGTAGACAACACACAAGCTGGGACTAGCAACAGCTTAATGAATAAAATTTCGAAGGAAAAGCAAGGTCAGGGCATGCACCGTAAAAACTAAAGTAAGAAGGTCAGCTGATGACGCAATTCAAAATCTGCTCTTTTTGAAATATTCAGCTTCTTTGCCTGATACTATTAGTGAGGGAACACTCACGCACTTATCCAAACCATGCTTACGCATTTGATAAGCTTCGATAAGCTCCCGCTCGCACTTTGTGGTTCCCCTACCAATTATTTGTGTTTTGTCAAAGAGGGAGGTGCATCCACAACCTCGGCAATGGGCAGGGAAGTTTGCCCCTCCGCCTGATGTCACCGAAGTTTCATGTTCTTTTAAACGAACGTTCAGACAGCATCCCGTCTGCCCAATACAGTCAAACCCGTTTATAGCGAATTGCAATATGCACCGCGATTAGTTCGATATATTCAATAGTTCGATATAGCCGAACCCGCCTATAACGAACTTATCATTACTAGTTCACAATCCGCGGGAGCCCCCTCCCCCTCCTCAACTCCACCATCCCCGCATGCAAAAATGAACACAGTAAAGTAGCCGTTACCATACCCGAAATATTCCATTTATTGCAAGTATTAAAGCTACTTCCCGCCTAAACTGCCTACTTTGCAAAGAAAAAAGCGGTGATTTTTGTTTTCACTTTCGTTTTGGCGGCTTCAACTAGCATAGCGTTCTCTACACGAAACATTATTTGCATCACTTCGAGTCCGCGTCCTCCAAAATCTAAGAAGCATTGGCGGAGCACATTGACTGCCGAAAGCGCTTCATTATAAGTGTTGGACGGCTTTCACTCGCGACATCATCGGGAATGTGGGGGAGCTCTTCCCACAGTTCACCGATGCTGCTGTCTTGGTCCGGACTCGCTGACTGCGCGGGTTCCGTCCCGAGTCCCGCGCGTGGGAAACAGTTACGGAAAGTGTTGGGCGTCATGTCGCTCTGTGCGAGGCGCAATGTCTAAGTCGCAACTCTTGCTCCGTGGTCGCGGCCAATCCACATCTCAATCGCCGCTCCGAGACCATGCATTTTGGCGGCCATTCAGGTGCGCAGAGTTCGATATATCGGATGTTAACTTCATTATAAGGAATATGTTTCCCATGTATTTCCGTAACTGAATTATTTTTGTTCTATATATAGCATAATTCGCTCTATCTGGGTTCGTTATAGCCGGGTTTGACTGTATACACTTCATCGCACTTCAGCGGTATGCGGTAGATAACATTTGTTGTGCACTTCATGAATTTGGGTTAGGTTTCACCGTTCTTCAAAGTATGTACCAACAGGCCCAACACCAAACTTTTCTGTGATATCTTCCCGTTGCTTTGCCCCAGTACGTTTTGAATACTAATGGTGCTGACACTCCAGGGTGAAATAAAAACGAGCACAGATAAGCAAAGCTCTGAATGTGAGAACACAGTGCATCTAGCTCTTAAGTGTTACTGGAATATAATATTTTGACGGGTGTGTTGGTGGGCAGAGCCAGTAGAGTCCCCCTTCCCCTTAATGAACACAGAAATTTGGGGGATGAGAATGGCAGGGGTATTAAGTTATGTTCCTCGCTATCCGAGACTGTGTATTAAGAGCATTCGTAGAGCTCGAAAAAGTTCAAGGTGTTAAATATGGCATGGCTTTTGTAAAGCTCCCTCAGTATTACTGTGGGTGGGGGTAAACTTGGCCACTTCCAAAGGGTGGAGCCGCTCCAAAGAGCTTTTTCTTGAGGTCAATTTTTAAGATGTAAAAAAGCAAATGTTTAGCCTGTGAAAACAGCAGTGAAATGCTAGTATACGTGCTCCCCTGTACCCTTAAAAATGCCTTGGCAGGGTCTTGAAAGTCCTTCAATGTCCTTGAATTTTTTGTCCCTGAATCCTGTACGAACCCTGTGCCTTGCCGTTAAAGATGCAATGGCAAGTACCCTAATTTTCCCATGACTTTTCACAACTGCATAAGAAGTGCCTTATGACAGGAACTATGTGCCAAGTTTTTGCTCGCACCCTACACACTTGTAATATAAAGGAAAAAATGACATTTCAGTGTGGGAAACGTCAAATGGTGAAACAGTTGCACTGAAATCACTCAAAGGTCATAGAAATTAGGTTTCAGCTTTGCTGAGTTTTGCGTATGGAGCGACTAGATTTATAGTTGTTACTCTTGGGTATCTGTGCGAAGTTTTCAGCAACTTGAGCGAAAAAAAAACATGGTTGGCAAATTTTTCTGCAACAAAAGTAACCATTTTCTGCTGACAAGGATGTCGCCATCCGCACTGCCACCACTAATACAGTTGAACCCCTTTGTAAGACACACACTAGAGAGCAGTTTCTGGATCTTATATGAGATGTCTCTTATAAGCAGGGTGCCATGTTCTCACTTACTGAACCTGCAGTTCAGTGTGGGCACCCTATGACGAAAATTAGCACGAAAGAATGCTGCAGCTTGTTGCAAACAGTCTTTTATAATTCGTTTTGCCACCACAATTTATGAAGCGGTTCTGAATCTTTCTTTGCTTCATTGTTGTATTTACACTGTTTTTTTTACAACGGCCGCTTCAAGATTTCTCTTCTTCCGCTGCATGCCAAAGAAGAAACATCACAGATATTGAGTCTGACACCCTGATGAATAGCCGCAGTGCACAAGGTTTGCACAGGTCCTTGAAAACCTTGAAAACCCTTGAATTTAGAAGTTTAAATTTCAAGGCCTGGAAAGTCCTGGAATTTTTAAAGGGTCCTTGAAAACCCTTGATTTTTCTGGGCATAACCAATGGCCCTATCTTTTCACAAGAATTTGAAGTGTTTGTTGTGAATTTTAGGTTTTAAAAATGTACAGAAACATTGTAACAATTAAGTTTCAGTGTAATGCGTGAAATTACGAGTTGTGGATTCTCATTATTACGAGGCAACATTGGGAGCAGCACGTCTCAATAGAATTCATGTCACGATACAATCCCATGAAAGCCGGCTTCTGTTCTCTGTCTTGCATGTTCCATCTAGTCTGTGGACGGCCTTTCATTGCATGCTTGCTGTGCCTCATATGCTCCATCTGCGTTTGCTTTTACGTGCAAATGGTGGACGTGTACACAGTTCATCCTGCCTTGCAGCAACACCTGCTTAGTTAATTTCAGCTGATACTCTTGCTGACAAAGCAGGAGATGCAGGCAACATTAACTAAGTTTTGCAATCAAACAGTCTCAGCAAAATACCAAGAAAAAGAAAAAAACCTGTAAATATAAAATTAAAAAAATAAAGCTGGGGAGCATTCATGAACCCATAGCGCCTATCTAAATGTGCAATAATGTTCTTAGGTATTAGCAATATCAAAATTTTGCATTTTGTTGAAAAAGTTCTAAATAATCCCAAATAAAACATAAGACGGGACCTTGAAAACCCTTTAATTTTTGCTTTTGAAGCCCGTACGAACCCTGAGTGCACAGCTGCTTCTGCTGTGCACCTTGGCTATTCATCAGGCTTGTTGACTCAACATCCGCGATCCTTCTTGATTGTGAGCTATGCGATCGGGAGAGGCCAGTGTGCGCTCCTGGTATTATTCTTGGTTCGTGCAGGTGCCCTGCTCGCATGTGCAATCGCACTCGTACACTTGGCACAGTAAAGCCTCGTTTCATGAGACACTGTTACAAGAGACACTTGGTTATAAGAGACATTTCAATGAAAGTGGTTTGATTGGTTTTTTAATGTTCGCCATGCTAGCAACATTGCATACAAGAGACCTTGGTTACAAGAGACACGTTTTCCGGGTCCCTTGAGTGTTTCTTGTATAACGAGGTTTTCAGTAAGCTTTAACTGCTTCTGTACATTGGGTTTCCATTGCCAGCTGCTCGTCGTTGTTTCACAGCTGACTGAACCAGTGTGGGTTTGCTGAAGTTATAATAGTGACTGCACATGTTGGTTGTCCCCCTTTGTTCCCACAATGGATGCAGCTGCAGTTAGTGACTGGTGGCACCGCGTCTAAAGTTGAAATGTCTGTTACAAGCTAGATTGATTACCAAAATTCAAGCATAAGCTGTCTGTTACAACCAATGGTCTTCTATATCTAGTGTCTGTTATAAAAGAAGTAAAATAATGCGAAAGATAGGGCAGCCCACCACGTGAGCGAATTTATACCCGCTTGTCTCGTACATCCGTGTCTCTTGTAACAGGGTTCAACTGTACATATTGTATGTGCATTGGATAATTGCATGTAGCATTCGCTCTTAGAACAGAGTAGATGGGATAGTGTTTTCAGGATTGGGATTGAATGGGTGGCCCTCAGTGTCTTGCATTTTGTTGCTGGAAGCTGGTGTTTACACCGCTGCTTTGTAAAACCTGGCGGCTGTTTTTGATGTAAGCATAGGCTCATATGGCACCAGCCTGAGTTACCCTTTAAAGGGGCCATGAACACAAAATACAAGTTGTATTCCTTAAAAGGACTGATTTGTCCCGATAACAATGATATTAATCGTATGACAGACATCTGAATATGACAGACAGACAGAATGGAATTATAGTGGAGATATTAGGAAGACAGATGCAGCAGTGGCAACTTCCCATCCACTTTCTGGCGATTTCTATACGTCACAGAATCTTGTCCGTGCGATTGGCAGCCACCAGTATAAGCCACCGCCAAGGAACGAGACTGGCGATTGTAGTAGGACCTCAAGTTTAAATCAGTTATATAACTTGGTGGCTGGCATGTGGTTAATGCACTGATAATTATGTTTATGGTGCTGGGCCACATTACGGCGTTTGGCCCTGTAATACGTCACTGTAGAGGAAATTTTTTTCTACATTTCTTTCATTTTTTTTGTTACAAAAGTGTCTTTCATGTCTAAAAAGAAGCTAAATGAGTTAGCAAAAGCTAGTTCTTCCAAATTAAACAAAGTTGTATTTTGTCCTCATGGCCCCTTTAAATGCGTGGGAAGTGTTGATTGCTGCAATCACATCTGAACGGCCAAGATTGAAATGACACGAGTTCGATTCCCACTTTTGTGATGGAGGCGAAAAGTGGGAACCCCCGTGTGTTCGAGATTTCGGCGAACGGTAAAGATCCCCAGGTGGTCAAAATTAATCCGGAGCCCTCCACCATGGCGCGCCTCATCCCGTGTAGCGTGGGCGTGTTAAACCCCACAATCAATCAAGATTGAGATGAAGTGTCAAAGGAGTCATTCATGAGTCGCTCCTACCATCATGTTACCCAATGCTGGCGGCACCCCTTTAGTTATTCAACAAATCGCCAATAGGGTTTGGCATTCTTGCAGTTTTTTATTAATTTTTAATTCAGCTGAATCTCGCGCTTATGAAATTTGTCTGCTCCATAGTTACCAGTCCATGGCAAAATAGGTGTGGATTTTACGTGCGAGGGCAAAGCTGAGAATGCCACCCTACTTCTTTCTTCGCAGTGCAACCCCAACATGGTGGCCTGCTATGTGTGGGTTGACAACCTAATTCTCGACATGCCACGAATAGGTTTCTTTGCGAGTCGAGACATCCCCATCAATGAAGAGCTGACCATCGGCTACAACATAACCAACATGGGTCAGTATTGAGTAAGAATTAGCCTGTGAAAGACTGAGTTCATGCAAAAACAGTACGATATACATAATGATTCAAACTTATAACACACTGCGCTAAATTGACATTGACGAAGATGAAGGACGGCGGAACATGAGATGCATGCATACGGAAGCGCTTCCGTATGTGTGCATCCTGTGTTGTGCCGCCCTTCGTCTTCGTCAATTTAGCGCAGTGTTTTATAAGTAGTAATGCACCAACTAGTCCAGAAGCAAGCTCTTATTTGCAATAATTCAAAGTTGCTTCATTGGAATTTTCGGTTGATTAGAAGTGATGTGCTGATCCCGGCAATTTTATATGCAGTCAAGTGGAAGAAATTGCTCAATAATTCAAAGCTAGAACCCATTACATTGGTTAAGTGGAAGTTATTCTGAATAAAATTCATCAAGGTGACCGTCACTTCAATGCGATTAAAAATTTTCAAGTGTGAAAACAGTGGCGCGTTTTGAACTGATGTCGGCGCCACTGCAGCTGCGGCAGTACGTACTTGATAAAGTGGCTGGCCAGTTGAGACTTTTGCCAGGATACACAGCTCTTGCTTTTGAAGTCCTCAACCTTCTTTGTTGCGCACAGCGCTGTGTGAGCAGTTTGTGTCGTGGACGCTTACTCTTTGATTTTAGCAACAAGTCTCAACTGTCATGGCAACTCGTGTTGTACACTTGATTTGGTGATGAATTTGAAATTCTGAGTGAAATCAATAACGGCGACATCTTGCCACTGGTGAAAATGCTGTTCTTGTGCTTTTTGTTTGATTGGAGGTTTGGTTAATTCAAAGTGTTTTGCTGTCCCCTTGAACTTCGTAATAATGAGATTTCATAAAAGGGGTTCTGAAGCACCCTTTGCCAACTTATGGCACAGTGTGAGTATGTAAATGTCATGAGTACCGTATAAACCGGAATATAGGTCGAGTTTTTTTCCCAAAAAATCCGCACAAAAGTCACCCCTCGTCTTATATAGCGGTCATTGGCAGAATGTAAATCGTTGTCTGGCAACAATGTGCAAGCGCAGTCCGTCGCCATTGCCATTCGTGTCGGACTGCTCTCTCGCACTATCAGGCTTTTATTTGATTGCGCTTTTCTCTAGTTTTTCGTCTTTTACTCGTTTATTGTGCGTGCGTGCGTACATTTCTGTACGTCTCTGTTCCGAGATGAGTGGTGGCAGTTGATGCCAGTTCACCGCGGCGTTTAAGCTGACGGCGATTAAGTCACCAAGCAGAATGGGAATATGGCGGCGCAACGCCAGTTAGGCGTTTCGGAGAAAAGTGTGTGGTACTGGCGGAGCCAGAAAGCTAAGCTGTGCGCGTGCAACCCCACGAAACTGATCGTTCCGTGGACGTCAAGCGGTCCGCCCCGAGTTGGAGAACAAAGTGGCGGACTTCATCCGGGAACTTTGCTCACGATCGCTCCGGAGGCCATGCGCGGACCGGCTCCGCGAGCTGTACAATGAGTGGATAGCCGGCGACAACAAAAAGACCTATACGGGCCGGTTGCGACCGTGTCAAGCTGGGTGTCCTCCTCTTGGCAGTCGCTGCCCGACGACATGGTTACACGAGCGTTCAGGGAGTGCTTCATCAGCAACGCGCCTGATGGCATGGAAGATGACTGCGAAGCAGTCATCCTTGGACGTCTCTGAGAGCTCGGACGAGTGACTTCGGCAGGCATAGTGAGTGGCAGTGACGGACGGGCGTCGAAAATAAATAGAGACATTGTGAGTGCGCTTCTGTGCCGAATTATTCTTTTTTGTGAACTTTTCCCACCTCAGGGTAGGGGGTCGACCTATATTCCCACTCGACCTATAATCCGGTTTATACGGTAGTTAAAGATAGTGCGTATCAGAGATGCCACTGCATCTTTGACGCGTTTTCAAAACAGAAGAATGGAATAAAACAGCGTACAAAGAATGAAAGCGCATAATTATGTGCTCTTTTATTTTTTTAACTGAGTCATCGGAAGTTAGTGTAGGATAGTGAGCACTCGAGGTGGTGATGGTCCCCTTGTGGGCACGTCAGCAAACAGTTTACAGTTTAAAGCGTTTAACAACTAATGTGTTTTGATATGCACACTTTTCTTCCTGCCGCTTGGTTTTTTGAAGCCCCTAGTGTGCGGAACGTAATTATTTTGGCACGGGGCTTGCAGTTGAAGACTGTCATGCAGCGGTGGTACAGCATTGGCATTACGATTGGCTTCGAAGGCTATTTTTTTCTGGAAAGTCCGACAGATGGTATTATGTTTGTGTTGGTGGCGTGGCGCCAGTCACAACTGTACTCATTTTTGCTTGTCCGATGGAGAGCTCAATGCACTGTACTCACTCCCGCTTTCTTGTAATGTGTGATAGCACACTGTATCTCTGAAAATTAAGCAGCCAGTGACTGCACGGTGACATTTTTGTGTACGCATCAAATACATCAGTTACAAAGTGCTAGAAAATTTTACAACTGTGGATCCATTTCGTTTGCAGTGTTAATAACATGTTAGGGTTACCTTCTGTGCTGCATGATGAAGAGGTATTAAAGGAGCCATGAAGAGAAAACAAAAGTTTGTTTTATTCGAAAGATTAGGTGTTTCATAGTACCCCAAGCGCTTTCCCGGAAGCAAATGATGCTTTATTCACTGATAAATAAGGCAATTTAAGCCAAAATTTTAAATCTCCCGCTAAAATTGAACATTCCGTGACGTGTACAATGGCGTCATAGAGCCGGTCCATGAAACAGATACTTAGTATGTCGACTCCATATAGCACCCACACGCGGGAGTCGATCGAGACGGCGGCCATTTTAAAAATACTAGTAAAACCTAGTGCACCCGCAGCCCTAGTCATGGAATCGCCTGATCCGGAGAACAAAACTCTCGCCGAGGAGCTCGGGCTTGCATTTAACAACCTCACACCACAAAACGCTCAATGCTTCTAAGTGCACGAGCGGCAAGAGTTGTGGGAAAAGCGGTGGACGTGAAAGCGACCATTCCGCGATAGCCACAACAGACGAACGCCCAGCCGTCGGCACCGCTGCCTCGTCAGCCCCGTCGCGACGGACGAATATAGACTGGTACGTATGTGCCGTATTTTGATTACGGTTAATAATAGTTCAATTTCAGTAGCAGTATCACTTATGCCAGTTGGCCGGTGTCGTGTATGGAAAGCCGTTCGCGCGAGCTCTCTGCTTCGACCAGAAAGATACGAGCGTCAATGCGCGGTGTTTACGGCATTTTTTTCCCCAAGGTCAGAGCGATTTGACGAAGTCGGCAACGAGCGCCAGCATGTTCCAGGAGTGAGCTAACGTAAGGGTCCCTGCCGTAACTGAACAAACTGAAGTTTTCAGTGGTTGTAAACTGGAAACGAGCTCGTAACGACAGCAGCAAACCAACACCATTCGAAACTTACGCGACGACTGGCACTATCTCGTCGCTTCTTGCTGTTCCTTACTCCCCTCGTTTCTATTTTTACCTTTGCTGGTTGGCGATATGACGGCCAACCTCCTGTGAAGGGATTACGATACGAAGCAAGGTCGCGGCTGTGCGTGCTGGAACGGTTCGTTGGCCCCGAAGAGCCTCGAACCCGAAAATTCGTCTGCGCGACGGCGAGATGTCGAGCTCGGCCGGCGCGCTAGTTTCGTACGCATTGGCGCACACGCTTGCGAGTTCGTTCGGACCTTCAACCGTTTACTCCACCCTTCTTTGTCATAAAAAGAATGTGCAGTATGTTTCACGGGCATTTAGCTCGCTATGCAAGCTGTAAGCCCTGCCTAACATGTGTTTGCTTTTGCCGGCCTCCGCCAATCGCAGAGCTTAGCCCATGTGACGGCATAGGTTCTGTTGCGGGAAATGAGCTGGTGGGTCGCATGACCATTCCCGTTTTTCCTAATTATGTAGCTTATTTGAGCGAAGTTTGCGTTATAAGTGGTGTCGTTATGGTTCTAACGAGGCAATCTTTCGAATGAACCAAACTTGTGTTTTCTCTTCATGGCTCCTTTAAGGGAACAGCAAAGAGCAAACAATTTTTCTATTCAAGGAGGACACATGCATATAGTAGGACACATGCATATTTTGACACCATGCCTTGCGGTGGGGGTGTGACGGGGTAGATAAAAATGGATAAACCTAGATAAATACGATAGCCTGTAGGCATGATGTAAGGAGTGCTAATTATCTGAAGGTCCCACTGTTGATGGAACTCTTGCCTAACCAGAAATGCAGGAAAAAAGCTATTCGTTAGCATCTCTGCTGCATGATGTGTGAACACTGCAATGATGCGCAAACATGCATAATGATGGCAGCAAATCAAAAGGGGTTCAAAAGCTATGAGCATTATGCCGTGTGCAAAAAGTTATACGTGGCACAGATGCCATAGATGAGGTGGATGAATGACTGTAGCCTATCTTTTGCTTTGTGTGAGATGTGTTGCAGAACTTCATTTAAAGAAACCTGCTTTGAACGTTTAGGAGAAAGCACATTTACCGTACTGTAAATGCTTGCTGTAAAAAAGTCAATGGGATGGAAATGAAGGTAATTTTACGAGTGGTATTCGGATATAATCTGTGGTGAGTAACATAAGCACCCATAGTTTGAGTTTAAAACACACACACACACACACACACACACACACACACACACACACACACACACACACACACACACACACACACACACACACACACACACACACGCACACACGCAGACAGGCAGGCAGGCAGACAGACAGACAGGAAGGTAAACCAGGAGTGTAGGATGCTAAGGTGAGTAAGGAAAGCTAGGAAAAAATTGTTGACCCCAGGTATGTGTAATCACAAAGTGGACACATACTAATTTCCATTTGCTGCGAATGCGTAACCAGAACTAGGCACAAAATTCTCATTGGCTGCAACACGTTATGGCCACAAATGGGGGTGTATGTGCTTGTCACTGAACTGCTGTCCACAGGGAGGAGGGGGGCATGGGTATGTGATGTTAAACCTATTGTTAGTTTTTGAGGGTCTGAAATTTGAGGTCAGTATTAAAAAAAAAGAAGGCACCGAGCAACAATTGAGGTGTTGCTCAGACATTCTTGCGTCATGAGATAAGTGTCCCCGCGTTTTTTTTGCAATGTTATGAAGGACAGTAGGAAAATGTTCCCCAGGGGAGGATTGTATCCACAAGCGACCTACCACAACACAAGCTACCACTCCCACGTGTAGGTTACTCCTGGTACACATAAATACTCGAGAAAACGGGGGAATGCAGTTGATCCAGTAGCCAAACCGGTAAGGCAGTGGACCGGGAACTTCGAAGATTGTGGGTTTGGTTCCCGCCTGGAGTGTGGTTTTCATCTTCACCACTTTCTTTAACATTTCGTAAATGTTTATTTTTATTTTAACATGGTAGGGAAGCGAAGTTTGGGAAGCAAGAATGGCGTATTTCACACTGATCGAAGGCTGTATGCAAGAAATTTTATTACATCTATGAAATGCATATGTGCACGCATGTGCATATCTATATGTACACGTATTGTGTCACACAAATTTCAAATTCTGGGTAGTGAATAAAATATGAAGAGTAAAAACTGAACCGAATATTTCCGAGTGTGAATATGCATAGCTATAAAAAAAGTACACTTTGGGTCGATAATTAGAACTTGTTGTACAGATTATGCAAAAAAAAAGATTATGGCACGATGGTAAAACGTGAGACTATACTTGGCAAATATTGTCATGAAGAGTTCCAAGTTTACCAACATTCTTTTCGATTGTGTGACCAGTTGCCGTCTTTCCAAATGGGAGAGATATGCCGGATAGGTGTGCTAGTGGCTCGGATGATTAGTACCTTAGTGCAAGTGTAGCCAACAGGCAGCAATTCTGTACTTCACTCAAGCTACGTGTTCACGAGACTTCTTTCTGACCTAAAAAATCTGCAAATAGTTAACAGGCACTTAATTTCTAGGAGTTTTACACGTGGGAGGCTTGTGGCACATTTGGGGCATATGGCACAAAAGCTAAGCCCAGCTTTGCAGCCGTCTTTTCTCATTTGTAAGCTATTTTTTCGTGAGCGACTGTGCTGCGAATTGTTTAAATGGTCAGTGATTAAATTAATTATGTAGAACCTCTAGAAGGCAGCGGCAAGTCCTTTTCAACTAGCAAGCTGAGAAGGTGCCTATATATATTCATATACAATGAAGGACTTGCAGTGCAGGCATGTGGGGCCTGAGAGTAGTTGCGGCTCTCGTTGGTGCTGGAAAAATGTTCATTGATAAATGGCTGCATGCATCACCCTAGGTATGGGTTAACTCTCTTTTGCCACTGGGTATTGTTTCCTTTTGTTTCTAAAAACCGCTACCATGCATAATTTTGTTCACTCAAGTCAAGGCAACCTAATGCGCCTCAAGTCTTTCTCGCTTTTACAAGCGAGGTGTAGTGCATGGCTTTTAGCATGGCTGTTTTTTAAAAGCAGCAGAAATTTCTATGTATGAGAGAAACTTTTCTTTGTATACAATGCTGCGTTGCATTCTGTCAAACAAGGTAATTAGCATGCGGGGAAAATTTCTCGCCATTTATGTTGCAATTTCTTTTGTATTATTTTTGATACCAAACTTCTATAGACTCAGGACTTCACATTCTTTTGTGTGCTTAACATTTTTTTCAGGGTCGGGCCACCAAATTGTGTGCAAGTGCGGAGAGAAGAACTGCAAGGGATTCCTTTGAAGACTGCCAAGCATGGCAGTTATGTTATCACGTTTTTTTGTTCATTACAAGTTGTAAAACAACCTGTGATTCTGACTTCATTGCATTCCATAAGAATAATTTATTTATGTACTCTTGCTCAAGTGGTTCTATGCAATAAAACTGTTATATTACAAACTCATTTGTTGCACAGCTAGCATCTTTAAATTTTCTTAAGCTGCATAAGTTTGACCCTCTCTGCTTTGCGGGGTATTATTGTATTGGTTGGGGCTCTTGAACATCATGAAACAGTTCAAAATGGACGTGGGCACAAGAAGTAAATACGCACACTGTGGCGCTCTCAATTGTGTGCTGTGTTTAAAGGTGTTCAAGAACCGCTACCGACTAGCCCAATTGTCAGTTTTGTTGTGGGTCTTGTGTTGATGTGGCTTGGAGCCCTGCAGCACATCCTAATTAGGGTAGTGCTTTGTGCTGTCATTTTTCTTTCATTTATCCACTACATCTCGGTTTGGTCTTCATATCCTCTGGGGGACATACCCGTTTTGGAGGCTTGACCACAACCTCCCATTTCATAGAGAGGGAGTGTCTATAACACAGCCCATACCTTCCAACTCTATTCCATAAAAGTTTAGGTATTTCTTTTTGTATGATGCCATGAATTTCAACGAATTTTGCATATAACCTCGTGAGAATTTTATAATGCAGTAAAATCTTAATTAAAATTATGGCTGATATAAATTTCCGATGTAAATTTGAGAAAATTAAAATTTGCTTGCAAAGTGCACTGCTGGAATGGGCTAAATTTTTGGTGTTAACATGGTTTTACACTGCTATGGACGGTAGCAGGGGAAGAATCGTTTTAAAAGTGGGAAGCAAAGAAGTCAGCCTTAGGTACAAATCGGCAAAGGCTTATATAACATGTTTTTCTAATACATATATGAAAAAAAAAACATTAAACACTTGTTTTTACAGACAGGCCTGGCCATGCCAAGTTTTATTTGGTTCATCAGAGCAAGTAGTGATAAGAGTTTAAAAACAAGTAACGTGGCACACTTCTTTCATTGCTGGCCAGAAGGGGTGTGGAAGAACTACTAAAACAAGCTTTAATTTAAATTTCCAAAAACACTGTAGTAGGGTAAAACAATCCTAGCAAGCTTGCACAAAAGCGAAATTTGTTTCAAAATGATGCATTTCAGTATCAACCTACTAAGTCACTACTCAGTATTCCCGTAATACATTTCACAATATTTTCTCAGCACATGCTGCCACATTTTCTGATATTGAAGGGGAACAATACTGGGATGTTAATTTTTCACGACTGCCATTCTGAAACATAAACCTTTAATGCTGTTTGGCAGTTGCACTAGAAGCTCGTGGTCAGAATGCATGGGTAAATGAAAAGCTAAGGGCGGTCAGAACTGCAAAAAACTTTGCGCAGAATTAGTTCACATAGCAAAGTTCATTTATTCTTTGGTTAACAAGGTGACTTTTAATGCTGTTTGGCAGTTGCACTAGAAGCTCGTGGTCAGAATGTATGGGTAAATGAAAAGCTAAGGGCGGTCAGAACTGCAAAAAACTTCGCGCAGAATTAGTTCACATAGGAAAGTTCATTTATTCTTTGGTTAACAAGGTGAGTGGCCTCCGTTCCTGTTAATTTGGCTGCAGGAATTTTGCGATGTTTAAAATCCGCATGTTGGGGCTATGGCAGGCCATACATGTGTTTTGCATGTAGTACTACTTACGAGTGTTATGTGGTACTCCTGGTTTTCTGCCAGGTAATGTTTAATGTGGTTCAGTTGCATTTTCTTTTTTATTCTGCAAGGTTGCTGAAAGGAGCGGCTTTCTGTTACCTTTGTGACTGATGATGAAAATAGCTGGAGAAGTGTTATAAAAACTTTTCATTCTGGACAAACTGGCATTCTTCACGTCATAGGTCTCGTCCCAGGTCACGCTAGTGAAAAATATTTGTGGTTGACCTTTCAAAAGTCTTGCGAGTGCATGAAATGCAAAAATACACCCTTAGCGAGCATGAAAATAAAAAAGCCTGGATTCTTATCATAGTCAGAATGCAATTTTTGCGCATGCTTGGCTAACACTTGTGTTCGTATGCTTTAAAGTGTACATGGGCTTTCTCAGCACTAGAATGCAGAGTGCTTTTGCTGGTTCTGAGGTGAAATATGCAAACCATGATTACTGTTATGCATTGTAGACTCATTACAGCCTGTACAACTGGTGTACGAAACCCTGCAACTCTGCTTGCATAACAGTAAAGGATTTGCGACTGAGTTCGGTATACAACTCACTCTGGAACCAGGAGGGCTGGGTTTGATCATTTTCTAAGTTTGCTCTGAAACCCCCCGATATGCGTGCATTTCCAGAGATTTAAAGATGAATACCGTTCAAAGCACTTCATATTTGTGGTCAGTCTTCAGGGCTAGCGTCAGTGTCGTGTGTATATGAATGCCTGACTGCACGAAACAATGAATTGAGATGCAAGTAAAGTTTCTTGAGCCATGGCCTTTCTTCTCATGACCTTGCAAATGCTGCTTGCACTTCTGCGCAGTATAGCAAAATGAGACAGCAGAAAATTGAGATTCTCAGAACATTTGCACACATCTTTGTAGGACAGTAAAATGCATGACCAGGAAGAAGGGGCACTGAAGTGTACTGCTACAAGTGCCGTGATGACAACAGCTATGACTGATGTGCCCAGTGCAGTGTGTTTTACGTTACGTTTGGAAAAAAGATATTCGTTAGCACAGGAAATAAACACACTGTTGTGCCGGTGTTATTGGCATGTAACATGGTAATGAGGATCGGTGCAGATTTTGGCGGGTTTTTTTAGGTGCAAAGCACCTTAGGGCTTTGCAATGTCTCCGTTGGTGTCCGTGCACACAGCATTATGGACGAACGGCTCAAAGGGAGTTGCAGAAAAAAAAGGAAACCAGCACCGGCAAGATTCGAACCATTGACTCCGACAACAACACGCAAAGAATCCAATATGCTACCACTAGACTACACCGCCAGACGGAAATTTTAATAGAAAATAGGTACTGAAGTGTACAACGACCTCGAAATGTCCGTCGGTGTCCGTGCACACAGCATTATAATTGAAAAATATGAGTCAGGCTACCTAAAAGGATACGAAACGCAAAAAAAATGATCTCCGTGCCATGAACGATGCCGGGGGTGCGAAGTACTGGGATGCGAATTGTCTTTCGTGTGGCGCCTGTCGTTTACAGTGCATTTATTGCACCTCAAAATCATTTAAAACTCAGAGTGCATCAGCACGCATGGACGATGACACTCATCACACAGGCAATACACAACTTGCGTCCCAGTGCTTCGCACCCTCGGCATCGTTCACGGTGTGGAGATGTGCGATTTTTCGTCCTAGAGTATGCAGTGTCTGGAGTCTCTAAACCTTGGGCACTGATGACACGTACTACCAAGTCATTTCTGCATTGTGTTTAATGGCATATAAAAAAACATAAAACACATGTAAAAGTACCTTTAGGAGTGTGCCTTGACGAGTGGAAGCCTCCAGCTGTAGGCATGGCTAGATCTCCGAGTATTGCCTTCAGCACAACAGACTGCTTTTGTGTGCATTCTAACCCTTATTTTTTTAATGTTTAGAAACATTCCTGCATGCACCCAAGTGTTTTGTTAATGGGTTGAATGGTGAATAACAACCTACGACAGTGCAAACTGAACAAAACTACCAATGAAGAACAGTTTCTGGTGAAATCACTTTTGTCATGCCACAACACAGTGCCCTGCGGCACACCTGTCCAGAGGTAAGCCAGGTAGCCACAACCAAGCAGCAAGTGATATGGCTAGTATGCCATTTATCATGTGCTTAGTGAAACAACTTTCCGTCCACAACTGCATTTGTGTGACACAAATGTTCTGCTACTGGCAATATGTACTTCATCTACCACTCTTACAAGGACCACAACTAAGCTGCAACTTATCATTGGTTGTGGCAGTTACTGCAAAAGCTGTGTGTTTATGGCAGAATGATAAGCACCTTTCGTATGCCATCATAGTTTCTTTTGGGTGGGGGCAATAGTTGTATGGTGACCCAATTTATGCAAACAGGAGGGTGTTTCTGGGGATTGAAGCAATAAAACTAAGGCAACACGAACAAGCTGACTTAAAACAGGCTACATACTCACACTGGGAGAACAAGCTTAGTTTATTGATTGTGTCGATACTACAAGGAACTGGGCCACCACAATTAACATTGAAAAACATTGGAAATAAAATATTTGCAAACACAAATAGTAAGACAAAAACCACACCTGTAACTATAACAGCAATGACACCATAACAGGGAAAAAGTCTGCTCGCATGCAAGCACAAAAAGAACACTTACTCCACCTCAATGCAAAGAGCAATCATGTACAATGACAGTTTCAGATGAAAAAGAAACAAAGACTTGATTACATGTGTAAACGTTACGCTCGGGTATTCCTATTTTTTCTGGAACACATCGGACCTATAAAACAAGCAGTTTAAAGTTAACAAGTGGTCTTTTGTGGGCTATGCTGTTTTCCTCAGTAATGTTATTTTAATTTCTTATATCATGACAACCAGCTGTGTTGCTCAAAGTGGCTTCACGTGTAGTAGCAGATATCAACAGTAGTGGAGTAATGTAAAAAAAAGTAATGTAAAAAAAAGCAGAGCCGAAAGCAAAATTTTTGTTTTTATCAACCTGTATGCCTTACACAGACTGATAAAACAAGACAAAAAATGACCGACAAGTGGAGTTATTAAAAAACAAAATAAAAACGCCAGTGAAAAAGCAAACTGCTGCTTTTTTATCAGCCTGCCCCAACTCGTCCCCTGATGATCCCGTACGAAGACCCAAATTTTTTGCATGCTCTAGGTGTGTTTTCCATTAAAAGTGGCCTGGCAAGGGTAGTGTGAGATGGGGTCTACAATCCCCCTCCCAAAGAAATCACTGATCATCTATCTCCAACAAGTCATCTCTAACGATTGAGTGATCACCTCCCCCTCCTCCCTTCTTCCCCTTCCCCAACTACGGCCATGTGGCCTCCCCAATCTTAATAAATGTCATTCATTCATTATCAGCCTGGATGCCTTACCCAGACTGATCAAATAAAAGGTGACCATGTTTCATATCAATTCCAACAAGGGCAACAGCTGCAAGTTCTTGGTGGCACAGGTTGAAAAGATATTTACCTGGCGAGCTTGAAGAACAGTCAAAAGGTAAGTTGAGCTGTTCAAAAAATCTGCAGGCAATTATGCACAATGTTTTTCAGTGTACAGGACTACAGCAATGAGCACATTTAGAACAACCTTTTATGGCAATACAAACATGGTGACAGCTGTCATGTTTCTCCTCACAGGCTATCTACGAGTACCCCGCTGCATGAAACTGAGTTGGGGCATCTTTGCACGCCTGATGCTGGAAGTCCCATGTATAATACATGACAAGCAACCAGGCTTTGAGAGTGTGCTGCCCCACTCCACGGAGCAACAGAGGCTGTGCTTGATTGCTGAAGTTGCATTAGTACAAGCGCTCTGCATATGGTGGAACTTTTGATAGATTGCACAATTGCCACCCTCTCTTTATACCACTCTGGCAATCCTGACTTTTCTCGCATGAAATTTGCACAAAAACACCGAGGGGGCCTAGCATTTGCACATTTCGTACAAAGCTTGTTCTTCAGGCTCTTTAAGATAACAGTCTTCACAAACTGCTATGGCAAATTGTATCAAGCTCGCTAAAGCTAAGTCCAGCAAGTTCCATGCACGAATGCACTTTTTTGCTGTGTGCACTTTCCTACCAGTAGAGTAGAACCTCACTAAGCCGTACCTTGGGAGGAAGCAGAGAACTTGCACAGAAGCACTGGGATTGCTCAACCACTCACACGGTTGAGAATGTTGGCTCGGGAATTTCAATTAACACTGATTAAAAATTTGAACTCAATTGCTGGCGCTTTTTCCTATCAAATGATCAATTACCTGCTTATGCTGGTTATCAGAAAACGAAAAAAAATTGTTTCATGTTCTACAGGTGCTTTTGCTGGCACAGAGTTTATTCGATTAAGTTTAATAATTATAGACATTCAAAGCAAGTCTGCCCTGATGTATGGGCAAAATTTGTACTCGTGCCCGAAAAAAAATTTGTAGGCTTGTTGCCAGTCAGATGTTTGCCATAAAGAGATTTCTACGATAGTGATACGGCTGAGACATATCACTGCATTTTTGTAATTCCTAAAATGAAGAAACCCAGCACTCGTAATTTAAAAGAATCCACACATCAGGTACTTAAGCCAGAGATATTCATGCAAACTTAGCACAAATGAGAGGGAGTTTTACACGAGAACACCCTAGATAGTCAGTCCATCAAACGGCACACAAAGAAACTGCCATAAGAGTGTTGTCTGTAAGTGCACGTTTGTCCAACTTTATAAACATTACAAGAACTTGAACCACATAGGCCTGAATATTTGAGCCCAAGATGTCGAAATACAATGAACATGTAACTCAAGTGCAAAGGTTCACAACTAACAAAAATGCACTCCAATAACACCTCAGATGAACAATCACTTAAAAACAAAGATGAAGGATTGCATTTATGCGCATAATTTAACTCTATGAAACACACTTTACTCGATTCGGCAGAAAGCGAAGGGGAGAAAGTGGTGCACTTTGCAGTGTTTATCTTTTGTGGACTTTTGAGTGGAGCAGTAAGTGACCCTTAGACGTGAACGACCTTGAACAGACATCACACACATGGGAGCTTCCTTCCGTGTGCTTGCGCATGTGGTGCTCCAGATGGATCTTCTGTGCAAACGAACGAGGGCAGCGCATGCATTTGAACGGTTTGTCATTTGTGTGAGTACACAAGTGTGCGGTCAACATGGTCCGACTAGGAAACACCTGTGAGCAGACGTCACACTTGATGGCCTCTTTTTCGATGTGCGAGTCCATGTGTTGGCTCAGATCAGCTTCGGACTTGAACCACGTGGCATGGCACTTCGTACACTTGTAACGTTGCTGAACAATGTGTGTGATGGAGTGTCTTGTCAAAGTTCCCCTTTGAGTGAATGAACGCGAGCAAACGTTGCAGGTGAATGGTGTTTCTCTGGTGTGGGTTCGAACGTGCTTTGTTACGTTCCCTTTGTAGCCGGAAACATAGGGGCACAGGCGGCAGTGGAAACTCTTGGTGCTGTCGTTGCTTTGAGTCACGACCAGATCCGTGGCACAGTGTGCATTAGTTGAACCCACATCAATGGCCATGGCCCCGTTTGAACTCGGTTCTCCGACTTCCATGTCTCCACTGCTGGAAGTACTTCTCGAGGTGCCAGGTTTTTCAGAAGTGCCAGATTTTCCACGGGCGCCACTATCCAGCCCTTGTACATTGTCACTTGACACTTTGGGACTTGAAACTGCGGCATCAAAGGATTTACAAAAGAATAAAAATGAATGAAAAATATTGAAGTGAGAAAGCACCCACAGCAGCATTAGATTTGCTGCGCACATGTGGTCACTTATGGTCACAAATTAGTTTAGCTCTTTGCCAACTTTTCATGCTTCTACAACCCAGGATAAATGAACATTCCCATTTAAAAAGCAGCAGGACATGCTTCATTATTGGCGGTGAGATGTTTGAGTGGCGCCCCCTGGATTCGACGTCAGCTTAGGGACTCCCGCCGCTGTCGTCTGCTACACTCCGCTTGTGAGTGCAGCAGTGCCTGTGCTAGAAATCGCCCGCTTTCATGAATTAGTGCATGAAAACCGCATTTCCAGTGATTCAGTTATTTTTGCCAGCTTCTGACACCTCTGAATAATTTCAAGCTGTATCCTACACAAGTTTGCAACACACAAGAGAGAGAAAACAACCTTCTTCAAAGCATCGGTCAGAAAATAGGCTGTAACTCGCCCTTATTAGCTTATTTGTGAGGTTCAGTGCTCAGAAATCCTCGATAAGTATTCAAAATGCGTAGGCTTCCCTACATTATTTTTGCTATACTCTTATGAAGACTCAACAGTCCAATACTACGCACCAAGCAGCGGGCCCCTACACGCCCATCGCACAGCAGGACATAAAGCGGCTGTCTTCTATTTCTTTTGTTGTTGTTGACTTGTATCAGATAAATGCTTTTTCTGTGCCTAATGCATTAATTTCTTTGCACCGTCCCAAACGTCTTACTAGGAGGTTCGGGGATGTTTGGGGGGCTCTCAAAGATAGTGTGGATATTTTCTTCGGGCTGTAAGGCATGCATTCCTTTCTTCACAAAGTGGCTTTTATGGCTGTGGCCAAGAAAGGGCTTATGCTCAGCGTGCGTTGTTTCTTCACATGCAAATACGATGAGAAGGTTTGTGCTACGCCCCCGCGATCGCTCCTCAGACAACGCAGTCCGAGTACTCGAAAGCGGTTTTTTTGCTCCGAATTTGTATCGAAACCATCGTTATCATAACGACCTGACTCTCAATTTGAACGGTTATGACATGATTACGGTGTTTAAGGTGTGATATACTCGGTAACTAACGAAATAAATAGTATACGTGCCGGTTTCCAGTATAACAGGAATCGAAACCCACGAATATTTCCAAGCAGCTCTTTACTGTTTCCAATCCTTCCAGGCGTAAAGAGCAAATCCTGGTCTGTTCGGGATGGCGTTCTATGAATTGAAGAAAATTACTCTTATTACTGGGCCGGGCCTGCACTGAGGACCCGGCCCACTAATCAGCTCTATTTTACTGTTAAATAAAGTTTTCTCCTCCGCCTCCCCCTCCTCCTCCTGAGCGCTGTTTTACTATAAAGCATATCTGAATATTGGGAAAATATGGCCGTGGGAAATCTACCAAAATATCTCCCCAGGTCTGAACGAACATAGTGTCACGGTATTTTTGCCGTAGACGTGCCTCGTTTTGCCCAATACCCCCATACTGCTCAGAAGTCTGGTATAAAACCAGTACGCGCCTATACATACAGTAGGTTAGGTTATTTGGAATTTAACCTACAGTTTTTGCGGCCCATAGTGCATGTCGGCATACTTTCATGCCATGACAACGTAAAGTGATGTGATACAATACGTTCGAGCGTTCGGCAAGGTTGCAAAAACTGTTTTACCTTGCATACGATTACCAGGGATCGCGATGCCTTCTGCCAAAGCCGACAGCCCCGAGTGCCTGGAATTTGTTTTGGTCTTGCATTTTCGCTGTTGTCGGTTATTAGTAGCTGGCTGTTCCCTCTGTTCGAAAGACTGCTATATACAGAAGCTGACGCCTAGCTCCGACTCTTCGCGCTCCGCACAGGACCGGCTTCGCAATGAATGGGGCGACGCCGGCAATGTTTCTTCCGCAGCGGTGTACCCAAAACTATACTTTAAATCACACCTTGAGCTAGTGTATGCTATTTTAAGTCTATTATTATGATAAAAAGTCACACCACCATCTGGCGCGGACAAGCATCAGACGTTAACCGAACGCAAAAAAAAAAAAAAATAGCAGGGAGAGCGAGCCCGAGTGAAGCAGACGACAAATGCGAGAATCCCTAAGCCGACATCACGGAGGCGCGCTCCGCAGCGCCGCCTGTGGTCGAGCTCACCGCCAATAGTAAAATACAATTATGCATCCCCTGGGTATGTGATGATACCTTACCAATTACACGAGCTTCATATGCCCGTTGATGAATTAAACTCTAACTGCCCACGGCAGCTGTGAAAAACACTAACTCCTCTCACTTTTCACGCTGCTTTGTTGTCTCATTTAACAAAACCCTCAAGGGTACTGTCTTGTTCCGTCGTTCAGTTTTTTTCCAACCTTTCCTGCAACTTTCCTTTGACCCCCACCCCATGTTTGTCCTCCAAACGCTCTTTATTATGTTGTGCTCTACATGCCCCATTGTTCGTTTCTTCCCACTTTTCACTGCTGATCTCTGCTATCACTGCCTTTTACACTGCCATCCATGTCACGTCACGTTATTCATTTAACTTCTGCTTTTACTTCCTTCTTTGCCTCATACTGTCATTCACGCCAGTTCCTTTTCTGCCTCTAGTCAGTACACCATTGTTGCTTACGCTGCCAAACTTTTTACCTTTTTTCTTGCGTACATCCACACCTGAGTGCAGTTTTTTTTAGTCATAGTTAAAGAACAGTGCACAAAGTTCGTTTTGATTTTGCACGGTGTGCATGATGTCACGAAAATGAACTTCACCGAAACTTGCTGACGAGATCAAAATATTTGAAGGGGCAAAAAGGAAAACGTCAAACTGCTGCTTCTCACCAGTAACAAATGTGCATTTCCCCTCACCCATATGAGTTGATTGCAGCCTTTTAAAGGGACACTGATTTGAATTTGTCAAGCTCCCGTTTTTGCTTGCACTGCGTAGACTGGCTCAAATTAGCACACTTTTCATCGTTTATCCGGTTGACAAATCGGTAATTATTTTACAAAGTGCGAAAGAAGAAAAACTACCATGCGCGGTTTGCGGCGGCCGCACCAACTAAGGCTGTGACATTGGGAGGAGGGGGCACCGTGATTGGACGATGTCCAAGGTTAGCAATCAAACAAGTTTCGGTTTCGGTTTCTGTTCTGTAAAACACAACCAATGGCGTTGTTGGATGGGCATTCTCAATATCTCAGTTATCATCACACCGCGCTTCTGCCATGTTGTCGGCTGTAAAATGCATAAGATAAGCCTCCCAGGACGGCTTGAAATCGTAACATTCACTAGCCAAGGCCTACGCAGTGCATGAACGCCCTCCGCGTCCCCGCAGACCCTCAAATGCCACGCGCCTTTCCCCTATATTTGGAGCTTGCTTTACTCATACCTGTATCGTAAAAAGCGTGTTCGCACCAGGCCGATCTGTTGATTCTGGCCTGTGCCCACTGCCCGCAAGCAGTCGGTGCTTTATGGCAACAGCACGCCAACGAGAACTCGCTAGCGCGCCAGTGCCAGCCTGCGCGCGTTCTGTGAACTAGTTCGTGGAGCAATGAACGTTGCGGCCCGAAAAAGGTGAACTCAGTATAGAAAACATCGGCGGAAAACGAAAAAGTTAACTTACAAAAAAAAAAAAAGCACGTGCCCACGGGGATTCGAACTTGTGACTTGCAAAACACTTGCTCTGACATACCCAGCGCTCCAGACCACTGGGCCACGGGGGCGCGCTGCCAACCTTGGAAATATAAAGCTTATAATGTATTACCAGTTTACACTTTTATTTAGTTTTAGTATTCCAAGCAGCTTAGGTGACTATTTGTTGTTTTGCGCTGGTGCAGTAAGCATCCCCCAAGTTTCCACAATATCTCACGTCTAGCAATTGCATTTCTTAGACGGAAAAGCGTTCGCAGATGCGTAGTCGTGCTGTTGGCCGCTGTGCTTGTTCGCCCAGCGCAAAAAAGTGCTTCCCGCACCCTAGTTTTACACTGTACGGTAAAAATATCAGTTGATTTTATTTCCTTAGTACCTATATTGACTTCGCTGACTCTTCTCCCGCCTTCAAGAGGCCTTATATTTTCCTACTGGCGTACCAGTCAGCGAAGCGTCGCATGTGCGCTTGTGCAGCGCTTGTGTGAAGCCACCTTGACTTGGAGCTAGATACAGTGTACACACTAACCAAGTAAAGAAAGGCACATTCTTCCATTCACAAACGTGTCCTGGCTTCGTTTCAACTGAGCGAACGAATTGCGACGACCCGTCGGCGGCCGGCGGACGAAACGCTGGGCCGACGTGAGTCTGTCTGAAGGCCGGGGAGCCGTGCAGTAGCGCAGCCAATTGCGAGCTCGGATCCTCCCGACGTCACGAAAATGCCACAGAAAATGGGCGAGCGTATAGAGAGGAGGACAGCATTTTCGAATTAATTTTTCTACCAAATAAAATCGCGTAAACGCGCTCAGAGTGGTCGAAACATGGCCTGGGGACTCCGGACTACAATTTGCGCTAGTAATCCCGGAATGTTTACATATCACTTCAGTGTCCCTTTAAATGCAGAAGGATTGACATTTTTTTGTGCATTTGCCTTCTGCACTGCCCCTCAGGTTAAGCTTTCTCCAGCATTACAGGACTAACTTTTTTTCTTTTTGCTTTTTTTGCATAAACGGTATCAAGCCACGCAACTTAGTAAAAGTTGATACTCTGGCTTCAGTGAATGCAACCCTTTTTCAGTTTGATAAGTTTGGTAACACTAGATGCGTAGCTTCAGTGGAACGTGAAAGGTTCCAACTAACGACTGTTCACAGACTCTTGACGAAAATGCTTAAGCTATCGTTCAACCAAACAAAAAACAACAGAGAATCAGAGGACAGGCAAGGTCCTAATGTGTTTACGTAAAAATTAAATTATTGCGAGCAAAGCACACACACAAAAACACACGAACACTCAATGTTTAAGACTAGATTTGACAAAAAATGCAACCCGTATAAGAGAAGCTCAAAAGGCACAATCTTTAAGAGTAATGCTATGTATGAGAGGTTTTCTTAAACGAGTGAAGCCGACAGAAAAATTCGTGCATTTGTAGGACCATGGTACATGATGTCAAATTGCCTGTTATCAACTGCAAATTGCCTGTTATCAACATTTTCTAAAAATTACATTTATCACATTCTGGTTGAACTGTGCAGAAGCACTGATTCTTTATTTATTCAATTGTATATCTGCAATTTACTTTTTACTAAATGCGAAGATAAAAGTGGTTTTCATAGCATTTGCATAGGCTGAATGCCTATGCCGAATGCCTTTGCATGATGAAAAAAAGGACAGTGTGCATCCAACTGTCCTTGGTGCATTCACAAAGTGCTTGCTGCACATTATAATATCTATTTAGGTCTGCCATCCCATCATTACTGAGGAGTAGAGCAAAAATTAAGTCCTTATATGCCTTATTAGACTAATTGGTGGTTAATACATCAAGATACACAGGGTTGCAAGCTTGGCGCTGTACAGTGCCAGACGTTAGTTTAAACCATTTGAGATCCTTTACCGCACACCAGTCTCACAAAAATGGCACTTCTCAAGTTGGCCTTATGAAAAAACCAGCAGCTGCAGCCTCCTCCTAGGTGCGCAGAACAAAAATTACATGATTCCGGGCATCCTGCAATACCGTTAAAACACAGGTGCGAATTCAAATAGGTTACAGGCATAAAGATTACCTCTGACATAGGCATGATCATGCCGAATCAAATGCTGATGGCATGTGCTTCCCACAGCTTCATGTGTCTGCTCCAGAAACTGCATGCCAGGTGGGTCTGTGCAGGTACAGCACTCAGTGGTGCCTCGATATTTCACTGCAGAGCATACCATTGCATTTAAAAACAGAGTCTGCCACAGACACAAGAGCCAAGCACTTCTGAGTGGCTAGTTGAACCTCGATATAACAACCTCGATTTAACAAAATTGGGATATAGTGAATTTTTTTAAGTTTTCTATTAAAATTTTGTTAAATGCATGTATTTTTATCTAGATTTTACGAAGTAATTTCGTGCGGCGCTTCTGATTTTTAACAAAGTTATGGCAAAAAGGAAGAATGAAATTCCGGTCGAGGCACGTTTTATTTTGCCTCTCAGAGCCTACATTGAAAACATTCAGTACTCGCAATGAGTCTTAAAAGGCTAAAATGAAAGGAAAGCGGTGAAATCTGCGGTTGACAACAATTAAAAGCAATGAAAGAAGCTGCTAAAACCGCTAGCGGTCATGGACGGTTTAATAGTGCGGCCACCATTTTGACATCTCCATCGTTGCCTACGCCAGCGCCCTCTTGCTTAGGCTGCCGAAGCCTACTTCAAGCTTTTTTTCTACGCGTCCTTGCTCATGGTGCTGCTGCTCTAGGTTGTGCTCGCTGATAAACACATTAATATTTTGTTCGTTCATCATTAGGTGTCTTGTAAGCAGCATGAGCACTCCAAGGGAAAGAAAAGTGTTCCGAACAAGAGCCTGAGGAAGTGTCGGTGAAACCGACGGCCACCGAAGTGATGGATGCCATCGACGTTCTACGGAGGCACGCAGGCGCACGCGAATGTTTAAGAGCAAGCCTTGTTAGCGCTGTCAGCATACGAGTGTCACGTAAAGTCCACCCTGGTCAAGAAACGCCAAGCACTGCTTACGGACTTCTTCACTACGGCTTGAACATCAAGTGCTGGTGGCAATAAATTGCTCTCTTTGAACATGGTCATCTTCGTTTCACCAGCGTTCATTAGACAGCTGCGGTGCGGAAAAAATTGGTTTCTTTAGGGCTCAGTGGGCATAAAAGTATTGCTTAATCGAATTTGGCCGGAAGATATTAAATGTAAGCTTTCCACTTAGCGGGAGCACTTAAGCGCTGCTCCACACAGTGAAGCGGTCCGTGTGTACTCCGCTCAACTCACAATCATGGCTTTATCTCGAGTGTCGTGGTTGCATCATGCGCCCATACTGTAGAGCCTTTTTACATAAAAAAAGTATTTCGAAAGTTTCATAGCAGCCTTCCGCTGTTGGCCCGCCGCCCCCCTCAACGCCGCACCTAAGCCTACCACTGAACGGACGAAAAGAGGCGTAACTTTGAACGAGCCCCTCGCCGGGGTGAAGTTCACGGGGCATGGACGCGGGTTCAATTGACTAATAGCGGCGTTTAGTAGTGACTGAAAGGAAAAAAAGAAAAAGTGGAAACCTTGTCTGCTATCATATTTAATGAGGCGTGGAAAAAGCACCGGTTTTATGACGACACATGAATTACCGTCGGCTATCCGAATTCCACTGCCTAAGTGATGAAACTCTTAATTCACACAATTTTCGCGGCCAGTTTTAGCACAAATTTCACTTTAAGCGGAGAGCTAACTACATAGCAGTTGTTTCCTGGAGATCAGTAAGATTTTGAAATCTCAATAACTGCTTAAATGAACTGTAAAACCGAAACCTCGATTTTACCAAATTCTCGATTTAACGAAATTTACGGCCCCAAGTACGACTTCGTTATATCGAGATTTAACTGTACTTTTGTTTGCTTGCTTGCACACCCTGGCACTGTCGCAGAGGTAATTTAAGTTTCTGTATTCATGTAAATAGTATTGGTGGTCAGACAGCATATATACAATTGCACTTGCCCAGCACAGACAGTTCTTAAGGCAGACTGTTGAGATATTGATAAAATGTATAATAACGGCACCCAGTAGAACATTAAATTGGTGTGAATGTGAGCTGCAAACGCTTTGGCATGAGCAGCCACACGTGACTGAATGTTACATTTGGACGGCCTGCGCTTTCTGGTGATAAGACCTTTGTCACGTGACATCAATGATTCAAATTGTAGGGGCACAGACGACACAAGTGGTCAGTACCGTTTGCACTGCTGGTCGCTCCAGCATCCACGGTGGACAGGTATCTGACAGAGCTCGCCTCTCCGGCTCCTTCTTCACAGCTGGAGCATGCTCCATATAATCCTGGATTTCGACCTGTGCCTGCATTTGAATTTTGTCGCATGTGGCACCCGGGATGTTTGGTATCAGTAACTTGGACATCAAAACAACATCTGGTAAAAAACAAAGTACTCAGTACAGACCACTTCAGTATTCAGGTGCAGTTCAGGCTTTTGTATCCAGTGGATTGCCTCCCATAGAAATATATGCATAAGCATGTAGCTTAAAGCACAGTTGCTAGAAGCACAGTACAGGTGTCTTGTGCATTTTTTAGGTGACTAGCTGACCGACCAAATAAGCTAGTAAGCTGTTTCAAAGTTGCAAAAAATGAAAATAAAGAACCCAGAGGATTCAGCCATACAACACAGTGTGCCCCCCCCCCCAACAACTTGGCTGTTCATACATTCCAATAGAAGTCACGTGATAACCACACCACCCTTGCACATGGTGCACTTCTGGATATAGTGAGCCACTGCGCCTCAAATTGTCTTCACCAGAACGTTGAGCGATAACAACTAGTTTTTGCATCATCAGCTGAAAAAGTAGGGCGCAAAAATAGTAACAAGGCTTGTGTTTTAATCATATTTCACTAGCTTCTGCTATGGCATACAATTTTCAAGCAATAAGAAATGGCAAACGTGCTCCCTCCAAACAAAGATGAAGCCACATCCGCAATTAAAAATAAAAGTGCAGTGGTAGCTGTTGTAGACATTGGGCTGCCATGTTTGAGTTTAAAGGAGTACTGACATGAAATTTCAAAGATGAGACGACTATGTAAAAAGCTCCCTCTGTTTATGGAGATATCTCCCATGAAGTTTCATCCGTAACCATTCAGCATAACATATTTTAAATCAATTTTAATCTTTGCAGGCACAAGAAAGCTCCGAACAAACACCCTCTCAACATCTGCATGAGAATGACGCCATGCCATGTGCGCCTGGCTCCAAACTGCTGACGTCATAGATCCCGTGACATGGCCAATGTGCTGGCTGCTATTGCCGTGCTCTGCTTTGCCTTGTGCAGACGGCACCGTTTGAAGACTGACGTAATGGTGTCCGGCTGCAAGTGACCGCGGGCGGTCTGGACATGCGCTTGCACGTGTCCAGACCACCCGTGGTGCGGTGAGAACAGCGACATCAGTGCGCCCTCCAGTCAAGGCGGCCCCCTTGGTGTTCGTTTTATCGATACCGAAACTGACACAGATGAACGAGGTAGTAAACAAATATTAACACTGCAATTGACTATCTAATATTCCATTCTATATGTGGGATGGAAGGCACCCATGGTGGCAGCAAAAAAAAAAAAAAAAAATATTTCGTGTCAGTACTCCTTCAAGCCATGCTCCAGCATTGATCTCAGCCACTATTGTTTGCTACTTTGAGACAAGTCTTTGCGGGCAAGCAGATTGTGTGCACCCTTTTTGTTAAGTACTTTACTTCCTAGGCTCACATTCTGCAATGAGACTTCATTTTGGCCTGCTCTACAGAATTCACATAGGATATTTCTGCAAATGACATTAAAGTTAGAACCTTGGCCATGCATTAATGATAACATTTGGGGAGTTGCACCGCTTAGAACCATTCTGACATTAGTTTATCCTTTTCCAAAAAAAAGAGAAGGATATTCAGCTGTTCTGTTGAACTGAAAGTTACGCCTTTGCATGCATTAGCATTTTACGACTTATGTAAACTAAGCCTCAAAATGTGCACGCATTCGCAGTAAATTGCCTTACCCCTAAGGCACCCGACTGCACAATGCACATGCCTATGCTGCACAGCAACTTCAAACAGCTACAAAAACACTACAAAAAGGATGCGTAATATACAAACGGAAAATTTACAGAACTTGTACACCCACCAGAAAATTTTAGGCTGATTACATGTTCATATAATTCTATTAGGTCTGCTTTCAGAAGCAAAACAATAAAGTAGACAATGCCAACATGGCTTAGGGAGTGTGTCAGTGTTTTAGAACTTACGAAAATAGGACACATCTTTTATTACATTATGAGTTTTACTTTATGATTGCAAACGGAAAATTTATAGAACTTGTACACCCACCAGAAAATTTTAGGCTGATTACATGTTCATATAATTCTATTAGGTCTGCTTTCAGAAGCAAAACAATAATGTAGACAATGCCAACATGGCTTAGGGACTGTGTGAGTGTTTTAGAACTTACGAAAATAGGACACATCTTTTATTACATTATGAGTTTTACTTTATGATTGCTGGGCAGGACAAAGACAACGACATCCTGAACTCCAGGTATGCTATAAAAAATAGATTTTTAAAGCAAAGCAACAAATCAGTATAGAGACCGGGCAGCTGGATGGGTGGCGCCACCACACAGCCCTGCCTTTGTTACTCAAATGAGCCGGTGCATTGGACTATGCAGCCTTCCGCTGTTACTGTCTTGTTTGCTTCAGTTTTCTTGATGTTTAGGCGGTGTTGCGAGTAGATATGTGAGGTGAAATGAAGTCTAGGCAAATGTATTGGGTTTTCTGATGAACTAACAGCTAAGTAAACTCATTCGACGCTTCTAAGGTTGAGTGTGGGCCTCATTGATATCGGCGCTTTTTGCGGCGTTGTTCGCCTGGTTCCAACCCATTTGACTACTAATAATATTATAATTATTAGCATTCACTTCACCCAGTTTAAATTACTTCTGCTGGTTTCAATGACTACGGTTTCCACACCAGCCTAAATGGTGGGATACCTTGATGAGTGTGCCTTGAAGAGAAAGGCACTTATGTGTGAGTTTGATTACCATGTGGCCATGGAAACGTCATGGCAGTTTACAATAGGCTTTCTGTAACCACAAGCTATGGGCCTTCTGTTCCCATGAGTGACAGTGTGGGAGCCTGAGAGCTGAAGCAGAACTTCCGCGTTTGTAGTGGTCATTTTAACAAGAGTCAAAGTAATTCAACTACCCAACAGTCCAAGCTATGACTCCTCCCCCTCTGTATTTTCTACCTGTGAAATAAACGCTGACACCGATAGACTGGCAAGGAGCTAAGGTGGCAGAGCGTTAATGTAAACCTGAGTTTTTTCTGCGTAAACATTTCGCGCCGAGTACCCAAATGCAAACCAGGTTTGTGAAAAGTACTGACAAGGCATTAATGCTGTCAATACATTTATCGTTATAACAGTAAATGTAAATCATTGAAAGAAACAACAAAAACAAGGGTGAGACAGCTGAAACAGATTTGGGAGCAGTTTTCAGAGCAGCAAAACATCGATTTCGGAGCATAAGAACCTCGATTTGGAGCAGTTAATGACATTTATTTGTCATCCCAAGAGTATAAAAAAATCAAATTTTTCGCAACTCGGGAAAACAAGTGCACTTTTTAATTGCTTCTGAACGTGCAAAATGCTGAAACAGCCTTAGCAGAGTTCCTTTCTAACAGAGTATAACAATGTACGAAAGGCACTACTTTTTTACAAACGTTAAATTCTGAGGCTCTGTGCATAGACAATGTAGAGTGCCATTGAAAATATCAAATGGAAAAACTCAGCAATCATAAGGCCTTTTTATTATCATTTGAATGCTGATATAACTTTTGTAATCCCAGACTGCGCTGTACCATTCAATGCCTTTCTGGTCATGAAACTTCGCCGTCATGCTATGGGAGAGCTTTGTACGCTGCCGCGCCGCTGGTGTTGATCGGAGGGCAGCCGGGGGCATGGTCAGAGCGCTTTTGGCAGGGAACGGACCACAGAGTAAGATAAAACAGACGCTTGCCGCCTTATCAGCAGTGCACTTTCGCTTTACATATCATGGGCCGCTCAAATGGACTTGTCATTTTGTGAATGGCGAAAAAATTTGGTGCGAACGAGCATGCTCCTACTGCGTTCCTGCCTGCTGGTCTGGCTACAGAGCAGCGGTGGCCACCCGATGCCCTCTGATCTGCGGTGGCGCCCCTCGCGGTAGCCTTTGTCACTGTATAGACCTTCCTCAAAGAAAAAAAATCACCTAAGGCAACGGCCCCAGAAAGTTTTTGCTGCAAATGTCTCCCTAAAAAAAAAAAGAACAAGCAAAAACACTGAGGCAATTTGATATATTTGCTACGAGTTGCGAATGAAACAGCATTTTAATGTCTAACAGAAGGCCGCTGAGTGCTCTTTTAAACATAGCACCACGGATAATATTCTTGAATTTTGCTGCAGGGTATCTATGGTGCACAGGTATAAATGGCCACATTTCGCAACTGTTGAGGTTGTGGTCATACACAATGAGGATGACTCATATTCCATAATGGCACGTACTGCCACTAAGCAAGCTGGCTTGCTGGTGAACTGTTCCACCAGGTATGACCTGAGAAGTCACCTGTTCCGCTCTCATTGGGAGTCGCTTCAGCATTCACTGGTTGTTCCACTTGCGAAGGCCGGACTTGGAGAGGCCTTCTCTCTCCACCTGCCTCGTCCTTGCTGCTGCTGCTGGAACTAGCCGAATTTTCCCGCCGACGAGCATTCGGCTTTCGTTGCAGCAAATATTCACCGTCCGAAGCTGCCATAAAAAAAACAAATACACCCGAGAAAAAAATCAAAATGCAGCCTAATTGATTAAGGCGAAGATTGGAAGACACACCTCCACTTAAAGCGAATGAAGCGGACCAATTTTTGTGAATGTGTGCTGTTCGTGGGCTTCCCTGGCTACTCAAGGTCATGGAAACAAAGTTTTTGCAATTTTCGTGCATGGTATTCTGTTACAGCCCCGCCAAAATGAACGAATACCCTCCACATCTTCACCTGCTATTCTTGTAAAATAGGTAGCCGTACCTTTCTCGCGGCTCATCACCTCGAGGTGGAACGATTACGAGGCATTGTCGGGAGGGGTCTCGGTGGCTCATACCTTTCTCAACAATGCCAACCAACACAAGATGAAGCCAGGGAAAATATAATGCCAGTTGAATTCCTTAGATGCATGCAACAATCGAGCCACCCAGAGCTTCATAAATCGCTTGCAAGCCTTCCTTAACACTGGATCGTCCCTTCCTTCAAACAATTCCTTCTTCTCCAAATTGTTCAGTAAACGATTAGAAACAGACTGCTGTCACCTGTCACATAAAGCTCGAAAGTTAGCTGCATCTCTAGCTCCTAAATGGGAAGGCCCATTTGCTCTGAAAAGCTATTATACCTTTCAAAAAAATTACAACAGACAGGCCAACTATCCTAATTCCCATTTTGCATTTGAAATTGTATTTCACAGACTGATGTTTTCCCTTGCCTCAGGATGCTGCTTTTTTTTGCCCGTCTATGTGTCCACAAAAAACGCCAGCAACCTGAGAGGGCACTTTCCATTTTTTCGTCTCATTAGTATTTAGTATGTTTGCGCTTTGCCTGCCCTGCATTGTGGCACCAGGTACATCTTTGAGTGCGGTACACTTCCTTGGATGTTCTTTGAGCGCAGTTTAGCAAGTTGCTTGGCTTTTCAAGATTTAATATTTTTTATCAATTCCAATTATGGCTGCTAGTTCTGGTGCTGGCACTTTTCCATGCATTTAACTAGTGCAGCAATGCACTGCCTTCTCCGGTGCCTTAGAGCCCTTGCAAAGTGGTTGAGACCTCACTGATGCATGAAAAAACTTAAGTGGATGGTCACAACCTACACTGTCTTTTGGGCGAGAAGACCCTGGTAGATTCAATGCAGCACTATACCTTGAGGCTGGCATTTATCCTACAGCTTTCCACAGCCCATTCAGTGCCTCCTCATTTTTAAGACTTCTTCATAAGCTGCATACGACTTGTTCTACTAAAGCGCTTTTTAAAAAACTGCAATTAGGGGCGGCATTTTGTGGTATACTGCATGCTGATTTTATTGCCCCTAATTTTACTGCAATGTGCCAATAATTAGGCAAGACAACAAACAAATCAAAGTACCGGTGGTAGTGCTACCACTCAGCAGCTCCCAGGCTGGGCACCTGTAACACCACTGGTATTAGCCGACGCTATTGGTTGCTCCAAACAAACAAAAAACAAAATTTTCAGTGCACAAAATGGAGGAAGAGATCATTGAGCCCCTGTTGGATTGCTTCACTCAGTTGCTGGAATGCATTAAGAGCAGAAATTGTCCCATTTCCCCATTCCGAAAATGGTGTCATATTTGTGCGAATGAGGGGAATTTGAAAGTTAACCATTATTTATTAGTTTTTTTTTCTGGCAGAAAACTACATGCACTGCTGTTAAATAGGAGTTGAGCCAGTTACTGAGGGCCGGTTACATTAAATGAAAGACAATATTATCCATTTAGAGTTCAGTAACCGTTTGAACATCTGAATAACAGCGTAAAAACACAGACACTAGCAGAAGAAAATGACAGGACGACGCTGTGTCTGTGTTTTCTTCCACTAGTGTCTGTGTTCTTACGCTGTTATTCGAAGATGTTCAACCAATACCAACTCGCCCAAATGTCGATCCTTCTGCAGTAATCGTTTATTTTTAGCCCTTTCACTGTCACTGATGTACCGGTACGTTTTCACATTTCCCCTCCGTAGTGTCACTGACGTACCGGTACGTTCTTTATTGTGCGTTCGAAAACTCGTGCCATAGCGCAAAGCTGGTGCGCCTGGACTGTTAGCGCCATCTGTTGAACCTTTCTAGTAGCTCCTATTTTCACTCGCTAGCTTTCTCACGGTATATAGAGTAGTGAGCGATCGTATCCACCCTTCATTGCTGGGGGCTTGGTCGCTCCGCGCGCTGTACTCTATCAGGATGAGTGACCATGCGGCACGCGTGCGATTAAGGGTGCAAGGGTTGTTGTGCCATCCACGAGTTTCTATGTTTTTTATTCTGTTCCTGCACCTGCTACGGCGCGCCAAGTTTTCCCAGCACGTCGTTACCTCTCCAATAAACAAAAACACGACTCAATCGCAGCTTTCACTCGTTCGCCACACCCTCAGTTGTCGCTGTCAGCGGCAAACGAGGTTGTTGTATCAATGTTGTATTCCCTTTTTATCTCTATTTGCAATCATGCTTTCGCAACGCATCATTTCTGTGCGTTGTGCGGGCTGCCGAAATTGCTCCCTCCATGCGTGCGGTTACTTTCGGATGGCTGACCGCGCCGGGCTTCTTACCGCGGACAGGAGCGATCATTTTCCTGCACGGCAAACTGGAAATATCTGGAAGACAGGACATTTCTCACCCACGCGTCCTCCTTTTGACGCATTACGTTCCAAACGCTCCCATAGTCCAATAAATCACTATGCGGCTTTCCTGATACTCTGGAAACGAAGCCGACACTGGGGGGTGCATCACGGCCAGAAACACCCGTCAGTGAAAGGGTTAAAGACTAACAGAAACGCTCCGCCTGTGTCACCCGTCTTGGAGGTTGTTCAGTGTAAATAACCTGTTGCTACAATCGAGAGCCTGTTGCTTCAGCCGCAGGTGCGACGGAGTAGCTCCAGCCTTCCCCTGGAAAATTGGATGCAATTATGATACTTGCTGCAGCATCGACCACGGCCACTTCATTTTTCCCTGCGCTTAATGCCGGCCTGCTGGAACTGTGCTGCCTTCTCTTTTTGGAGTTCGGTGTGCGACAGGGCACAATAAAGCAGTTTAAATGGCCGTGCAAGTGCCTGACAAGAGCAAACATCAAGCAATGCCCTACAGCTGCACACCATGGTAGGGAGCAAAAGGCTGGGCCAAATGGGATGTGACGGCAAGATGAGGCATGAAAGTATGGTGTTCGTTTCAATCTGTACTGCTTTACAAGACCGTGATTGGTTCCTAGAGCCCCAAAACTCAAGGGCAGAAGCTTTACAAGCAATCCTACATGGTAAAATTCCCGTTACAGGCCGAAAAAGCATGCCACGACTCAAAATTCTGTGTTTTTGCAAGGGTGCCAAAACAAACAAGCAAATTGCAAGCTGAAGCAGATCCAAGCTACTCACCCCTGGCAACCCAGAATCGAGGGTAAAACGTACTCTTAAGGGGGGACACTGGTCTTAAAACTTGCCAGCCTTGCTGCTTTTTTCCCACTGATTTCAAATGTGCCCTTGTTCTTGCAGTTTTCCAATTAGTTGCAAATTAGAGATAATAAGCCATTTTTGGTCAAACAATAGACAGTGTTGGTCATAAAACTGTAATCTTTATATTTCCCAATGCTAAAAACCCTGGTGAATGCAATAAGAGAATCGGTTTTTTGATGCATCGCTTCAAACTAATTTTACAGCTTATTAAACTTCGGTGTTTGAAATGGGCACCAAAAGTGGTTCTTTGTCACCGGTGCCACCAAAGTTTAATGAGCTGTAAAATTAGTTCCAAGCGATGCATAAAAAACTGTTCTGGTTATTGCATTCACCAGGGTTTGTACTATTGGGAAATATAAATGTTAGTTTTATGATCGAAACAGTGTCTATTCTTTGACCAAAAATGGCTAATTATCTCTAATTATCATGGGAATTGATTGACCAACTGAAAAAATATGGCATACTTGAAATCAGTGGGACAAAAGCAGCATGACTGACAAGTTTCACAAAGTTTCCTTGAAAATTGAAAGAAGTTTTAAGACCAGTGTCCCCCTTTAAGTGAACAGATTCTGACCAGGTAGAAGAAATAAACCTCTAATCGAAACGTGCGAGAAATGAAAAGTAAGGACCTCTGCAGGTACAAGAAAAAGTGAAGCTGCTCACCAGAGTTTTCTCTCCAGTGATCCATCAGGCGAGTCACTGCTGGCATAAAATCAGACACTGAAACATACAAGGAACTCTTCACAACCAACTTTCAAGCACCCGAGGCACACCACATTTGCAACGTCTTAAAACAACACTGGTATGCCATTCATTTTTTCATTCATTCATTCATTCACTAATTACGCATTTTCCTAACAACAACAAAAAATGTAGGAAGGAGGTCAGAACGCTGGTAACAGTCGACGGGGACCCAACTCCCTTTAAAAAGCTGTGGGGCATATAGCGAACAATTCTGGAATTTCTTATTTGAAGATAAAAAAAAGTGACACTAAGAAAGGAAAAAAAGAAATATGATTGAAATTTTTTTTATTACGCTTTTCACTATCAGAAAAAAAAATCATGACACTGGACACTTTGCAGTGCGATGTAAAGACGAGTAAAAGAAAAAAACAGACTATCATTTAGTACATAGTTACAACTTTGTAGGATTCAGCTTCAAGAAAAAAAAATGTGCGAGATTATACAGCACAAAGAATAAAGAAACAGAGACCTGCAACACATTGGGATCACATTACAAATGCACAATGGCTTAACTGTGGGTAAAGGAAAGCTGACAGAGCCCAATCCTTATCGTGCAAATGTGCACTATTCCTCTGCACTCACAGTAGCTTATTACTTATCCACATAGTACTGCCTTAGCAATACATGAGTGCTAGCTTCCTCATTTAGAACAAATTCACTCGAACCTCAAATCTTTCGATGTCTAGAAATGAAATGGCACAGCATCCACCATATGTCTTCTCTGCATAAGAACGACCCCTCATGGCTTAAAATGCTATTTGAGGAGTCTGAGAATGTTTCACACACACACAAAAAAAGTCATGCACTGCCACACTCTTGCAATGCCAACTAACATGCTCTTGCACCGTGCACGTTCCAGCCTTCGTTTTGACATCGATGAGCTACTCTGATGCGAGTTGACTGACTGATTGTGGGGGTTTAACGTGCCGACGCTACAGACGTGATGAGGCACACGTTAATTCTGACCACCTAGGGATCTTCATCGTGGGTTGAAATCTCGAACACACGGGCGTTTTCACTTTTCACCTCCATCAAAAACAGCCACCACAGCTGAGAATCGAATCCGCGACCTTGTGCTCAGCAGCACAACGCCATAGACACTGAGCCGTGGTGGGTGCTCAGACGCGAGTAAAGCTCGCAGATCCAGGTGGCCCATGACTGTGTTCCATACCCCTTCAGCTGTTCACAACTGGGGACCCACCCCTGCCACTTCTAACTGCAGTTCTGTGGGTGCGCACGAATGGACATGCAGGCTTTTAAAGGGGCCACAAAGACAAAATTCAAGTTTGGTTCATTTGAAAGATTGCCATTAGAATAACACCGACAGTACTTTTAATGCAAACTTTAGTCAAACAGGCTGTACAATTAGCAAAAAAAAAAAAAAATGGCCATGCGACTCACTACCTCATTCCCACACTAGAACCTATGACGTATTATGGGCAGCTGTGCGATTGGCTGAGCCCGCCAAAAGAAGACGGAAGTTAGGCAGGGCTTACAAGCTTGCAGAATGAGCTGTTTACGCTTAAATTTAATGCATATTCTTTTATAGCAGTAGGAATAGTGTGGTAAACAATGGAAGTTATTAGCACACAAGTAAACATAGAAGCACGAGTGCGTGCTGCAGACACTATGCCAGTAATAACTGCACAGCTGTCTGGAGCATTGAGTTTGCACTGGCCGACTGGCATTGTCTTCTGTGCCTCCCTTTGTAACGCATACCCAATGTCTCACGAAATGATTACTATTGACTGCAACAAAAATTAGCCACATACAAAGCCGGCCAAAAACAAATCAAGTGTGGACAGCGGTCCTGAGCAGTATCGTGGCGCCATCTGGGAGGACGAATGGTAAATGAGGCAACAAAACATGTTTAGTTCTTCGCTGCACCCATAATTAGCATACTAACAATTGTTTCAAGTACCTGCCATGGATATGTCATTGCCGACGTCACGAAAAACACATTTTAGCGGGAGAATTAAATTTCTGCCTTAAAGGGGCCCTAAATAGCCTTCTAAAGTCGCCATTTCAATCGCGCAATCGCTGGAGTACCCCTTCATGACAACGTATAACAAACATTACACCTCTGTGTAAAGCAGGGGCCGCACAAACATGCAGGAAAGGTAATTTCTTTCTTTACTTGTTTACCTACCGCTTCCTCGCAGCCATAATGCCTCGCTCTGATGTAGTTCTGGCTCTGATGCAGCCTCTATGATGCACGATGCACTGATTCAACTTTACGGCGCCGCTATTGGTGGGCCCCTTTAAATGTTGTAGCCAATCAGCGTTCCCGGCTCTGGGGGAAACGCGAGTGTGGTGCCGGCGAACGGCACTCCGGCACCAGCGGCACGGCGTATCCTTGTAGGGCCCAATGTCGGTCGTCGCTATCCGTCACCAGGCTTAGCTGAGTTTGTAGATATAGCGCGTCATTTACAACGTATGAATAATGCTGAAAAACACGAAGATTCTCTGCGGGTGGAAACGCCACTACACGTGCGACCGCGGTAAACATCTGCCTGCACGGCTGACAAGGAACCGAATGTGCGATGTATGCACAATACGGCAAACACTGCAGCAGCTAAAACTCGTCACCGCCCGGCAGAGCGACACTACTGCTGAAAATGAGTTGATAAACGCATCAGAGGGGGTGATAGTGCAGTGAAAGGATACGCTGGTGATTTTCGTCGCCGCGGCTTCGTAATGCGGTGACTGTATAACTGCGGCGATGCTAAGCCTTTTCCAAGCGTTGAGGCATTGGAGGGACCTGTTCTCCACCACAGTCCCGCATGCGGAAACACTAGCGTGTCGCTAGTCCCGGTGTAAATCTTAATTACTGTCGTGAGTAAGCATGTTGTGTTTGAGACCCCCCTACCAGGCCTTCAAACGCTCGTTTCCCCTATTCTAAAACTGACGTGCCGATGCAACCACGGCCGACACGAGGAGCACGATCACCGGAGCGTCGAGCACCGGCCCCGCTCGGAAGTTGCAGGAGGAGCCTCTGCTGTTAAAAAAAAAAGCGTGATGTACCGCTGAGCGGAGCCAATGGCTGCACGCATCTCGAACCTTGCCCTGTTTCTGTAGGTGTTCTTGTACCTCGCTGGTGACGTCACCGCTTCCACAGTGCTTTGGAGGTGCAATAAGAGTGGAAGAGCTCCCGGCCTTATTGCTGGCCCTTTTTAATGAGCGATAACTCAGCTAATACTCAACGCCTTTAAACCATTTTTGCGGCAGGACGTTCCTTGCATAGTACTCCAGCCTATGCGCACGTAAAATCGCAACCTTTAGAACCCTGTTTAGGGCCCCTTGAAATTCTCTAATTTCTCAGTGATTAAGGCACCATTTTCTGCAGACAAGCGCTGCGGGCACTATAAAACACCAAATGTTTCGAATAAAAAAAAAGTGTATTTTGTCTTCACTGCCCCTTTAAACGGGGCATAAAGACAAAATGCAGGTACGGTCCATTGCTGTCTCGACAACAATGACACCAATTTCATTGCAGACGACAAAGGAATAATCAAATTTAAAGAATGAAGAGGACAGGGGGCAGCCAGCCTTTTTCCAGTGATTTCTCTGCGATGTCATAGAATCTTGTTAGTGTGGATGACAAAGGAATAATCAAATTTAAAGAATGAAGAGGGCTGGGGGCAACCAGCCTTTTTCCAGTGATTTCTCTGCGATGTCACAGAATCTTGTTAGTGTGGGTTGCGGTTGCTCACGCAAGCCAGTACCAAAAAAACATGAGCGGGCGGCTGTGGTGCAGCCTTTTGTTCTGCTTCATCATATCATTTGAATGTGAACATGCAGTAAACACACTGATAGGTGCGTTTCTAGTGCTGCCCATATTACGTGACCTCTGTGAATATTACGTCACTATAGCACAACATTTGGAAGTTTTTGAACCTTTCATTTTTCAAACCAAAACTGTCTTTTGTGGCTGGAATGAGCTGGGTAAGTCACCAAAGCCTAGTTCTTTCAAATTGAACAAAGTCGTATTTTGTCTTCATGCTCCTTTAAGAGAATAATCTGCTAGTGCCTCTGTCAATTAAAATTGAAAGCACTAAGTGAATGTAAGCTTGGGCAGCTAAAAACAGCATTTGAGAATGAGTGTGGTAATGAAATAGGAAAAATATCTTTCGATGTAAGAGCAGGTATGCAGGTTACTACAGCAACTTCTCACCAGGGTGGTTTTTGATGTGATTCTTCAGGTCTGCCTGGGACTGGCCATTAAATGGACACAGGTGACAGCTGAACACATTTAGAGAAGGACCTGGAGGAAGAGTTTCTGTGCAGCCAGTATCTGAACTCCCAGCCCCTTTTGTCTGAGTGACCTCTTCTTTTTCGATGGGGCCTGTGCGAGAGTCACGTAAAAAGTCACTCGGGTCATAACACAAAAGCAATGGCCGCAAGTATGTGCGTACATTTCCTAGCCCCATTTCACTGTGATTTGGGGAACAGAAAGTGCCAAGTTCACAACAGCCCGTAGGTGAAACAGTTTGTTGTCACTTGCATTAAACTTCAATGTGGAGCTTTTACTTAAAAGGCACAGCAACTCTGAGCCAAAACTATGTACCTAATATTGATAGCCTCCATGTTAACTTTTTATACCTAGAAATAGGGCCATGACTGCATCAATCAATACTTTCAAAGGCAAAATCTTACTATAAAGGAAATACGGTCTGTTTGAATCTAATAAAAGCACGCAGTCAGATTTCTTTCAACAAAATACATTTGGCAGGTTCCTTGGCTTTCTTTCGGCAGCAGAGGCTCAGTAGACAAACCTTCGTCCTCCAAGTTAGAAGAAGGCATACTATAGGTGCTCTGCACTGATAAGCAGTCCACAGTGAAAAAATCATGCATGCGCAGCTAAGGAAAGCCCTCTCATCTAAGAAACTGCGGCAACACGAGTTCAATCTTGGTGGTTGTAGGTAAAGGGCTTCAGGCACTTTTCTGGCACCATGCCTGTTGTTTGCGTCGTGCAGATACAGACATAAAAAGAATGATGAGAATCAGTGCAGAAATAAGAAAGCTAATAAATTTTTAAGTCTAAAAGCCCAAACAAATGCGGCACTGGCTACGTCCCACCCAAACGAAGCCTCAAGATATCACACCGCCACACAGGTCCCTACTATTGGCTAAGCTTGCAATATTTTTTATACGCCATTTTGTTGGCCGGACAAGATTAAATAGCCCTTTAAGTCATATTTTTTCTTTAAACTTAAGTTAAGGGGCAGATGGGTCTTTGGGGCCGAAAAACGGTCAAAAAATCGTTTCCTGAAAAATGGCATTTTCGGCATCCATGGCCATTTTTCTATCAGTTTGCACATTTTCTCACCAAAAGGTGTTCCTTTTTCGACTATTCCCTCCCTTCCTTCGTGTCCCTCTCCTTCCCCAACAGGGCATTCATGCCCCCTCTGATAGTAAAGGCATTCCTCCTCCTCCATCAAAAGGCACCATATTGTAAACAGCATTTTAAAGTGCACTCTACAGCTCAGTTTGTGCCAAATTCATTGGCAAAATGGCACTTTTCTTGCAACGTGAAGCTAGCGTTTTGCCGACGAATATCTCGGCACCCAGAGCAGGTACGGCTGTAGTTTTTTTTTGCTTTTGATGTGTGGAGAATACAATTTCGGAAACGAATTTTTCAAGTAGAGGCTTTGGAAAATTATTATTGTGTTCTATTGACACCCCCTGCAAGCCATTTCAGGCAGAGCGCGGGAGTAGTGAAGCTCTGTGTGTTCTAAATGACCCAAAATAGGTAAATCCAAAAGTTCTAACGGTGTATTCTTTAGTGATTTGTCTGCCTAGCGACGTGGTAATCGCCATTCTGTATAGAATGGTTATTTTGTAATTGTGACCCAAGATAATGGCAATTATTCCCTAATTATCTAAAAAAATAATCAACTTGCAAAAAATCCAACTGCAGATTCAAAATAAGCACAAATAACTCTGGAATACTGGGCAGTTTCATTACAATTGGTTAGTAAATAAAAAAAAATAGCCCTAAGACCGTAAAAAATAGCCAATGTTGTTGGCGGTCAACCCAACAACATTGACTGCTCAATTAAATGTTTATTCCTCCTCCTCCTCCTCCCTAAGACCAGCCTGCCCCCTTAACCATAGTCTTGAAAAAAAAAAATCGCACATCTCGCCGTGAACAATGCCGAAGGTGCAAAGCACTGGGACGCAAGTTGCATTTTGTACCCATTGTCGCGCTCTTTGCTACTGCAGTTTGCGCCGCTCTCCTCAGATGGCCGCGTATGGTACTAGAGTGTGCACCGCTTTCGATAGATTTACATTCGCGCTCTTTGCTACTGTAGTTTGCGGCACTCTCCCCAGATGGCCGCGTATAGTACTAGAGTGTGCGCCGCTCTTGATAGATGGCATACAATGCTGTGCGCACGGACAACTCCAGGCAACGGCACGGACATTGCGATGTACTAAAGGGCTTCGCCCCTAAAAAAAAATGAATGAAGACAGTAACAGAGAGCAGATAGTACTGCCCGCTTCGAACATTTGTGTTCCACAGCGTGTTACAACGAACCGCTCTCAGCATTGCCCAGCGTCTGCACCTTTTGCCAAAATGCACGCAAAATCATCTGTCTACGCACGATACACTAACGACTATCCTGGACGGATATCGGCATGAATGGCTGAAGCGGTGTAGTCACCGAGTGCTACATAGTGGACGGCCGAATTTGGGTTTCGAGTCTGCCTGGAGGTTACGGGACATGTTTCTACACTGAAAGGCGCCGCATTATTCACCGCAAAAAATCACATCTTTTTTCTCTAGTGGTAATCGGCTGCCATGACGCAAATTCAGCCAAGCTATTTTTGCTGGAAAGCTGTCGCCCAGGACAACTGTAATTATAGTGGCACATTATATTCATGGCTAGCTTGGCTTGAGCTGGGAGGATTGCAAATGCAAAAAAGTTTTTTATTTATATAAGGGAGCTGTGGCTAAACTGCCTAAATTACGGGGCTAATCTGCAAGATTGGTGCATGAGAAACAAGTGTTATCCCTCCCAGAATTTCTCAAATACAACAAATACTAAACCCAGATAAGTATGTTTGCTGGCGCCCTGGCTTCTGCAAGCTGAATTCTTACAGCCTCTTCCGCTGCCAGAAAAGCCAAATGAAAATTCCCCCCAACTCTTGTTTTGAAGGATTCGAACCCTGCAGTTATTTTTTTTTGCTGAGAGCATTTCCCAAGTTCTTTTCTTAAACCAGGATGTTTTACTGCTTCTTGCCTTCCTATCAACCCATAAGTGACGTTACCATCAAGCCTCAGTAACAAGGCAATGCTCAACTTAGCTTCCCACTTTGAATTAGGCACTCCGTGAGGAACTTTAAAGTGTGGAAAGGAGCTTAGGCCACTGTGGGCTTCAAACTTCCGGAATGTTTCGTTTTATATTGCTGTGTTTTTGCCATGCAGCGTGTGAAAGGAAGTTCAAAGGGAGGCGAGAAAAAAGCAGACAACCAAGAGAAAGATTTTTCGCTACCCTTACTGGTGAAGTGATGCCACGTTATTCAGGTGAGTAGGAACTGAGAAGTGGTCCTCCAGTTTTCAAGTGAGCAGTAATCCATTTGCTTGTATTGTAAATTTAAAAATTAAATAGCACGTTTATTTCTGCACTGATCTTGATCATTCTTTTTGCGTCTATTTCTGAATGACACGAAAAACAGAGTAGTGCCCGAGTATACCTGAAAGGAGAGCGTTGCAAGAGTCTATTAAGGCCTGGCTGCGGAAACCTCTAGGCTTTGCACAACAAAAACCAACTCAACATTCTCAAGCAAAGCAAGTAGTACTACTTCATGTACATAGGACTAGGCACAACATGAAGGTGTCAGAAGGCATCATGTACCTGTGGTGTCTGCTTCATGCAAGCTTGGATGCCTCTGCACACAGGCTTCTGGCAAGCCTAAAAACGAAAAACGTGAAAAAAGCATGTCAAGCGACGTGTGCCCTATGATGTCAGAGTAATCTACGCAGGGAGGCATATGTTCATCAGACAGGCGGATTTGTAAATGACAGGGCATGTGAGCATTACTTATCACTAACCAACAAGATGAGCACAAATTTACCAGCGCATGGCGAACAGTATAAATGCGGGACTTTTTTTGGCAATTCTGGGCAAAAGTTACTAAAGTGTGGCCCGGGGGTTTTTAAAAGCATAATGCATCAAGAATAAGGGTGAAAAGTGTAACCAGTGACTCATCAGTGCTTTTGCATTGACAGAAAGAATGCCAAGGAAGGGAAACGGGACAATGGGATACGTCATTTATTCTTCATGATACAGATATTGTTTTTGAAATGTTTGAAAGATAGTGGATTGATTGATTTGATTTATTATGGGGTTTAACATGTCGAAACTACAAAGGCGATGAGGCGCGACGTAGTGGAGGGCTCCAGATTAATTTTGACCACCTAGTTATCTTTAACATGTACACTCTTAGGCAAAAAGGACTAAAAGTTCGTCCTTTCGGGGACTAACGGCCTCTGCCACAATCATTAGTCCCTTTGGGGACTAACTGCGAGGGGACGAACGGTTAGTCCCCAACCCGGATGGTCCGTTCCGATACTCCCCAAGGACGAACTGCGTAGAGTGCAGAAAAAAGAAAAAAACTGCAGCACCGGCAGGGATCGAACCCATGACGCCCGGAATTACACTCAAGAAACCCGACGCGCTATCCGCTAGACCACGCCGCCGGGTGGTAACCGCGGTAGATAATATTCAATTGTACAGCGTGTAGTTCTGTGCATAACGCAACAGATCCATTGCAATTTGTGCCCAAATTTTTATCTGTGCAAGCGAACATGACCGCGTTTTGCGCCTTGCGCTTTGCGCTTTGCTAGGTTTAGGGACTATTGCTCAGTTCGATTCGAAGTAGAGCCTCACAACCATAGTTTTTTCTCGTAAATAACAATCAACTCGTCGTCGCCTAGTTGAGATAGGTAGCTGGGCGATCGGACGACTCATTTGTTTCCGCACAAATTAGCGCAAGCTAAGTGCTTTCTTAGTGTTCGATACATATGTTAAGTGCTCTATGTAACGTATGTGAAAGGTGTCAACTGTGTGAGTGTCAGAAAAAGGAAATATGCGATATTTTCCTGCATCGGCGAAAGCGAATTCGGTGTTGCTTAGCCTGAATTCTTCAAATTCGCGTCGCTAGACGATTGCGACAGGGAAATGCAACCGGGTTTTACAGCAGTTGCAGCATTGTCATAGCTTTGGTGCCCAAGGCAATTATGTACCGAGTGTAAAAGATAACTTCGAGACGCTTACCAGTAGCGAGCATTTTTGTTTTGCAGTTGTCATCAGCAACATGCGTTTTTTTCTTGTCTGTTAAACATATACATATTCATTACGCTCAGCAATCCACTTTTGCTATTGTCACTAATTTTTGCGTTACTGTTAAGGCGCTTGAAAGCTTTCATTGGCCGTTATTACCTCGCACGAATCGTATGCAACACAGCGTATCAAAATAACCTCGCCGAGAAGCGTATGACAATCGCTCTTCGCCGCTCCTTGCCATTACCCGCCGCTCTACTAACCTTAGGCGATTTTCTTATACCTAACATCAATATTTTCTCTAGTGGCACCATCTAAAGCACCCAGTGACTTCAATGGCTTGTGTTTTGGAAATATAAAACTGTTCGCAGACATATGCACGAAAGGGCAACGACGACGCCATTAGGGGATTAACGACGCAGCAAAGAGACTAACTGCATGCGTTTCGTCTTCCCGTTACTCCTTATAGATCGGCAGGGACGAACAGTTAGTCCGAATTTATGCACACGGCACGTACCCTGCCGCAGATACTCCCCTTGAAGATGAACGGTCGCCCGCGAAGACTAACGGCTGTATTTTAGTCCCTATTTTAGTCCTTTTTGCCTAAGAGTGTAGTGTTGCCACCTGCCCGGTTTTGGACCGGCCCGACCGGTTTTTTATACAGCGGGCTGGTTGCCGGTCCATACTTAAAACCGGCTGTCACTGGCAGGTTTTTTGGCCCTCTTGCCGTGATTATGTTTGTTTTGGCATTTTATAAGCGTAAATTTAACAACTAAGACGCTAAATATGTGTCGACAAGCTGCGCAGACACACGAGCAGAGAAAATACGCGGGCGAGTGCGCTGCCTTAGATGGAGGGGGACCTAAGATAGGAACAAAACAACGAAATGCTGCCGCCGCGGTCAGCAATTGCGGTTACTTTTCAGTGTAGCACATACAGAGCAATAACCAAGCTCTCAATCACTTTCAGTACAAAAGCTATGTTGGTTTTTCTCTAAGAAAACGCTACAATAAATGGCACTGCATGTCAAAAAACATGGCGTCTTTTTTTCAACACAAATTAAATATTCTACATACCACGCCCCCCCCCCTCCCCGAAGGGTCGTTTTTTTGGGGAGGGGGAGGGGGGGGAAGGTGGCAACCCTATTAACGTGCTCCAAAATCTGAAAAACACCAGCTGCGCAGTTTTGCTTTTCACCTTGATCAGAAAAGTGGGCGCCGCAGCCGGGACGAAAGATAGTAAAGAAAAACACGCTCACAAAGCGGGACCTAAACCCACTACTTCAAGAATACCGGTCTTGTGCAACACCACTACGCTACCTAGGAGGCTGTGCTGCTCTCCACTTTCTTGCTACAGTAATTGACCTCTGCCCTTGGTGGTGGTAGCCAGCACCCCTCCAACAACTCAGAATGAAGGGGACCTTCCTTTTAAACCCCGAGCTGTGACCCAAGCGTCTACGACATGTCGGAAGCCATTCATTAGAACATACGGGAGCAACATATAACCCAAGCTTGTATGGTAGTGCATAGCTAAGACCGAAACCAACATGCGAGAAAAGGAAAAGAAAACCTATGCAAATAATTGTAGAAACGTCTCACCAGGGTGTTCTTTTATGTGATCAAGCAGGATGGCTTGGGAGTCTGTGGTGAATGGGCAACAGCGGCAGCTGAATTGCACAGGCGCCTCATCAGTCCCAGGTGATTGTGGAGTAGCATCCATCCCACTGGCCAGTACATCGGCTTCAACTCCTTCCGGCATGGCCTCTTCATCTTCTACCTTAACCACAACTGCTTGCACGTGGCGGGATAGGGCACCTGAGTCAGAGGACAAGAATATCAGACTCAACACTTCATTTCATTTACCTTGGGCAACTGCCAATGACGCATAGGGGGGAGCACCATGCAAAAACGGAAATAACCCAAGGAAACCGCAGCACACAACATTTTTGCACTGTTCTCATCACCTCAAGTAACACATACCATCATCAGCACACATTTACAAAGAATGAGATTGCCAATTTCAGTTAGCTTTGTTCACCATTGCAGCCCAGACACTGTTGTGTGCACCTGAGCAGTTGTGAAACTAAACTGTTCTCAAAATTCACACACCTGAGGCCAGGCGGCCGTTGAAGTAAGTAGTGCAAAATCATGCTCTCACAATACACAAGCTTTTGTTCACGACTACATAGCCTAGCTGCAACCTCTGTTCTGTACAAGGGCGATCGAGTTTATTTGGCACATTCAAAGAGACTTTATGTACAGCAGGCAGGCTGCCCACTTTGAGAGGCCCTGTGCGATAGCAGGAAAAAAAGGTAGAGTTTATACAAATGTATACACAGATCTGTCGAGCATTGGGTTTGCATTGCATATAAATATTGCTGTAGCAGCACACACCGCCGCCTTTAGTGTGTCACGTCTAACATAGACAGTGCTAGGGTGACCAGCATCATCAGTGTACAAAGAGTGGGCTAATAAAGCAAGCTCCTGGGCGAAGCTGGGTAGTTTTCCCACTGGAAGTTTATGATGTGGTGCATCTCTTGGGGCTATGGGCTCTGCCTGGGCCGTTCCTCAACATACCTGCCCGGCCACCACCAATAATGTTCACCTTGGGATACGCAGTACAGCTTACTACGGCCAACAAGGCACTCAACCATCCTTATGCAAACACTACCACACATGGCCACTATAAGTGAAAGCAGTGAATCTACAGCAAGCGTTGCAGTGCTCTCAAGGATGTCGTGACATTGTTAAGTTTCACTGTTCACAGCAGCAAGCTTCCAGCCAGCAATGAGAAACTTTTTTTTGGAGAGATAATACGCAAAAAGAAAAGCTACTTTTCAGCAAGATATGTTGCACTGCACAAGAATTTGTGCACAGTGAGTGCACTGAAGCTGCAGACCAAGGGGGAACAAACGCAGTTACTGCACACTGCAGTTGTCAAGAGGCAAGTGTCAAAGTCGTGGCTGTCATTTCCTTTTTCCAACATTGCTATTTTTTCAAAAATCAAGCCAGCTGCTGGCTGAGAGAGGGTGCACACTGCTTTTCGAACAAGCTTCAGAACTCGTGGCAAAAAATTGATGCCCGAGCTGCCTTGCTATAACCAGTTTTCAAAATTTCACTTTGTAGCAGCAACAACAACTTAATTGAAAGCTCCAACCAAATAATGTTCACAACCCTTGCAAGTAAAACTCCTCGCTATCGTTCGACTCAACAAAAGAAAGAACAAGGGGGAAGGAAAGGTTTTATGTGCTCATGTATGTAACCCTTCCACGCAAGTGAAACATGCAAAGCAAACTGTGCAAGAGAGGCTCATAAGGGACAAGCTTCACGAGTACTACATAAGGCATTGTTGCCTAAAAATGCAGCAGACACAAAAATATATTTTGTTATTCTACTTGGCCGTCTTGTCATCAAAGCTACACTTCGCTCGTGAGTGTGTTGCTGTGGAGGGCGATAAATTAATTTAGACCATTTGATATCTTTTACAGTGCCCAGGACTCCTAACAATAGTGCTTTTGCAGTTAGCCTCATGACAAATCCAGCAGGTGCAGATTAATACCTTGAATTTTAGCAGTATTAAAATGCAAAGTACTAATCTGATTAAATTACAGGATTGATTGAACTACAACCGCATGAAAGGACCACCGTTGGCATATGAACAATTGAGTGAAATCTAATGCTGACATTTTCTTTTCATGGTTTCATGTATATCCCAAAAGAACTGTGCGTCATGTAGATTTCTGCAGGCCTGGCACTTTACAATGCCTCCACACGCCAATGGGGCATGTATTGTTGCATTTAAAAAAAGCCTACCAAAGATCACAAAAAGCCAGTCAGGGCTAGCTACAGAAATTCATGAAGCGCTTCGGCTTTAGCCTCGTCGTCGAACCTCAATCGCCCATAAGTTGCACGGTGATTTTGAAGAGAAACTGATTGAGTTCCAGCACCGCATCTCCATGTTCAATAAATGTGTTTTCTTTTTGTGAACGCTGACCTCGCCTTTTTGTTTGGCCTACATTCGCCGTAAGTTTTTTTTTTCGTGGCTTCGGACTTTCGGGGGTCGGCTTAGAATCGGGGCCGGCCTAGATTCGAATAAATACAGTATACGTGAAATGACATAAAAGGCAATGAAGGTGACTGGTGTAAAGGGCCAGGGTTTTAACATGCATGGTAACTAATGAGGTGTAAAAACCTGACATCGCTACGAAACTTAAAAGTACGCTTGTGGGTGATTATAGGGTCGTCCCCTAAAAAGTATGATGGGATTAGTGGAATGTGTTGTCTTTATAGTTGTGCAAAGTGTTTGTGTCGTGTTGTTTCTAGTGCCTTGCATTGTATGATAGGTAGACTAAAGTTTAAGGTGCACAAATGACAGAAAGGTAGTCTGTACCTTTTGCCCTGGGAGCCGCTGCTGCACTTGAAGTCGGTGCTGGCCAAGCAGGCAGGCTTCTGGTAGAGCTCGTTTCCCCAGCTTCATGATCTCCACTAACTGAACTCGCACAAGACGTCCCGGAGTATTGATCCGAGGCAGCAATGCACTTGTATCGCATGTGGCGCCACGGATGGCTAGTATCTGTAACTGTACGAGCAAAATAAGAACATTTGTAAATGCCAAAATGCGGCAGTGAGTGTGTTTAAACAGACAACACAGCACACCTTGAAAGCAACAACAACAACAACAACAAAAAAACCTCCCCGGATTGTGCCTACCCTCACGGGTCGCTTTTATGCTTCTGTAACTTCTGTGCCAGATGCAAAATTTTGGTTGCAGTATTGTTTCGAATTGCATCCAAAATGGCCCGACAATTCCACTCTTTCATCTGCTGGTCAACAGTCTGAGCTATTAAACGATGAAGCTATCCGTTCGGATCTTCAGAAACAAACAGCTGCACACTGTTTACAAGCCCACTTTGACGCTTCATTTTCTTTTTTGTGTGACAAAGGAATCCACCGGCATGCGTAACTGACTAAAAAAATGTACTTGAACCAGAGCGGAAATTTAGGCTGGAGAGAATATTCATCTTGCAACATACACAACAGTACACAACAAAGAATAATTGCATGAATACTGCCTTTCAGCTCATTTTTAACATACATACATACACAGGCAGGTAATACCACCGATATGTTAACGCCAGACACTAAAAAATGCAAAAAAATAAAAACAACGTCAACACTATGATCCGGCAATCACTGTGCCCCAAAAGCATCAAGGTAGCTGATTTCTTTTCATGCGGAGCAAAGTTGATCACACAATCTCCTGCGTGTGCCTCCCTAATGTTGATTTCAAAGCAAGTGCCTGCAGCGAATGCCTGAGGGAGCAAATGTTGAAATTTAACCAGTTTGCCCCTGTGTGGTAATACATGTGCTGGGCCAAACTGAACCCTTGGAATTGGAATGGTACCCTTCCACTGGCAGTATCTCACACTTGCATTTCTGAGTGGCATGCATGGAAGTATGTCTTGCCAACTTCTTTCGTAAGCAAAAGTCACACCTATACGGCCTTTTTGCTGCATCAGCACAGGTGTGCTTTGTTATATGAACTTTGTTACTGGATGTGTAAGGGCACAGATGGCCAGAGAAAGGCTTCATGTCACTTGATGTCACTTCAGTCCCTGTAAGTGATGCCACAGTAGAGGCAAGCCAATGATAGAGATATTTTCTGCAATGGGTTCATTTTTGCTGCTTCAAGTTGTAGATGACGGCCCTGGATTTTGACGAGCCCCATTGCCACAGACAAACACCGCGATTTTTGTTGCACTTAACAGCAATAAAAGAAAATTAGATTTATTTTACTTTTTGCATCACAATTTCACTTCCTTCCTTCAGGTGCCTTTCAATCACCAATGCAAAGGGGTCCACAGGAAGAGGGCAAGAAAGCTGGGCGCCACCCGTCTAGCATTTAATGGAATGAGCATTGCTTTTTCAAGCGTGTGGCCAAATTCAGTGTTTAGTTTGTTTCAATGATGCCTAAAAATTACAAAGGTTTTATGCGGTCTCCTTTTACACATTAGCTTCCTTGGACACAAAAAATCATCGCTGTAAGTTTAGAGCGAGAAATGTCAGGTTTAAAAGGACCTTAAATGCAGTATAATTTTCTGTTTTTCACTAAAAGAATGAACCTTTTCTAGCTCTTCTGGCCTTCCTTCGACAACCAATCGTGCTTTGTTTGTTTAAAAACAAATAAACCTTACATGCCTCCCATATTAGTCATATCATTATGAATGTCTAAAAATTGGCCATCTTTGCTCAGCAGAGTTAGTGCTTGGAGTGAACTCAGGCCTAGTACCAACGAGCCAACGAAACCTGTGCAATCCTTCCAACGAAAGAACCTGTACAAAATGCCTTCCCTGCCAAAGAAAAAAGCCCTGCTAATCCCGCTCCCCACTTGCGATCCGCAACACCACAGATCGCATATTGGAAATGTGAATGTGACAGCAATGCTCATTTTTCTGCTTTTGGCATTTTCTGTGCCACTGGACAATGGCTGCTGCCACCACAAGTGGTATGCTCCTAATCATAGCATGGTAATCTACTGATACAGGCCTTCTGCCTTCAAAATATCGCTTCTCTTTAAAGAGAGGAGGTTGCGATCATGATCATCACCATCATGGTCATCATGATTGTGAACATGGGATTGGTCAAGAAGCTAAGCAGGCATCCATCACTGTCATTACCACACTCACATGGGATTGTCCAAAATGCTAAATTCTTACTGTCACATGACCACAAGCAAGAATGTTAGGCTTAAAAGGGCTATAAAGACAAGATACAACCATGTACAATAAAAAAAATGGCCTTTGGTAGTTAACGCAGCCCTATTCCAGCATGAAAGATGTTTTTTTTAACAAAAGAAATAGAAGAAACACCCGAAAACATTGAAATTTCCCCAACACGATGTCAGCAGCGATATTAATTGAGTGAGAAGTGACACAATAGAGGGAACACAAAAAACGGTGCAAACTACGTGCTAACCCTCAAATGATACTTTCGCATAAGTAATATGGGGCATGTACAACAGGGAATGCCAGCATGATGCCATCACCTCCTGAGGGTACGTGCCATGTGCAGTAGACAGCCCTTTGAACTAACGATGGCAGCATTTTCCCACAGTATCCTGCACTCATGCACCTGAGCAAGTCAGCCGTCTTCGCTGAGGCCTGCCACGCAGTTACCTCTGCTGCCTGGCCTCTCCATTTCCTGTTGAGTGCCACACCTCATAAATAGGTGCATCACCACCTTGCTGCTAATGCCGGTGTCTATCGGGATGCAACAATACAATAAAACAGAACTAGAGGCTCCTTGAAATGCCTAGTCATGTTTCTTGACGATGGCTCTACCGTAAAATTCCGAGCAAGCGCCCCCCCCCCCCTCCCCCACCCCCACCACTTCAGTGCTAATTTCAAATTTCCGTGCCGTTCCGAAAAAGCGCCCCCCCCCCCCCCCCCCCCCCTTCCTCCCCAACGCATCCTTCAACACAGTTCTCACGCACCGCGCGCAGGCAACACTGGCTTGCCGGATCCAGTCTAAGAACCCAATCCAATCCTACTTCAACTTCGCATCCCGAACGCTATGTGCCAATTGTTTCTTTGTTTTGGCGGTGGTAGGTCATGCATTCGTACACAGTTGCAAAGAAAATCGAGGTGATCCGATGGCACCGAGAGCACGGGAAAAACGTGCACCAGACCTCTCGCACTTCAAGCTCGACCGAAAGAGCGTACAGGAATGGGAGAAGAATTTTGACAATCTCCTGCAGCAAAACTTTGGAAAAGCAAAACTTCGACGGAAGCTAAGCAACGGCGCCCTGGTGTTTAGCGAATACGTGGACGATGCGCTGTTCGAGTTCTTAGAGCGCGAAAGAAGCGCGGGACGCGCCGTTAGCGACCGGCTGCTGTCTGAAGAGGCTGTGGAAATAGCAAACAGCATGCAGTTGGGTAACTTTGTAGCTTCCAGCCACTACATAAGCAGGTGGAAGGAGCGGTTCGGCGTTGCAATACGCCGCGCCACAGAGCCAGAGGACGCCCGAGGAATATGTAGAGGCAGTAAGTGCCTTCCGGACTTCCACGAACTCCCTGCGATGGCGAAACGACTACACGCTGTACATCGCCAATATGGATCAGACGATGGTGCGCATTGACAACCCCGCCAACTGGATAAACAATGTGGTCGGCGAAAGTGCCATTCGCATCGCGAACACCGGATGTGCCCGGCGAGGCTTCACGGTCGCCCTAGCTGCACGCGCCTTCGGCCACAAGCTCCCGGCGTTCGTGATCTTCAAGGAACCAAGCGGCAAAATTCCAGCCACGTCTTTTGCGTGTCTTCGCATACCAGGTGAGAATAATTTTATTTTTTTGATGGGGGTGAGGAGTCGCGATGCTGCCGAGTTCATTCTAACACCGCCACTAACAACGGGTGGATGACTTTGGAAAAGCTGCAGGAGTGGCTCTCAAGGGTTTGGGGCCCAAACGTCGATGATGTGCGGCGGTTACTGGTACTGGACCAGGCACCCATCCACAAAACTGAAGCTGCAAGAACCGCTTTCTAGCAGCATGATACCGACGTGCTCTACATGCCTGCGGGGTGCACAAGCATCCTGCAGCCGGCTGACGTATACTGGAACAAGCCGTTTAAGTCAACCCTGCGGCGCTTGTGGAAGGAATACATGCGCAAGGAAGAGAGGACGCCAAAAGGCAACTTCAAGAAGCCGTCGCAGCAGCAGGTCCTTGATTTTGTTGCCGAGGCGTGGGCTGCTGTCCCGGAGGAAACAGTGGCGTGCTCCAAGGGGTGCGGCATTGCAAACGCACTCGACGGCTCCGAGAACGGCGGGCTGGCAGATGTCAGAGCCGTGGCGCCAGAAGACCGGGGCGGACTGGAAGCCGAGTGCGCCGAACTCTTTTTTGCTACAGACTCTGAGGAGTCTTTCGACGGTTTTGAAAGTGACGAACCGCAGTAAGATCAAGCCATGGCACCCGAAGATCCAGTCGCAGCAGAGTGCTGCGAACCTGTTTTTTTTCAGCAGAATGCTGCAAACTTCTTTTTGCTGCTAAGTTTTTCAATGGTTTCCAAAGTAACTAACAGTAACATCTTTTGCATAATAAAGTTCATCTTCCTAATGAAAGTTTAAAACCACGCGCACTGCGCTTTTTTTTCGTAAAAACAATTGTCGCTGCCATCTTGAATTTCGGTGCCATTCCGGGATAGCGCTCCCCCCTCCACTTTGCCGGTAATTCCGACATGCTGGGGAGGGGGGGGGGGGGTGCGCTCGCTCGGAATTTTACGATAGTCAGCAGCCACTAAGTGCACAAACAAGATTGTGCGACTACACCGAAAGATTGCCAAAAAGTGGTTAGGGAGTCGACACTGCTTCATCCTTTCTTTCATACCTAGATTATTTGCTCGAAGTTTGTGATAAAATTAGTGTCACTGTTATTGGGACAAAGCAGTCTTTTCATGAAACCAGCTTGGTTCTTGCAAAGGAGAGAAAGGGTAGAAAGGCAAGAGCACACACGAGCTGTGCAAGATAGTGCATCGTTATCTACACAAGTGCATGACAAGTCCGAACGCTTTGCCTACATACTGCAACCTGCAGCAGGCGAGAGAAACATCCGTGTGGGAGCACCCACACGTCCGCGTATGAACGGTGTGTATAAAGGGAAAGAAAATCCACCAGACTCAGAGGTGTAGTCCAAGCAGTGGAGCCATAACAGCTGTGCTGACTGCCAATTCTGAGAATCGAAACATTGGAATGATTGTCCACCTAATCTTTTTTTTTGTCCAGCTTTTCCCTCCTACAGCCCGTGTGTGAAAAAGATGCATTTTGCGGCAAAAGAAAACCTGGGTGTGGTGCAGCTCCTGCTTTGGGTCATTTTACTGGTGAGAAACAAACTGCACCAGATTGGGATAATACCAATATTCATGATAAAGACACCCATCGCAGTGCATGACTTGGGGCTTTGAGGAGGAGGAGGAGGAGCAAAACTTTATTAACAGTGAGCGGGGTCCTTTCACTTTGGGTTCGTGGGTTAGCGGGTTCGTGGGGGGGGTAGGCATTCACTTCGTCTGCAGCCCGTTGGAGGCGGTCCTACACGGTTCTTACCAACCCTTTGCTTACCCAGATAGTGATATTATCGGCGTAAATGTCGTGTTTGATGTCTGGGATTTTGTTCAAATATTTTGGCAGGTTTATCAGGGCTATATTGAAAAGTAGTGAAGATAGGACAGTGCCTTGCGGTGTACCCCTACTTCCGCATGTCAAGGGGCCGGATCGGAGGTTGCCCACCTTGATGACAGCTTGACGGTCATAAGAAAGTCGCGAACACATCTATACATTTTTTTGCCACAGCCTAGGTGACCAAGGTTCATTAAAATGGTGGCATGAGCAATGTTGTCAAAGGCCCCCTTGAGGTCTAGTGTGAGGATGGCCTTGGGTGTGGTCTTACTGGCTGATCTGAAGATGTCGGTTTTCAGTTGTAGTAGGATGTCTTGTGTTGAAAGTTGTAGATGAAGCCCGAACACCGTATCTGGCCTTTGTTCAGTTCTAAATATCTTTGCAGCCTGTCTAGAACAACGTGCTCCATAACCTTCCCGAGGCAGGAGGTGAGGGAGATCGAGTGGAGGTTATCGACGCACGGCGTCTTGCCTGGTTTTGGGAGAAATCTCACCTCTTCCTCCTTCCATGCAGTCAGGAGGATGCTGGCTGTCCAGCACTCATTCATTTAAGAGGTCAGGGCAACGATGGAAGCATCATCTGGGTTTGCCAGTGCCTTGTTGGTTATTTTGTCCATACCCAGTGAAGTGTTTCGCCGGATCTTAGCCAGGGCCGCTTTCACCTCAGCCGTTATTGGCTGATCAAGAGTGGAGTTCGGAGATCCAGTGTATGTCGGTGCAGGATCCTAGACAGGTGACCGGGAAATATTTGCTCTTCAGGGTACACATGGTCTTTTTCAGAGCCTGGGAATTGGTGTACGATAGTGCACGTCGTCTTTAGTTTCTCCCCTGCTCTTGGTGGGGTCTATAAGGCATCTAAGAATGTTCCATGTCTTAGGAGTGGTGAGTCATCTGTTGAAGCTGTCACACTTTTAGCCAATTCTGGCGGCTAAGGTCTGCCGCACATGGACCACTTCCATGTTTAGTTTGGCGATTCTTAAGCTGAACTTCGTGTTATGTCTTTGCTTTCTCCGTCTCAAGAGTAAGCTGCGCCGGGCTTCCCAGAGATGAAGCGATTGTCTCCCGCCGGTGCTTGATCAGACATTTGAATTTTCTTAGTGTGGTGCATAATGTCGTTGCATAATTCCTTCGTCCATGCACGTGTCTTCCATCGTGTTGGTCTGCGCTTGACTTCTCTTTTTCTTTATCGTGCCGCAGTCTGTTAATTTTGCTTCTATTTTTCTGCTGTAGTATTCTAAACAATCTTTTCCCTCAAGCCAGTATTGTACTTTATGAAGCTCCATTTTTTTATTAATGCCTGAATAGAGATGCTTAGACAAACCCCACCTAGTAAGGGTTTAATTTTATGTGTGCAAATCAAGACAAATTACAGTGGACCCTCAATTGTATGTTTCCCCGAAACAGTGTGAAAACGTCATTGACGGGAGTGTCGTATAATTAAGGGAACACTAAAGGCTGAATGAAATTGCATTTTAACGAACAATCATACGTTTCGGAGCTCTTTCGGCTTTTGTTCAACAAGCAACGATGCATTATTTTCTGAGAAATAAGAAAACAAAGCTGGCATTTCTTTCACCTGCTCTCTTTCATTTTTCTCGTGACGTATCCATTGCGTCACAAACTAGAAGCGAGACACTGGTGCGGTCTAGGCGCTCTCATGCTGGCCGCAGTAGCTTTCACATCCGCAAGCCATGGCCGATGCCGACGTTACTTTAACAGAGCAGGCTGGCTTTCACTTTTATTGTCTGTCACGAACCAAACAGAAAATGCTTTTTACGGCTCCAGCAAACGTTGTGCCCGCCTACACCGAACGCCCAGACTATACGCACACCACGACGAAAGCAGCGACAAGCACCGTTTCAAATATCGCGCAAGAGCGGCTGCCCGGCTAGGTGTCGCTCAAACAGCAGCTTTCATCTCAGCTCATCTGGCGATCACGTCCATCTCATTATCTCTTTTACACAACGCGCCAACCTGGCAGGAAATACACACTCGCTTCCCACAGCCATCTCGAGTTCTCTTCGTGGCCAAAGCTCCGGATGGCCCAAAAATAACAAGGGTACAGTGAACTATTCTAGTTCACTCTAACATGGGTAGAGCTATGCACACACGATTTATGAATTGTTTACCAACAGCGGCTTGCAGCAAACGGAAGAGACAAGTTCGGATCAGTCAGATAACCCCCTGCAGTAAGTACCCTAACCATTCACGGGCGATAAGGTTTGAACCGGGAGCAGGAACGCCTTACCAATAGCAACATCCGTGTGCGGAGAACAGATTAGAAGCTCAGACAGGTCGCTTAAACACCTGCAGTGCATCTTGTTCCTTTTGCCACTTCTTGCCAAAGATATTGCTCGCAGAAGCTCAGTCCTTTACCGTGGTAGGTTACTGATTTCGCTAATTGTGCACCAATGCTTTTCCAAAACAAAACTGAAAGCATGATGCCTGACAAGCATGAGGGGAAGCAGCCTGTCTCACGGTGTTCAAAATCTGTTGCCTGCGTTTTTTAAAATTACGTCAGCTCACGAAAAACATTAATTTACATTTATTTCATTTGCTAAAACCACTTTGGAACTGTTTATTTTAGGAAAAACCACCTTTCTAGATGCTTCTCCAACGAGCCCTCGCTGTGCACAAATATTGTGACGTCACAAACCGTAGCACCCGAAAGTGTGCAGGGCGTCGGCACCCATTTTGACGTTTCTGGCCTTAGGCATGACATGCTCGTTGAGAACTTATAAAAAACTACCATATTTACCATGCAACTTGCGTACCCATGTAATCTGCAAACACTTACTTTAAATTGCGTCATGCGCAATTTGCGAGCAACTCACTTAATCCCGAATTCCAAGAATACCGGCACATCTTGTGTGCTCCAAGGCCATTCTGCACTACCTTGCCAGCTGTGCGCTACATGCGCAATATAAACTTCAGAAAGCTGATAGGGCCAAGGATGACAAAAGTGTGACAAAAATGTGACTGCCATGACTACATCAAGCCATGCCAGAGCAGGGAAATACACTTCCATCCGTTATTGGCGGAAACGGAAGCAGTGACTGCAGTGAGAGCTAGCAGTAGCTGCATGTTTTTTTACCCCTTCTTCAGTATTTAGATCTTATCACCAAGTGTCAGGGCCGTTCATTTTCAAGCACCATGCAGCTAGCTTTTTGCTGATAAATGAAATAAAATGATGCAGACATTAGCAAGGTGCCTACATAAAAGAAAAAAGGCGAATCCCACACTTGGGTGGGAATCAACGTAAAGAAAGCTTTGAAACCACGCTGCTTATGCTTCACGGCTGCTGTGCATTCTTGTTCCGTTTGCTGCTTGTGGTTGTAGTGTTCCTCATATTGCTCATCTCCCACTGCCGCCACGTGTTATTGTTCCACTAATCACTTCTGGGCATAGTGCTTACAACGCTCGTCGTCTTTTACGGCCGCCACAGGTTGACACCTTGCTTCACGTCTTTGAACCAGCATAGATTTACAGCCTGTACCATGTTTTACTGCGTACTGAAGATGCTTGTGTTCCATATCGTGCTTGTTGTAAGCCTGGGTGTCCACAACACTGGGAACCTCCACATGTTATGCACTCCTTCTGCATACCTGGCCAGCATGTTTGAGATACTAGCAAAATGCCAGCTGCAATGCGGAAAGATGTGCATAGGCAAGCACCACCTGGTGGGGTTGAAGAAACTCAGCGTGTGTGAGCAAGACAACAGCAGAGCTCAGTAAGTCGGTAGCAGGTACAAAGAAAGCTTTACTTTAAAAAATTAGTGCCCTTCCAATCTGTGAAGAAGAATGACCTGCAAAGCTGGACGCAGTCCACGGAGTGCACGAAACAAAACCCGTTCATCGTATTTTGTGATGGAGCATATTTCCTAGCCAATTAACTGAATGAACTTCTGACGGATCCAAGCTTTGTTCTTGCAGATAAACATGGAACTGCCTGTGTCCCTCCCGCGTCGTAAGCATCTTACTGTTTGTGGAAGGCCGGGTTCAGATTGTTGCCACAACTGTTGCAATAACTTTAAAGAATGACTTCATTTCACGTCTAAGCCAACCTAACTGCCTGATATGGCATTTTTTTAGTCCATAGATCACGATACAGGTTTTGCGTCAGTAATCTGAACATAGCCTAACACACAAACCCAATCTGCTCGACCACTAAGGACTCTGGACTGGTAACATTGGGCCGCTTGACATACGCGTTTAAATCTCGCACCAGCACAATGGACATGCCATCCATCACTACGAGCATAAAACCTATAGCTGTGCGTGCACGCTTCCCCTCCTTTCCCCCACTACAAACCTGCGCACACATAAACCGGCAACAAGTCATGAGTGCATGCTTAGAAGTGACAGACGCCGTTGAAAATTTCCCCCGAAAGCCCTCTGAAGAAGTGATATTGGCTCACACCGGCGTTCCGAGCGGGCAATTTGCTGTTCATCCGGTATGGATTCGCCGCTACTCCACAAGCTGAACTTGAGGCGGTAACGGCAGTGCCAGAAGCATTTCATTGTTTTTGCACCCATTCGCGCTTGTGTTCGGGCCAACACTTTGACTCTTGCTCTTCTTCCTCCACACAAACGGCATGCATCCGTCCCATAACGATTTAAAACCTGGAAGCCCGTGAGCTCTATTCTCGCACATAAACATGCTGCTGTTTGTTTTCCTACCCCCTCGTATGCATCTTACAGTATGTGTAAGATGTCTGTGTAACCCACACCCGAACCACTCAATTGAGGACAGCCAGCTAACTGCATTGAGCCATGTAATTTTGACATCTAAATACCACAACCGGCATTTCATCGGTAGCGGCATGAAGCCTAGCTGTGCGTGCACGCCCCCCTTTTATACCCACGAACCGGGCACGCATAAACCAGTGATTGGTAATGGCGCACACTTAGGCGTGAAAGACTGGCGAAAATGTCGCTCAGAAGGCCTTCCAAGATGGAAAATAAATATGGGCTCAAACCAGCGTTCCAACTGGGGAATTTTCTCTTCTACCCGGAGGGATTCACAACTACTTGGCGAAGTGAATTTGAGTGGAAATGGCGATGGCGGGTTTCGGTCGTTTTAGGGGGCAGCCCTTTCGCAGCCGTAACCTGGGCTTCGCGGGAGCGGCGTGTTTATGTCCGCGTAACTGAGTGAGTGAACGCAGCAGCGACAAAAGAAAGAAAACGGAGAGGAGCGTCTAGCGAAGGGTGAAATGGAGTCTGACACGTGCGGCTACGGTGTCATCTCTCTCACTGCCTTTCCCTCAGCCGTTTTATGCGTCGCCCCCAAGGAGCACCCTCCCCCTGACACTTTCCCCAGACGCTGTTCCATTCTCCGCTATCCAAACCACATGACGTTTGGGCGGGAGGTTCAAACACGATATGCAACAACATGCTCACTGCTCCCTTGTGCAGGGCTAGTCTGAACCACATGACATTAGCGCAGGAGGTTCAAACACGATTTGCAACATGCTGGCCGGCGACAGCAGTGGCGCACTGCGAGGCAGCAGCACAGCAGTGCACACCGCCGTACGTTCGCTGATCACGCCGCATGTTCACTGAACACTTCCTGAGACGCAGCAGAAATGCACCTTGACCGAGAAGACTGCAGCTCGTGCTGAGCACAAATTGCAATCGTCAGTGCGTTTTTTACGCCCATCCGTGCTTCTGTTTGTTTTTCGCAATAATCTGACTGCTGACTGCGCAACTTGCCAAAGGGGCATGGGTGGAGGCGAGGGGGAAAATAGTTGTGAAATTGTGACGGCGGTGGTGAGGAGGAGCCCCGGAGCGGTGCCGAGTAAATTGATGACACCGAAATAAAAACTTAGACATATACTGTTAGACATATTCTGCTTTGCAGTAAAAGGGAACTTACCTGAGTTTTCTTTGAAGTAATCGTCAAATGTTTCAATGAGTGAGCTGAAATGTAGAGGTGTCGTGTCAACTCCAGAAGGATGTCGAGTGGTGGCCGTCAGACTGCTCAGCTCGACGACTTCAGCTACTTCTGCTCCGGCCTCTTCACCTTCCACCTTTACCATAACTGCATGTGAATCGTGTAGTAGGACACTTGAGTTGGAACAAAATAGCAATTTATAACTACAAGCTTCCACTGTGCTCCCCATTTTACTAAACTTACAGAACTGTCAATATTCCGAAGCAATAAGGACAGTTAACAAGCAGGGCTAGCAAATAAAAAACATCCAAAACAAGCCCTTTTTTGCATCGTTCTCACACAAGTAGCACGTAGCCATGAGAGAAAACTCATGAACCACAGGATTGAAATTTCACGAGATTTGTTGTGCACATGTGAACAGTTGGTTGCTTAAAGTTATTCAGCAGACACGCAAGTTTGGTGCCAGGTTGTCATGTGAGAGAAAAATTGTCAAATATTGTTACTCTCCTGGTCTGCAAACTTTTGCTTATGACTAGCAAGGGGCCCAGCTGTACATCACATCGCTAAAAGTTGATTGACCTTAAGAGAATGACATTACTGTTATTCCAGCACACACTTCACGCTTTGTTTCCTTTAAAAAAACACAGGAACATGTAACAGTTGTTACACATGCACAGCATGAGTCACATTAGGAGGGTCTGTAGCTGGATTAGTTGCTACATTGCATGAATTGCAGTGCTAAGATGGGACAAAGTAAAGAGGATCAAACAATGTCCACGTGTGGTGTTATTCTTTACTACATTGTCCGTTCGTAACACTGTTCAATTAATGCAGTAAGGCACATCCTCTACTTTGGGAACTAAATCAAACATGCAGAATCAACATCATTTTAGCCGTTTACTTCATAAACTTCGAAACAGAACAGCTGGGGTAGTTGTGAAACAATTAGACTAAATAAATAGAAGACAGTGTTCTGTGCTACAAGCAGCAGGAAGACAGTAAAAGCCGGCTCAACAAGAAACCTGTGTTCAATAAAATTTAAAAGGGAAGGCATTTTTTGCAAGGGTAGAAGTCCGCTAAACAGTCTCCCGTTTTTTCTGTTACAGTTCAATTTGGTAAAGGCTGCACAATAAAGATTTTCAGCTCAAGGCAGATACCGTATTTTTCGGTCTATAAGTCACACCACCCTCAAAACGGCAGTTTTTCCAAAAACAAAATGTATATAAGTCGCACCGGTGTATAAGTGTGTACAAAACACACTTGTTAATCAGGTAAACCCATAAAGGATCAGTTTATTAAAGAGTAAAGCGAAAGTACATGGTTGCGGCGACTGCCGCCTTTGAATGTATCCCCCGGTAAGCAGTGCTAGACATGTGCATATACCGTCCAAAGTCTAGACATAATTAACTTCTCAAAAATGGTTTATTGATACACACAGATGGCATGTACTTAGACGGCATTTAGGCAAAACCATCGAAGCCTTCTTCCTCCGACTTGCTAACAGATAATTCATTCATTTAGACCATAGAGCCGTGTCTTTTAACATGTGCTGACATCACGCAATGCACAGGCACCGTTTCAAGCACGGACCACGTGCAGCTGCCACGTACCAAATTAATTCCATACATAATTCGCACCGGTAGATAAGACGCATCAACGAAAATTTTAGAAAAAGCTGCGACTTATACACAGAAAAATATGGTACTCTACAAAACAGAACTCTACCCACTGCACACACAACAAAAATTCCTTTAGATTCATACAAAAAGCACTCAGTTGCTGCTAAAACACCATTTTTAATTAAGGGTTAACACCAATAGCAACTCACAAATAGGTGCCACAAAGTTTCCATGCATGCAATAGTGTGAAATGCAATGTTAATAACCTAAGCAATTGCCATGCTTTTAAAGTGCCCGTTGACTTTGAAAAACACATTTTACACAAAAGCCATGTTCACTTACTCACTGTAAGATGACATTCCTTCATGTTTTGTATTAAGTATTTTTTAGAACTGCTAAGAAAACAGTTTTACACTACTATTCTTACATAATTTTTGTTGAAACATTTTATGACCAGCACTTATTAAATAAAAGGTAAGACGTCGCAAAATGGTAACAGTAAGCCAGTAAAAAAACTGACACCAAAACATGAATATATGCTTTTCACGATAACAGCTGAAAGTCTTCAATGCTTCACAGGTTCAAGCAAACCACAGAGTACACAGCAGGTGACCCTTCCCCAGTTTCTTGCAGGAAAAGTTCAACCATGCTTGCTTTGAAGATAGCAGCATTGATCTGGAATGAATGCAGCATGTTCAGTTCAACATAAGGCTCTCCGAACACATTAATATATAATGCCCCCTACCATAAAACTGGTGTTTTAGTCAAACCTCGTTACAAGAGACACTCAAGGGAACCAAGAAACGAGTCTCTTGTAACCAAGGTCTCTCGTATGCAATGTTGCTAACAAGGGGAACAAAGCAAAACCAACCAAACCGCTTTCATTCAAATGTCTCTTATAACCAGGTGTCTCTTGCAACGAGGTTTTACTGTAGATATGAAAATAAAAGGCAGAACTACCGTAAAATACCGAGCAAGCAGCCCCCCTCGAAGTGCCGATAGTTCAGGGAATTTTGGGGAGGGGGCCCTTGTTCGGAACTGCCCCATATTTCAAAACGGTGGAATGAAATGTTAACCACAACTTTACCCCCCTCCCCACCGAAAAAGAAAAGAATAATGCAGTTCCTTGGAGAGAAACGAATTTTTAGTAAAGATGAAGAAGACTGTGAAGCATCTCTTGGCGCAACCAGTGTTTGCAATTCATACGGTGTTCCCGTCAACTGCGCTGTTGGTTCTGTTAGACAGAGAATCCATTTTTGCCATTGTCTGGTCCATTTTTGAAATGATGAACAAGGTGTACTCGTGCCGTGTTCGGAGGGCGTTCACGGCAGAGCAAAAGGGCTTTGGTGCCTCTCAGAAATCTTCCTGTGTCCTCTGGCTTTCGTTACGAATGCGTCACAAACCACCGTTGTCACAAATTCAAAAGCACATTCGGCTATGTCAGGTGACAATACACAAAATGGCGAGTGTGTGCAGAATCATTGACTACCCTGTGTTCTTGGATTGGATTCTGGTTTAGACAAGAGTGCAGGCAAAGGCATTCTTGGGCGGTTTTGATTTCACTGGTTTGGGCCATCAATGGGGGAGGAGGGGGGGGGGCTTGTTCGGTAGTGTGCAAAAACTCGAAATACTCAGATTATGAGAGTGGGGGAGTTTGCATGGGTGGGGGCGCTTGATCAGTATTTTACTAATGCACACAAATTACAATTACTAACCACACAAAGAACAAAAATGCCCAGCATAAGTGCTAGTTTTACAGCACATGCAAAAAAAAACGCAACTTCCAAATAACAGTAAACAGCATGAAACAAAATAACTGTAAATTGCTGTCAATGAAGAGACGGTACGGTTACTTCCCATGGGCCATTTCTATGCACAGATAACTTCTCAAATTTTCCTCATTACCTGCATCTAACTGTTACGTTATAGAAAATTTTGTGGCAAGCAGACGCGATGAGTCTTGCTTGATAACTTGTGGCAGCTGGCGTTAGTGTAAAGATATTGTGCACTCGGTTCAAGGCATTGAGAAAACATTACTCTGGACTCGATGTCTGACACTTTTGACGCTCGTCAGGTTCCTGCTATCTTTAGTTTTCACTTGCGTTGGTTTAAACATCGACAGGCATATGTGACTTCATGCATTTAATTTGTAAAGTACAACAATATTCTTGACCGACACCTTGATGCAACAAATGCTCTCGTCCTGCTCTGAAAGTGCATGGCCCCATCTACCTCAAATTTAGAGAATGAATCCTGTCTGAAGTCATAACTGTCCATTAGCTCTTAGCTGACACAAAGCAGCCACAAAGAGCTTTTAGACACTGCGAAAAAGTGGCAATATTGTCCCAAACACCAAGTTATTGGAGAAGGAAAGGGAGAGACACAGAAGTTGTCAACCTTTTGAACTTTGCGGAGATGATTGATTGAGTGTGCTTAGTAGCATCGGCTACTAAGCACACTGCAGTGGAGGACTCGGTTAATTTTGACCACCAGAAGACCTTTAATGTGTGCCACAATCTCCACACACAGGCGCTCTTGCCAAGATGATACCATTGACCTTCCACAAGAGTAAGCCCCAAGCCTTCCTTTGTACCTATCCATTCTACAATATTAAAGGAACAGGCTCAGCTAGGCTCTACTATTGCTAGACACCAGATTTATCAGCTGCCGGTTCTAGCAATCTAGAGCTATTACAACTCGTGGGGAAATTTCTAGCACACACTTGTAACATGCACTGCTGTTATAAAAAAAATTGCTTGTTAGAACCCGTTCACTTTAACCTCTGAAAAACGCGTCCTCCTACTGCACAGACTCTAAAAATTCACAAAACAAAAATCAACTCAAAATGACCAAATACATATATTTTGCCTTCATTTTTGCTTGCTCCTTTTGTCTCTGTCCGCCACTGCCAGTACTCATGAAAAAAAATTATTAAAATTAAGCAGCTGTTCAAAATAACATTCTCACATTTTTCCGGGTTAGAACAACTTGTATTTAAATTGGTGCAGTGTAACTGACAGCAACTACTACAACACAATGAAGTTGCATTGAAGCTATAGCTACTAGACAACTTTAATTATGAGTAGAAAAAAAAAGCTGCTGACTACAACGACGCAATGGCTAGCAGCAAACAAAAACATCCAACAGAAATATATAATGCAGGCTGCAAAAAATAACTGCAGGTTGGTTCCTTTTGAACAAAAACAAAAAAAATTTAACAGGCAAAACTCAGTTTAGGAAACTGTTGCAACAAAAAAGAAACCTTTTTTTTACTGCTTGGAAATGTTCTCAGGAATGACAAAAATTTAGGAATCATTACGTCTTAAGTTTAAAATGAATTGATTTCTTTGCTGCAGTTTTTTTGTTGTAAAACTAGTATGCACACGTTTAAGTTACACAATGCAACAGTAAATAGCACATAGCATTTTAGTCAAACACTTATGACCTGTTTTGTAAAAATTTCTTGTGGCATGACTAAGAAATTGTACCGAAAATTGTTGGTACTACAACTCCATTGGTTGCATTTGTGGGTATGTATCAGTCTATTGTCCCCATTGGCTGTGAAGCATCATGTGGTTGCAAACAAATGTATGCTGGCTTGACATCCCCACTGGCTGCTAACAGGGTAAGCGATGGCCCCATGTTTCCTTTTGCTAAGAATGCATGTATGTGGTGCCCTGTGTGTCTAGTCGTCTTCCCTTGCGTCCTCGTTTTAAGCGCAGTTTTCTTTTTCGTGGTGACCTGACATTTCCACTGGGTATGTCGTTAGGCTTAACTTTGAGGTACAACGCAGTCAACTGGTACGTACAGCTTCACATACAATCAGCATGATTTTGTCGGCCACATCGATAGGCTTAGTGGCAAGCAAAACCCCTTCATTGGCTTAGCCAAGTAGCGACAACGATTGATGTGCCGACACGCTCTGGTATTAGCTCAGCCCAGGGGGTTCCGGTTCCTCCCTGCGTTTCCTGTTTCCGTCCGCCATGAACGATCAAGCTGGGCTCCAAAGGGAAAGCGGATCTCGTTGTTTTTGAGAGCCAGTCGTAGTCGCCGGTGGTTTTGCGGCACTGTTCTGGTGGATATTTCATTTCGCTTACGGTCTGTTTTCACCACAGTGCACGAAACTTCATCGGATGATGGGCTGTTGGGTATTTGAGTGCGCGACACAGTCAGATGAAGGCGAGGCTTTGCTGTGCCGCTTGGCAAGCTACGTGCTGAACACAGGAAAGCTTAGATGTGTACGATAGGATTAAAAGACTCGAATCGTACCAAATGGGGAAACTATGAACTAAATTCATATCTTACTGCAACACCCAACTGCTGCCACACGACCGCAACGCAGCTTGTATGTGTGTGTGCATGTGATACCCTTGTTGACAGCGTCTGCCTTGTTATTGTGCACAAAACTTGGCATTGTGAGTGTGTGGCAGGCAAGCTTGTGTCAGTATGGATGATCCTTTGCACCAAGTTTTTACAGACGAACTTTCCCACCTTTTCAGAAAAGTTAAGGAAGGTTAAACTAGCAACAGCAAAAAGTAAGTTCAATACAATGATTGCCAAACAACTTTTCCTTGTTTAAATTGTTGTCACTATAACATGGAATGTAAGTGAGCTAGTTTGTACATATCTGAGCGATATGTCTGTGTGCTGCTTTGTTTTCAGGCTGTTAGTCGATCAGCAATGTCACGTGGAAGGCAATAACAACACTTGCCTTGAACTCTCCACAGTTGGTTGAAATGCTGCTTCATTGTATGTCAATAAAAAATTTTGAAATCAACATCGGACAGCCTTCCATATTTCTTAAATCTGGTAGGCAACATTTAAACGAAGTATGCTAATGCATCTTTGTGCGCACAGCGATTGACAGCTGCAGTACCATGCCTGGAATTTCGTGTCCCACATTTGCATCTAAAGCTCTTTAGTGTTCTGCAATTTTCGCTCATCATTTGTGTTGAAGATAGAACCTGTTGGTTGTGTTAGGCTCCATTCATTGCACATTGCTAAATGTGCCACTTTGACAAAACTTCCTCGCTAACTGAGAAGGTAAATTAAAAGCTCCCTGCATAAAATATATTTTCCGTATAAGACGGTTTCACTAGGTCTCTGAAAAAAATCACAATCTCCTAAGATTTCGAATGCCAGCACGTGTGGTATATCAAGTACAGCTACATAAGTACATCTTGGAGAAAAATCTGAGGTACACAGAACACGGGCAATATTAGGAAGAAACATGAGCAAGAAAACAAACATGCATTGTAGGCAGCAACTAATATAATAATGCACAGAAAAGTAACTGAAATTTCTGTTCAAATTACGCTTATCTGTATTCTTTATAAGGTGACAGGTAATACTCCCTCAGGAGAATAATACTATGAACAGACAGCATTGCTGCTTTGTTAGGCCAGATTTTATGTAGCTACCCTAACCATAACGTCGTCGTGGGCACATACACGCAACATGAGCAAGGCTTTAATTGGCAATAGTTTTGGGAGTACACAGTCAAGAAACAAATCCCAACCTGTGCAGTGCTTTATATTGCGAAACTTGTATTTAGCGGGAGAAGCATATTATACCTTCCCATTTTTACAAATGAGAAACTTGTGTCTGTAGAGTTATTGCCATGCTGTTATTTTCCACATCGATGCATTGCACATTCTAATACATAATCTGTTCCTAACTTCTCAATGTTGGGCTCGAAGGCAGCATGACCTACAACCATAAAGAGTCCCTAACTGCCAATTTTTTCTGAAAGGCTCACTCAAGAAAAAAAAGGACTCGCGATGTACAAAACGAAATTTGTCGATCTCGCTTTAGCCACAGTTGATAAATAGGCCTGAGCCAGTTTTTATCCAAGGATGAGGGACTTAAAACACATTCAGGGGCTTTGAAACCGTCGCGATGTAACGGTACGCGCATGTTCATGGTGCAAGCGTCCACACTGGTGAGCCAGCGTGTAATATTGATTCCTTTCTTGATGTTGTGGCTCAAATTAATAGAGTTCCCGCTGTATTCTACAATGCATAACTGATTAAGAAACTTCACGCTACTGCAAAGACACAGTGCACGACGTGGCCGATGTGCGAGGCGTACGCGTGTAGCTGTAGCGGGTTAGGAAGATTATGGCGAATGGAGCTAGCAGACGACACAAGGGGAGCAGGAGAGGGCTGGAGAGGAGGAACTTGTCGCTACTTGGCTAAAAGCCAATGAAGGGACTTCAGTGGCAAGGTAACCTAATGATAAGGTTGGCATAAGCCTAACAACATGCTCTCATACCCACCCAAGGGGACCAGCCAATGATGGCAACTGCCGTCAGAAGCTGACAGCTGATTTACAGATTCCCATTTTGCTGAGACATCAATACACCAACTTTGACATATTGGACATAGATGACACCTATCGTCAGAGGCTCACAGCTGACTCACCAATTCCCATTGCCTGTGATGTCAACATATTTACCCACACATTCGCTTTCGCACATAACACGTAAGCAGCCGTAAATGCCTGTTTTTTGTTTCTAATAATGCATACATTACACAAAAGCTCTTCCATTACTTTCATTGGCCCTTCCCCCAATACCCATTTCACGTTGATTGAACAACCAAAGTACCTTTGGGCTTGCACCCTAGGTTATGAGGCCCACCATAGTGGAGGGCCCTGAATCAATTTTAACTATCTGAGCCACTTTATTATGTGACAAATCTCAACATGCTGGTGTTTACATTTTTCACAACTTCTGGCACACAAGTTGCTTGACACCGAAGCTGCAGAGCACGAAGCAAACAAGAAAAAACTTCAAACTATTGCTTACTTAAAAACAGATCACATACATACTCAACCTGATAAAAAAAGAGCAAATGGAATAAGAAACTGCCTAAGGTAACCATGCAAAAACCTCCTCATCAGTATTAGCATGTTGCTAGGTAGGGAAGTGGGCCTAATACAGCTGCAACCTCATTGGAAATGGCCTTCATCCTCCAGTGGGCATAATATTGTTTCGTCCAGCCCCCTTGACTAATCTGAAGAAGAACGAGGCCGTTCGAAGGAGAGAGAAATTGTGATCTCTCCGCGTTTTGGCAATCGGCACCCCAACTTCTCCTCCGTCTTCACCGCCAACGCTGTTCTGTAAATCGGGTGAGACAGCTGAACCATATTTGGGAGCAGCTTTTAGAGCAGCGAAATTTCGATTTTGGAGCAGAAGAACGACATTTATTATGTCACCTTAGGAGCCTAAAAAATCAAATTTTTGGCCACTCAAGAGGGGGGGATAGTGGGGGCGCTTTTTAATCGGTTTTGAACGTACATAACACTGAAACAACCTTTAAATAAAGTTTTTTCTACCTGAGTATCACAAGGAACGAACTCACTACCTTTTTCAAACCATTTTTACATTCTTGGGCTCTATGCATAGATAACGCGGAGTTCCGTTGAAAATATCGAATTAAAAAACTAAGCAATTTTAAGGAATTTTTATTATACTGTGAATGCCGAAGTTGTTATTTTTGTAATCCCAGACTCGGCGTTACGCACAACTGAGAGCCACGGCAAAAGTTGCGCAAAGCGAGGCGACAGTCGTCGCCCCCCACCAGCCCTCCCATTTCAAGACCCAAGGTGGGCGTTCACTACGATCGTAATTATAGAGTATTGGTATGTTTTGGCATTAAATTTCTTTTGGCATTAAATTTCAATTCAGATAGAGGAACCATTATCACTAGCGTTCGATAATATCAGTAGCGTTCGATAATAGCCCGTCCCGCTATCGGACACTGCTTGAACATTTGGCGGTGATGCAGCTTGCGCCGCAACTTCTGCAGTGTCCATCGTCCCACTCCCGCCGCTCGCAAGCTCACTGTCAATAGCAACAATAACTCGGCATTTTATAGTGCCGTAATGAGTCCCAAATTTCACTTCAAGCACGCACCGCGCCTCACACTCAAGGCCGAAACACGGCGATATTGCGGGTACCCCGTTGTTTTTGATGAACCCCCGTCTTTCGAGTCGTGTAACTTCCCGAATAGGACAAAAGACTAAATGTAAACCCGGCCACCCCCATAACCAAAACCGAGGTAGAAATCGGTGAAGAGCACTCTGCCTGAACCATGAGCGACTGCGTCGCCCAGCGGCCATGTTTTCCAACCGCACTAAGATGACGGGGCCCAGTAATGTCGTTCTGGAGATGCGGCGCTCCCAAAATTGCTGAGTTAAATAGCATCCTCGATTAACCGCACCGGTGCACACCGGGGCACATCGGTGCACCTTTCCATCCTCGATAAACCGCACCGGTGTGCACCGTCCGTCCTCGATAAACCGGGGCGCACCGTCGCGGGGCAATTTTTGGTTGCACCGCCGCGCACCGAGTCGACGGTGCGCCGGGGTGCAGTCCCGAGATGCATCGCGGACGACGCCGGCGAAGGGGCTTCCTCAGCTTCCTCTGCCGTCTGCTGCAGCGACGGGCGCATCGCCGCACTCGTGTCAAGGCGGAAGGAGCTGTGTATTGTTGCTGACAAAGATGGCGTGCTTGCGAATTCATTGGGCAACGATGCGACAGGCTCCTAACGGGCGGTAACAACAGCCAGAGATTGTAAATGAGGACGCGAACTTCGTGTACTTCAAAGACGGCTGCATGCATTGCCAGACAGTTGGGGATTGACATTCGTTTCGTTCGATCGAATTATCATGAACTGTCACCGGAGTGCCTAGACGATGAATACCTACTTGTTTTGCTGTAACGGAAGGGCGGAACAAAACAGGCACAACAGGCACTTGCATTATGGCTCAAACGAAGATGAGAAGCAGCTTGTATGTAGCTGTTTAGTGGAAGCGGTGGCGGTACGTTATTCCGCATGTGTGACGGATTTAAGTTGTGCGTACATATAATCATTGGCCTTCAATAAATATCACTTTCTAATAGCGCTGTGTCTCATTACAGTGCTGTATTGCTACTTGTGAACATTTTTATGAGTTGATTTCTTAGATTAAGAGATGGCACCTGGGTAGAACCGCCCCGTTTGTCCTCGATCAACGCTCCGTGCCGGTACGAACCGTCGTGGGGCACTGTGCACCGTGCCGGTTTTGGGGGCAACACCGGTGCGTGTTTATCGAGGACGCTAAAAATCAACTTGCACAAGTAGCTTGTGAAAACTTTATATGGGAAAACTTTAAAAATTCGCACAAAATAACATGTGCAACCCGACATTGTGACTTTCGATAAAACTATCCCGTGGGCAATTTTATGCGGGTCTTTTATTGAATGATCAATCAATTAAACCTTTACAAACAGCATCACCTTCAAGGTGCTGGAAAATTATGCCGTCAGTAAGCCTTTCCCCCACTGAAATTGACGGGCGCGTTAAAATCCTTGGCTCTCACACTCTTTCAGAGCAGTTTGGCGCAATTTTTGCAATTTTCAAGCTTTTGGAGCAGCCTGGCGCAGGAAAACGAATTTGCATCAAAACTGCGCAATATGCGCAGCTGTCTCACCCCTGGTAAATAAACGGTTCCCGGATGTAACAATGTTATTCGGGTCAATACTAAACTTTCCTTTTCAAGCATCGCTACGGCCTTAACATGTCCCACCCTAGAAGTAGCTAGAAATTTTAAGAAACAGGTTCCCATGTCAAGCAAATTATCACGAAAATCCTGAAATAAAAAGTTTACATTGACATTGTAACACCATCTAGCCCCGGTGGAGCTGCACACAGCAATGAAACATCAGCTAATTTTGACAGTCATAAAAGTGAAATCTACGTTTGAAAGCTGGCAAACAAAGGAAACAGTGGAAACAAAAGAAAAGCAGAATTCGAGTCCCCGTGCAATTTATTCAAGAGCGTCAGTAGGCTCACATGAAGACTGAACAATCGAATAGCAATTATTCTGATCTTGTTGGACCTTCTGCAAATGTACAAAACTATATAACATGCACCTGCTTTTTGGATACCATGGAGGCAAACATTTTGGCATTATGGTTCCCTTTTGCTTCAGAAATAGTCCCCCGAAACATGGCCCCAGCTAATTTTTAACTGGTCCAATAGGGCTGGCATTAGTTACTGAGAACTTTTTTCCAAGCCGCCTGCCTCTGAGAGCAGTTTTCATCATTTCACTATGGGCTGATACTACCATCTTTGTGTGAACAGACAAGGAATCAAGATTTTCTTACAAATTGAGAAACAACACGAGAAACTTGATACTACCATCTTTTTGTGAACAGACAAGGAATCAAGAATTGTGCACAATGAAAAATAGAAGAAACTTGAACTCATTTCCAAAGGGAAGTGTGCAAAGCACTGACTTCGTTATGCAGTCAGTGTGACTTAACATACCGGTATTTGTTAGCCTAGAGTGGCACACTATCTCAAATAAAATAGGAATGTGGTTGCTACTACGCTCGGGGACAATTTTCTGTGGCAATGCAGTCAAGGCTACGGAGCCGAACCACGCCGTTTCGCTGCGCATCAGGAAGTAGTTCAACAAACATAATTGGCAGGCTGTAACCTAAGCAAATAAAAATGTGTGGTTCTTATGTTTCAGCCTTCGATTGATAATGATAATTTCTAGCCAGAATATATGAAACAAGGAGCATTATTTTTTAGATTTTCGGATTTTTTGGTTGCAACTGTCGCCACTGGTGTTGCAATGGTTCTCTTTCAAAAAAAACATGGTGCCCTCGTCAACGGCCTTTGGCAGATCGCCATTTCTTTCTCTGAATAGTATTGTAAAAAGCTTGAGAAGCAAAAGCTGTCAAAACAAACAAAGCAGGTGGCTTGCAAAGTGTACGCCCAAGTGAGACTGATGCAACCGGGACTCTCTCATTTCCGCAACCCATTTGATAGCCAGTTTGCCGGCAAAAGCGAGCGCGTGCGCAAGCGTGTGTGCGTGTTGCTCTTTCAATATACTGTGCCCACACTAGGTAAGTATGCTACACATGTCAGTGCTGCTGCCCAGTTTTCAGCACCAGAAGAGTTTACAAATCAGTGCATGCCGTCAAAACGGCAGCGCTGAAAGAATTCACTTCATTTCTGAACGATACCGAGTCAGACGGTGTAGTCCATGGTCGGTCTGAGTTCTCCAGTCAAAGCGTAGGCTTGTGTTTACAAATGAAGCGTGGGGAAGGAGACACCAATATGCCTGCATGCTCGGTGATCGTGTTTCAGCACACTCAACCACAGAGGTCATGCGAGTAAATGAACGGTATCAAATGCGTACCTGTCAGGCTGAAACTGAAACCAGTTTACTGGGAACTACTTTGGCACAGTAACACAAAGCAGTTAGCTCCCCCTTGCCCCTACCCCACAGCCTTCTCTCCTTTGCCACAGAAAGTCGTCCCAGAGTATAGTATTATAATTCAAAGGCGACCAAGAAGAAATAGTTCCAGTGTTAAAGAATGTCAAATTCAGAACTGAACTAGTCTGGCAATAATAAAAAAATTGTACAGCCAGATTTATAAAGAGGACATTGTTGTCACTCGTCCAACTTCAAGGACGCCTGACCCAAGAAGCTGCGCAGAAAACCCAAGTGACATGCGTGAATTGCAATCCTTGCAAAAAACAAGCTTTTCATACAACAAAGTACCACTGAGCAGACGGGTGGAACAAAATCAGTGTTCGCAAGAAAAGATGAAAAGCAACGAGGAAGGCTGAACTCCATCGTGAGAACATCAATTGAAATTACAGAGGGGCTTTATGACAAAAATGAGGCGACATCACAGTCAACAATCCTCCTCCAGTTGGTTGCAATCTAAACCAAACATTCCAAAGTTCTGGAATCTGAATGGCCGGATCAGAGCAGCCAAACTTCCGCCAGCAGTGGTTTAGGGGCAACGTAAATATTATTTTCAAAGTCCGAAACGACAGAACGGCAATATTATCGTAAGACCAGAAGAGACGTTTTGGGGAGTGATAACGCGACTCCCGCTTCCGAAATACCGTCATTTGCTAACGCTGTAAGAACTACGCTGGATAGTACCATCTTTTTCTTTGCAATACGCTGCTCCGGACGTTCTGTTAAAATGGCACAGTATGTGCTCATTCACTCTGCTTCGTTTCTCTCGAGAGCTCTTCCTTGTCGCGAGCGACAGTGGAAAGCAAGGAAGCGATCCGTGCTTTCTAAACACACAACCGTTGGATGTGATTCGACGTTTATAATGTCTATTGCTCTCGTACGTGCTCCGCGCGTTTGATCGTGACAAGTTCACTACACTCCAAACGTGCTAAAAAAGGTTTGTTTAGGACGGAGGAAAAGTTCCCGCTGCGCGCTTCTTTTAAGTTATGAAAACAACGTTACTCGTGCGGGACGGCAAAACTAAAGAAAAACATTCCCGTTCCGCATTCAATTGCTGTCTACCCTGAGGTTGGCTACTCAAGGGTAGGCGGTTAGAGACGTCGCAAAGGATACAACAAAACTTCTCGAGGAATGCCGCTCCACTTGCGTAGATTGTTGCAACACCAATGCCAGTAGGATCGGATAGGGTCGGTACCATTATTCACAGTCATCAAGGAGTCCCACGAATCTTGCGCGCGCACCACACAACTGAAAAAATGCGGTCAACAAAAAAGGACGCAGCAAATCGCCGGGTAAAAAAACGATCACTGCGATAACAATGCATTCGGCGGATTGCTTTGATTACGGTGGTTGCCATAAAAAACGCATTTTTTTTAAAGAAAAAGGTTTTTTTTTTTAATTTAGCATTTTCAATAGCCCTGTCTTTTGAAAAATGAGGACCAACTGGAGTGTCTCTATTCGCACGTCACGTAGAAACAATTTTCGCACAATTTTTATTTTTAGTTCGCACGCCGCGTGGGAACAATTTTTGTTTTTAGTTCGCACGCTGCGTGCCAACAATTTTTTTTTTTCTAGTTAGCACGCGATATGTTTTCGTCCTGGCCTTTAGACCCAGGATGCTATGCTCCAGATTCACGCTGACATCCTCGCCCAGCCACCTAAATGTGACAACGCCGCCATCCTCGCACTTGATCTACATAAAGCTTTCGATCATGTCTCCCACCACGCCATCCTCGACTCCGTCAACCACCACAATCTTGGCAATCGCACACACACCTACATAACAAACTTCCTTTCTAACCGTACCGCTACACTGCGCCTCGGCTCACTCCACACCGCAACTTTCCCTATGCCCTCTCGCGGCACGCCCCAGGGCGCCGTCCTTTCTCCGCTTCTCTTTAACGTCTTTAACCTTGCTATGACGCCTCTCGCTCGCGCACTTGAGCACACCCCCAACCTCCGATCTGCGATCTATGCTGACGACATCACACTATATTGGGTGCCCAGCGGTAGTGATTCCATGATCGAAGAGACCCTCAATCAGGGAGCCTCTATCGTACACCAGCATGCCCAAGCTGCCGGTCTCTTCTGCTCTGTCTCCAAATCAGAATTACTTATATTACCTCCACGGCGATCCCGGTCCACCTCCCTACACGGTGCCGCCGAATCCATCTAGGTCTCGGTCAATGGCACAATATTCCCCATGTCTCACTAGTCCGCATCCTTGGCTTTATCATATACTCGCAGCAGCACACACACACCATCGCCCAGCTTCGCACTTACACCACGCAGATCATTGCCCTCATTAAACGCATCACGACCCGTAAAAATGGCCTCGTTGAATCTGAGCGCCTTCGCCTCCTTCATAGCTTCCTAATCTCTCGCTTCTGCTACCACCTACCGTACGCCACCCTCACCCTCACTCAGAAGCAGTCCTTGGACGTGCCTATCGTGCAGCGCTTCTCTTGCCTACACACGCCTCTACCGAACGACTTCTAGCCCTAGGTCTGCACAAATAACACGGTGACGGAGCTACTCGAAGCGCACCGCACTGCCCAAATCATCGCCTATCCCAAACGCCAACCGGCCGCTGCATTCTTGAACGAGCGCATCTCGACCCACCCATTCTACTCGATCTTATGGCTACCATCCCTCTCTCAATCCGCTCCAGCATCCACATCAAACCCCTTCCTCGCAATATGAATCCCGCCTTCCACATCGGTCGCCGTTTAGCCCGTGCCCGGGATCATCTCAGACGCTACTCCCCTTCCCCGAGCGTCGTATATGTAGACGCGGCTGAGTATCCGAGCAAGCCCGCTTTTGGCATTGCGGTCATAGGAACACCTGGCGCCGACCCGCAAGCTTCAGCCACGGTGCTCACCTCGACCTCAGTTACCGCGGAGGAAGCGGCAATTGCCCTCGCTCTTACCCAAACACCCACCCCTCTCATTATATTATCAGATTCGCAACCCGCCATCCGAAATTACCTCAAGGGCACCATTTCATCACTGGCCCTCCAAATTCTTCGCACTCGACCCCCTTCCGAACCCGTGACTCTGCTGTGGACCCCGGCCCACACCGGGATAGGCGGTAATGAGGCTGCCCACCACCAAGCCCGAGCTTTGACACACCGGGCAGGCGCTTCTTTTACACCTACACACGGCGTTCCCGAGATGTCCCATTCGGTACTGCTCACATACCGGGACATCACCCAACATTACCGCCTCCTTCGCAGACAACTTCCCCCTCCCCACCCCTCCCTTACCGCCGAGGCTGCCCACATGAGGCGCCTTCTTCAGACTCACTCGTTTCCTCACCGCACTCTATAAGTGCATACGCACCCTCACCTCTTTTCCTCTCCCAACTGCCCCTTGTGTGACGCGCCGGACACGCTCTATCACTCGCTCTGCAAATGTCCGCGCGATCCTTTCCCACCTCTACTCTCCCCCACCCTCTGGGAACAGGCTCTGGGGTGCTCGGACCGCGACCTCCAAGAACTGGTCACCGGTCGTGCCCTCGACGTCGCGGCGGCCCTATGGGCCACCGCCACTCCCCCACCCTAAAACCAGAGTTCCAATAAAGCGGATTCTCTCTCTCTCTCTGAAAGGGAGAGGGGGAATGCACGTCTAGCCATCGCTAAAGTCCCTTGATCGCCATCGCCTTGTTCAACGGCTTCCCAGGCTGCCCACGCTTCAGATGAGCAGACGTTTTAATTCCTATCAAGTTATGTGAAAGTGAGACAATAAAATAAAAATAAAATGGCCACTTTCGAGCGTTCAGGGTTCAGGTGTACTGATGTCTGGCCGTCATCCTTTTTACTCTTCAAAGATGCCTTTCGGCGCCAAGAAGTAACCAGGTGGTCCTGTTGCGTGGTCTGTTTTGTAACTAATCTGAAATGTGACATGCGTGCAAAATTTGAGCGATAATGGGAGTAGTGATTTCGCTGAAAACTTTTTTTGTTCGTGTATGCTGCAATACTTTCCATGTATGTCGCTGGGTGTTGCAGCAGTAAACTGTATGCTGCAACACCCCGTATGTTTCTCATTAGAGGTCAGTACTATTATAACTGTAGTTCATTGCGTATAAAAGAAGACTTTTGGGTATACCTGTACTATGGGACCCTAGACGAGCGCCTTGACCTCTCCTCTCAAAACCATACCTGCGGGCTGATCTGAAAATACGTGCATGCTTCTAATCGTACACTCCCTTAAATTTTTGCTGTATCTAATGGTATATAAGACACACCCACAAAATTTCTTCGCGATATGCCGGACGTATCAGCAAAGTTTTTTTAGAGGTACATCGGTCCACTTGGTTTCACTTCGACCTGATCAGTTATCAACAACTGCGTGCACCTTAGCGAGCTTGTCCAGGAGCTTTAATCCACCCGAGACACCAATCCGGTCATAATTGTTCTAACGCCACCAGGTCGTCTCATTCATACAGTTATGTCCAGAGAAAACGCAAATGGCCGGTGGGAGCCAGAGACAGAGCGCCGGGGGGGGGGGGGGGGGGGGGGTTCGAACCCCGCCAAAAATGTTTTCAGGCAGTGTGCAAGCAACACGTGATACTTTTAGCAAATCTTCTCTTCCGGTAACCCATACCCCCCGAAAAATATTTCTGACTATGGCCCTAATGGGAGCAGCCTTTATTTTTACCCAACCCACCAAGCCCCTTCAGCTCACTGAAAAGCCATAATCACTGTTAATTTTTATTCACTATTATTATTTACAGTTGAACCTTGTCGGAACAAAATAGTTTCGGGGCCCTAAATTAGTTTGTTGTACCAGATATGCGCTGGCAACAGTAGAGGTAAAACTCGGCTCTTACAAATCGGCAATCTGGCTCGCGCAAAAATCCTAGATGCAAGAAAACATTATTCTAGGCTTCGAACCTACTATAAACGAAATAATCCTTACCTGTCTCCCTGTGTCATTTCAAACTAAATGGGCTGAAATATGAGAGCGTGAAATTACAACAAGGCAAAGTTCGTTTAACCAAACAGGACAGCATTCTTATTTGTTTGAAGGATGTGGTCTTCGTATGGGGACTTTTCATAACACTGAACAGGATGAAGGTTTCCGCAGCGATCACGCACCAAAGGGCCTTTTCTACTTTTGCAGTTTTGGGCATCGGAAGTTTCTCCTTCATTGTATACAGCCAATATTGTGCGGCTTTCGCAGTTCCTGTATTGCGTTCAAAGATTTTAAATGCACTGAAATGAAGCGCTACCAATCAAAGTTCGTATTTAGTTAATTATAGCCGATAATTCGCTATATCAGTGTTCATTTGAACGAGGTTCAACTGTACAGATGATTGGACTAACTCTAGCTCCGTCCATACTGAACTCCAAGCTACTACTCCACGCCCGCTTCACAACATGCAAGAGCAGTCTTTCTTGATATTCGCTCAAACTGCCAAAATGCGTTTTGTCACTGACTAGCCAGAGTCACTGTTAATTATTAATCATCCTTATTACTGATGATTGGACTAACTCTCCCTAGAGAAAATGTAGCTTGTCCCAGCTGGTTTATGGCAAAATTCCCAAATGGGTGCTGCTGGTCCCAGTTTCCACACAGATTAAGCTAGAGCTTAATCTGTGTGGAACTCCAAGCCACTACCCTACATCCATTTCACAATACACAGCAAGAGCAGTCTGCCTTAATTTTACCCAGCCGGCCAAACTGCTTCCACTCCCTGACTAGCCTGAGTCACTGTTATTAATTACTACTAATACAGATGATCGGCGGCTAAGTCAGCATTGGCTGAGCAAGATCGGAAAAAATCAAGACCGACTGCTCTCACCACGTGAATTGGGAAATGGACATTAAGTTAGCTATTACAAGAAAACGCTAGCCATGGGCACAAAAAAAAAGAACTTTTGAAGATTCAAATTCATCTAAGTTCAACATAGTGCGCCGGCATACCATAAAAAAAATTTGCGTGTATGTCTGACATGTCCTTAAGGAATTTTGCAGATACGTCCAACGTATCTTTTAGAAATTTGTGTGTGTCTGATGTACCTTTAGAAAGAGCTTTATTTTCCACGCCCAACCAACAGAAAGATCAACTTGCCAGAGCTTTTCCACCAATTGACCTGTTTGTTTTCTTCCATTAAAATACTCTCATAATTGCCTTGCACGCATGCGCTCATATTTTTTTACCCTTTTCAGGAATTCATTTTCTTCGTATGCAGGCGGTCCCTGTGGACGTTTTCTTCAGCGGAGGCACGAAGGCCATCTTTGTGGCGGGTTTTATAAAAAACAGAGCTAATTCGGTGCCCTCAATTAATGCATTCACAAGAAGCTACTGAGTGTCTTAAGAATATCTTTGAGAAGAGACGTTTCGGCAGAGGTGGCATCCTGTCCACAAGGCATTCATTCCTCTCAATCTTGCATGCTGGAAAAGTGTGGGGGACATTATAAAAAACTGGAGGGACTGCACAGCTGCTCAGAACAGGCTTCAGTTTCTCATTGCAGCGTGTGATCACCAGTTCTGGGACTTAGGAGATAAAGGGCAGCCATATATTTCTAGGGGCAAACATTAGACATACATAAAGGGTGTTGTAAACGTTATGGGAGAAGAAACTATGGGCAGCGGGTGGCCATCTCAGTCCGATTGACTGTATGCTGCAGTTGCCCGAGTTCAGGGCCTACTTGTCTTTGAGCTGTTAAGCAGCTATCTGCCTCTGACTGTGGCTGAACTGACACCAGATTCTCTAAAATGATGGTTGTCATTTTGAAGTGATGCGGTATTGGTGCACAAATGCATGTGTTCCTTGGTTGGAAGTCCCGCAGAGGAGCGGGAGATTGTAGAAATTACACAGTGCATCTTGCTCCTGTGCACGTCTACTCGGCCTTAAAACGACAGGCAAAACAAGACACGCTCCTTCTCCTGCTCCTCCGCGGGATTCCCTAACCAAGGAAGACGTGCACGTTAATGCCACGTAACTTAAAAATTTCAGCTATGGTTTTAGAGAATTCGGCCCCTGATGTCTGGTGTTCCATTGGTGTGCACTATAAATGTGAAAGCGCTGCTTTACTCGGTAGGCCGAAATCCGGCATCGCAACAGAGAAATGGTGGGCAAAGTGGATGACTGCCTGGGAACACACAATGCACCCACGATCTTTCATAGATTTTCAAATACTATATTTTACGTAGCCTCGTACCATCAGGCTCAATTGTTATAACCAATAATAAGAAAAATAACAAGTGTAAATAATAAGCAGTTTATTTTACTATACAACATAAAGCGAAGTTGACGGTGCCGTGATCTTATTGTTATATCCAATATTGTTATAAGTGGGTTGGACTGTATATATAATGTTCATGTGGGTTGTTTTACTATCCATAAAGCCCTTTTTTACTATACAACATTAAGCGAAGTTGACGGTGCCGTGACTTCATTGTTATATCCAATATTGTTATAAGTGGGTTGGACTGTATAATAATGTTCCTGTGGGTTGTTTTACAATGCTTAAAGCCCTTTTTTATTGCTTCGAAGTAATCTTGGCTGCTACAACATCCTTTCTTTTTTCTCTCCAAGACAGACTTATTGCTGCTCTCAAAGAGTCCAAAATGACTGGGGCCAACCACACCACTTCCAGTGGGTTCCAGATGTGGACAGCTCTGAAGGTACCCCAGAGCTTGCGACGTGTGGCTAAACCTCCGAGCCAATGCGCAACCCAGCTCATCCCTGCCTGCCAGCCAGTTGACATGGCATCTGCAGGCAGCGCGGTGTGCCGGTAGGCCATCCATTCAGCAACGGGACTTGGAGCACTTTTCCCTACTTTCCACACTGCCGCCTTCAGCTGCAGTAGCCTGTGGTCCAGCTTGACATTGGTGACGTGGCACAGTGGACCAGATCCTGGAACAGCTCTACCCCCTTCGCCAGCTCCACCATGGCAAGGCACTTGCAGAACTGGACCCAGTAGGCGACATGGTGCTGTGTAGAACGCAGGGCTGGCCTCCAGAGTGGTGTGATGTGGAGCGGTTAATAAAGTTCTAATTAAATGCGAAGTCACAGCTGCAGAGACTGGTGACACACTGTGGATGAATTCTCTGAAGTGCCGCTTTGTAACCAACATGGGCTGGGCCTCATGCAAATTGGCCCACAGTGAGGCAGCCATCTTGCAGTTGTCACTAGAAGCAGTTATAAGGAATAACTTTTAAAGAAGTCATGAAAGTTAATCACGGGCCTCATTCGTTGAGGCCAATGCTGTGCGTCTGGGCACCAAAGGTGATTTTACGGTCATTAATGAGTTCTAGTACCTGTATTTAACACCAAGGACCCTTGGGAACTTTGGAAAAAACCTGTTTGGCAAAGATTATTTAACAAAAGTGGTGTCACAAATGAGGAATTGTGGTAGCGGCATTGTTTCTAGAAAAAAAAGCAGCTTTTTGCAATATTTCAGGCAACAACGTCTGCTTAACACCTAGAATCTGTCTCGGAGAGTGAGTGCAACTTTCTCTGTGACTGCACAATGGCTTCAGACAATGAAAAGAGCGACGGTGATCATGATGATGCACAGGGTAATGCTTAATTGTGATGCATAAGTAATGAAAACCTACTGAGCTCCCTCAGCAGAACATGCTGTTGGGCAAGTTGGTCATATTTGGTAAAAGAGCGCGATTCAACAAGGACGGGAAGACGACAAACACAAGCGCTCACTCGCAACTAGTTTTATTGGAGCCATCACCTCATATATATATATATATACACAACATTCCCCGGAGCATGCGCCCAAGAACACCGCAAAAAACACTGGTGAATAGCTGACATCAAAGAGCAGCTTCCAACGTCTGGGATGCACTGACGCACTGTAGGTCGATCCCCTTTCTTCTTGATATGAAAGGCATCTAAAAGCTCCCTGCCTTTGTGTTTTCTGTTCTGCCTAGAATAGTAATCTTCTCTAAAAAAGGTCTGAATTTCGACTGCAAAGGACTGAATGGCCTAAACTGTTCACAGTGCGCTGGTAAATGCGCACCTGTATTTTTGTCTAGTGACGAATTGTGCACGCGTGCCCCATCACTGACACATCTGCCCGTCTGGCCGATATAGGCCTCCCCGCATGAAAGCGGTATCTCGCACACCACTCCTACGTCACAGGGCACAGATCGTTTAGCGTGCTTCTTTTCGCACTTTTGCTTTTTTGGCTTGCCAGAAATTTGCACACAAAGGAGACCAAGTTTGTGTGGAGCGGGAAATACCACAGGCACTTTGTGCCTTTATGTCACCTTCTTCACGTTGTGCGTGACCCCAAGTTTATGGGGTAGGACAACTGGCCTCGTCACAGGCTGTTTTGACAGCTTTTGGCGAGCTTGGCCTGTGTATTTTCTTAGCAATGCCTCTGAAACACCAACCAATACAAAGGCCGGGTGGCCGACAGAAAGAAGTCTCTGTAGCTGAGAGTCAAAGCTGTCATACACTGTATGAATGCATGACTTCTACAGTGCAGACCCGAGAACCTAAGACGCTATGGTCCTTTTTACTGTCTTTTAATAGGCAGATGCATATGGTAGAAGCTGTTTGCGGGCACGGGCAATAAATCCAACAAACGTGGTCGGGTGAAAGCCTAAAATTTATATCTAAAAACTGCAGGGAGTTATGGCAAGGCAATTCATGCGTAAATGCAGGACCCTTCTTGAGCTTGTGTTTGTCATCTTCCTGTCATCCTTGTGGAATACACCTCTAAGTTTTACCTACTGTTCCCTTTTTTGGTGTCCGGCAGGCATTGAGGCAGAGCTGCCCTTCATAGTAGCTTTTTCTTCACATTTTTAAAGTTAATTCTAAGCTGAAACCCATTTTTTCAGATCCCAATGCAAAGAAAAAATTATGATTATAGACAAAATTTCGAGAATTGAACGTTTTGGAAACAATGTGGAGGTTAAAACACAAGGTGCAAGCTTGGGAATGGGGAATAGAAAAGTAATTGGGATATATACCCAAGAGCATGTACGATAGAAAAGTGAAGCCTTCAGAGATTTGGGTGCACCCATTGTGGTGAAGGAGAACGTAAGGCTCGGAAGAGTTCGGGCGATGCAGTTGTCCCTAGTTGACAAGGTAGTGGCAGTTCAGTACAGCTGGTCAACGTCGTCAAGGAAGAATCATCATTAATATGAAGCTTGATCAAGGGCCAAATCTTAACTGGTTTAATAAGCACGCGGTCGTTGGGTCAACCGCAAATGACAGGTGTAGACGTTGGGTAGAACACCGCAATGAGATCTGGCTGCTGTACCCTATGCCACTGTCCTTCCATGATGTAGCCTAGAAGACACATGGAAGGTTGTGCAACCGGCAGAATCAGGTATAACACTGGGGCCTAACGTCGTAACTACACTGGATTTGTTGCAGCACCTCCTGCCTCACCATCTCATCACAAATGTGCACGTAGCACAAGCAAAACATATGCGCTGTAGGGCTGTATGGCATCAAAATTCTGCACCAGGTACGTGAAATATATGCAAATTAGGTAAGAACACAAGAGAAATAAAAGTTACTTGTGTGCCTGTGATTAGCTGCAAGGGAATGTCCCCTCTCAGTGTCAAAAAAAGACGAAAAATGAAAATGAACGTCGCGAACCTGTTTGGTCTTTGCTGCTGAAGACAATATACCATCTATTGTCCCTGTCGTTATTACTGGTTACACTAAAATGTGGCGCAGGAGCGGTCCCCCTTTCTTGTTGGTTTACAAGTTCCCCTATCCCTCTGTAGATATCCACAAATCTAATGGTCCTGTGCATAAAGTACACAAATAAGTTAGCTCCCAGTTGGGTCTATGAGATTCAACGCAAGGAAACGACAGCGGTGCATCCTTGGCGAAAACAATCTGCCGAATTCTAACCTCTATTACTAAAAATATTTCCTATCAACACAATACATATTTGGATTCAGCAAGCTGGCACCAAAACCACAAAAATTTTGATCCATCTTTGATCCATTGTAACTAATATTACCGTTGTTATGACAAACATTACGTGATTCAAAAATTAAACAAAATCATCTTCACCACTAGTAAATTATACTAAATATTTCAATAAAAGAACACGTGGTTTTGTTTTAACATAATACACAAAATGGTGGCGCTAGCGTCACTTAGTTTAGACAGGAAGGTAGCCTGCATCGTTGCTGACTTCGATGACTTCAATGCTGTCTCTTCGAAGCAATCTTCGTTGACTGCTTCCTTCGAATTGGAATGGGGCTTAGCATGGTGGACTGTCCGCGAAGACGGCAACTATAGCCTCTCTACGGCAACGAAGCCGTCTAAAAGGTAAATTGGAACGCACCCTTAGAAAACGTGTTAGTTTGTAGCTGGCGCCCAGCAGCGGCTTCCTCACGGGTGAGTTGCGCGTGTGGCGGAGGAAGTGCAGTTCAGGAATCTTTGCGACATGTTGTCCGGCGCTCTTTATATTTCCATCTTAATGACTCTAAAGAAAACTGGCGTTCAAGCAAAGCTGCCATAAAGATTCGCACACGGTTGAGCCTGTGCTGGTTATGTGACAAGCGTGCTGTTTATATACAGCACTGAAAACAACCGCGGAGGTTATTTCGCGTGGGGAAAACAGAACAAAATACACAGTTGTGCGGACAGTAAGTGAAGTATGTGAAAAGCCATTAGGTGTTTCAGCAAGCCCTGTCCACGCGGCACGAGCAGTGAGCCCTCTATTGGCGGACCACGCACGCATGCGTCATCTGCAGTGGCCTCCGTGCGCGGTAGACCTGAACCCCATCGATACTATCTGGGGCATTATGAAAATGCACCTTGCCAAAAGAAATGACTGTGGCCGCACGGCTGACCTGTTGTGGAATAAAATTGCAGAGTAATGGGAACGCCTTCGCTTCCGTCCAGAAATCGTGGTCTCTTTACGAGTCACTTCCCCGACGCATTCGAGAAGTAATCGGAAACGACGGCAACTTTGCACGCACCGGCTTGTAATAAATCATTCTCTGTTTAGGAAGCGAATAAACCACCACGGTTGTTTTCAGAGCTTCTTATCAACTGAACGTTTGCCACGTAATAACCAGGAGTATAGTTCTTTATCGGAGACTTGCCTAGTCGCCAATTTTATTTACAGTCAATAAGATAAAAACGAAAAGAGCGCCAGGCAGCATACAAGTATGAACGGCCACGTTGTGCAAGTTCAGCGCCTGTTGCACGGTTTCGGCCGCTGGCACAAATCGTGTCGCTCACTCGGAGCCCCGCGAAAGGCGCCGCCGGGTTCCACTTTCGAGAGAAAGAAAGCGCTGCTGCCAAGATCGAGAAAACGGACATGCATTGAAGGGACGTTCTACTAGAACGCGCATGCGCACTCAGCTATCTCAACAGCAGGCGCTCAGTCGGAAGGCGTCGCACCGATAGTTATCGCGCACCGCTCCCTTGGTCCGATTTATTTTGTGGCCGACAGTACTCCCGCAGACGCTTCATGAGCACTGCTGATAGCGGACAGCTAGCAGTCACGAGGGGGAATCGCAAAATCAGCCTCATAGCGCTGTTGCGTTAGAAATTAGGCGCAGACCAAGTGATGGAACAGAGAGCGAATGTACGCCGGCGCTTACTATCAACTGAAACATTGGCGTTCTAACAGGGCACATAAACATTTGCCAGAGCGAAACTAACACGCACGAGTAACCGGCGCACATGCGCACTGTCTCAAGTTGAAATTACACCTCAACCCCGGTTCTAGTTCGTTTATTTATGGTGAACGTTGTCAGAAGTCAGAAATGTGAAAATACAATGACGCTGTCATTGTAGGTGAAGCTTCGCGCCTTGGGCGTACCCGTTGGCCTGCGGATGACAAGAGAGGGTCTTCGGATGCTCCTCTGCCTGCATTCGGAAAGAAATACTTGTACGGCGGCCGCCCGGACTACGGTTCCAAAGTGCTCGATGGGTACCGAGGAACGGTGCTCGACAGGATAAAGACACCTCTAATCGGCACCACCGTTGAAGTTACGCAGTAAACGGTCGAATCACAACTGTTGAATCACAACGGGGTCATTTTCACCCGCTTCAGATTGTTCTGAAACCGCAGACGTCGCCATCTGTGGCTGGCTGCCCGAGTGTTGTGGGTCTGACGGTCCACCGTCAGCGGTGAGTATAGAGTCCAAGACGTGGAAGAACGCGCTGTCGTGGATATCGATAGCTGGGAGTGTCATGGTTACCGTACTGGATGCATCGAAAGATTGTCGGTAGTCCGGGTCTGGTGCCGGCGTTCCCCCTGCTGCTGCTCCTTCTGGAGAGACGCCGAAACCGCATTCGGACGCAGGACACGAATACTGCCACGATGAAGGCGCGCCACCTCCGACAGGTCGACTAGAACTCACGAACGGTTCGAATTCTTGTTGGAAGGCCGGTAGCGACGTAAACGCCGCCATGTGCCCTTTCACGTGTGAATCGAGCGGTTCACGACATGAATACGGCCACGATGACGGCGCGCCACCTCTGACAGGTGGACTAGAACTCACTAACGGTGCGAATTCGTGTTGGACGTACGGTAGAGACGTAAACGCCGGCATGTACCCCTTCACGTGTGCGTCGAGCGGATCACGGCACCGTTCCTTTTCTTCGCGCTGGATGTTTTCGGTGTCGGAGAGCCCCGCTCGCTTGGTCCTAGGCGCAGCCCTAGTTTCGGGGCGCGGGTGGTCATGGAAGCCGTCGGCCTGGAAGAACACCGCCGAGCCTGTGTGGCGCCAGATGTGCTCGACCGGATAGCCGTCGCCACGCCCCCGGCATGGCTGTACATGCAAGCTTCCAAGACAGCGAGAGTTTGGGCACGGCTTGCCCTGCTGCCTCTGGCGCACGTCGTTGGTGGTAGCGGGCCTAAGATACAAGGGGTGTCCCGTGTTTGACACGCACTGCAGGCTGCATACTAGAACACCGAGGCATTTCTTCCGGAGGATGTGCCGCCCCGAACGGTCCTTATATTTCATGGCCCAGCCTGACTTGTGATACTGGGCCTCCAGGCAGTCGGCCCGGTACACGTAGCGGCAATTCCCGTCTGGCCACTTCTTGTACTCGTCGAACTTGCTCACCTCCGGTAGATGTCTATCGGCGATTTTCCAGTGGGCGTGGTTGTGGCCCGGTCCAGTGTCATAGGCCTGGGCCATTGCCCCACCCCGTCGATCGGTGTCGGCAGTCGTCTCAAATCCGTCTCTCCGACTTGCACTCGTCTCCGATCTATTGAGAATCCCAGGAGTTTGCTTATTTAGTCCAGCGCAAAAACGGAAGTGCACACTTGAAGCTTGTCCTTCCAGGCTTTAGGTTGGGGTCTTACTCCAGGGCTGAAGAGACGGTACTGCTCCTTAATAAGTGGCTTGAAAGCGAGGGTGGCTTACGTACAGCTTAACAAAAAATGGCCCAACTGCTTGAAGACTAAGCATTCAAAATCAGGAAATGTCACCGTTTAATGATTGGGGTGAGGGTTTGTTTGCGCTTGGGACGATTGCGCATGTGCGGGGAGTACACGTGCCTGATTGTTGTTCCCTGGGCGCGTAAATATGCAGTTTCACAGAAAATAAAGTGTCCACTTTCATGAAAGGTAAATCTGTGTTTTTGTGAAATAAAGATTTCAGTTGATAATATGCGCTGGTGTGGTTACCCTTTCATGTCTGTTTTTAGTTGTCGCTCAGCTTACAATGGTGATATTATCCAACTAGCTGCTCTCCATTTTACTTTCAATATTTTTTTTGAAATTCATTAGAATCGGTATTTAAATGCTGAGACAGCATACTAAACATATTGCAAAACAGCATGGCATCACTGTGGGAGATGGCGCGGTGGCAATGTTCTGCGCATGGCGTATTTTTGGTTTATCAGAGTAACGAAGGCTCTGTGCTTCGCCAATCAGTCATAATATGAACCGCGTGAGCGAGACTCCGCTAGGAAGCCGTAGATATGATTTCACCCTACGGACTTCAGCGTCTGCTAGGGTATCATACGCGGTCCCATTTTGAAAGGAGCCCCGCAACGCTGTCGACACAGACATTCGATCTTTCCCCGGCCGCATAAGCACCACGAAAGCGAGAGTTTTCGCCAGCTCAGACGTGCACTTCGCGGACACTTTTTCTGGAGCTAATGCGCTGTTTAGTTCCTTTCGCGATTTTATTAACAGTTGCGGTCGAAGGTGCTGCAAATGAGTGGAAGTGGGCATTATCCGCGGCATCACTCAAAGGGTGTCGTCGATCGACCACGAAAACAACGCCAAGAAGAGGCAAACTGCCAGAAATGAATGTTTTCAAGCGAAGCTTTATTTTACTAACTTGCAGCGCCGGTAGCGCGAAAACGCCCTACAGGAAAGCCAACGTTATTTTATGATGGTAATTAATGATCGTGGGTGAAGTGAAAGAACAGCACATTTCAGTCGCTGGAATCAAAACTGGGTCCCTCGCGTTATGAAGCCAGCGTATGCCGGATTGCTCCATTTTGACATTCTGTTCTTTATGGCCAGTATTCAACACACATGTACAACTTAAAATCAACCATACGCTGTATGTGGTCGACGTGTCTGTCGACAGGTAACCCGTGACAGCCGGAGCTTGCTCCTGGACGTTGTTGTCACCTCCGTATGCTGCCGCCGTGGCCTCCCCGACGTTAATTGTTGTGGTGGCCTCTTCCTCCGTCTTCTCCTGATCCCCTTTACCCTTGGCTGCTTCCGCATCCTCCTCGGCATTAATGAGGTGTTCGGGCCCACACGGGGCCGCCTGAGTAATCTTTGTGACGGTATTGGCGACACCGCGGACCCTGAGCCCCCAAACATTAGTTGTAACGTACCGTGACGATGTGTTTATAGGTGGATGGGTGGAAACCACAAACGGTGGCCGTTGGAGCCTTGGTCAAGCCCCGGCGGATGAGCTTTCTGTCTGCTTACCAAGCAGGGCGCTCCGGGACTTCTTCAGCTATCAGGGTAAGGCTGCGGAAGATAGTACCACCGTACCCTGATTTATACTATAGATTATGGTATTTTTAACCCCCCCAAACGTGATCGGTCCCTGAAAAGGGGCCGCACCGAAGTATCCTCTCGTCCTTTGCCAACCTTAAGATTTTCTAAACCGGATAATTATTCGCGGTTACTTGCCATGAAATCCCTGGATCAAGCCCACCCTCTTGCATCGCAGTCAGTCTTCTTGATTGCAAAATATCTTGAAGCTCTAATTGAAACATCATGTAAAGCTAAAAAACAAAGGACTAGTGAAGTGGAGGTAAACACAAGCAGCAGGCCACAAAGCTTCTAGCTCAAACTCGAACGGTTGATCTGAACATCAGGGTCACACCCCACCGGCGCCGCAACAGCTCCCAGGGTGTGATTTCTGAGCCAGATCTGCGGAACGAAACGAATGCGCATCTCCTTGAGGGCTTGCAGGATCAGGGCGGCATGGTCGTGAGGCGCATCCGCATCCGCAGAGACAAGGAAATTCCGACCCAGCACATCAGCGTGACCTTTGACCGCTCGCACTTCCACAATATTAAATGCAGGCTTTATCCGGCGCTCCATCCGTCCTTACAACCCGAACCCACGGCCCTGTTTTAAGTGGCAGCGGTTCGGGCACGGTACAAACTCCTGTCGCGGCAAAACAACCTGTGCCAAACGCACCGCACACGACCACCCCACTGATTATTGCAACTCTGCTACTCTAACTTGGCTAAGCGCCGACGCCCACACCCGGCTTACTCCAGAAAAGGCGAGAAATTTACACTTGAAAAGATAGTAGTCAACATAAAAGAAACAGAGAACATCTCCTCCCGAGAGACGCGAAAGAGATTCGCCTCTTTCCCTCTGGAGAAGTACGCTGACGCAGCTCGTCTGCTGGCGGGGCGTATGGTTGCCGCAGTGACCAATTCAGCGAGTCTGACCTGGACCCGCCCCCACCCTCCGCTGTTCTGCCTTAGGCAGCCCAAGCCGTCACCACAGTGCTTGCTGAGCCAGCAGCGGCTGTGGTTGCAACAGTCACCGTCGGTACCTATGCCGATCCAGCCCTCCTTCCTCACCCTCCCAGCTTCCACTGGAGGCTGCGGAGGAGATGGGCACGGCGGGTCCCGCATCGGCTCCCACCCCCAACGCAGCGGCCGTGCCACCTGTGGTGCTTCCGACACCCTCGGTGGTAGCGGCTCGAAAAACAACTGCGCCCGATTGGGTGCGATGTCTCGGGGGCGCGGTTCATCGGGTTCCACGAAGGCGTCATAGGATGAGATGGACGTCGGGCCGTTCCTCCCTGCATCGCAGTGCAAGAAAGGGCCCCCGATATCCAAACTAATAGAATGGCCCAAAACGGCCCCTCGGAGAGTACAAGCACCGGAAGACAAAACATGAATACACACACGCACTACAGTAGCTCTAAAATGTCCATAATGGGAAGAGAAACTATCTTTCCAATGGAACTTCAGAGTCACACGAGCAGCACGACTGCGTCTTTTCATTGCACTGGAATATGCTAAAAACTTGTTAGTTTCGCCTGCTGGATATTTTAACCCAGGTTGCTCCTTGTCCCTCACGAAGTGTGGGTGGAGGAGGGACTGCAGTGCCGAATCGACGGTATTGCTTCTCACTAAAGCAACTTTTTTGCGTGGCTCGGCTCTGTATAATGTAATATCCGCGGCCGTCTCAGCTGAAAAATGAATCATTTCCGACGTTGAAGTGTTATTTCTTAAAGCAAAGGGAAATTAAACGGCGAGATGGCTCTTGCACATGGCCTTAGCACGCATGTGTGGCCTATGCACGAGTGCGACAGTGGGGCCATGTGAAAAATTAGCAGTGGCTTAGCTCGGCTATGCCAGGATATACGTAGCGTGAGCTAAGGTTCAGCACCCGTAATCCAATTGGATTGGATGTCAATCCAACACAATCCAATTTAATCCAATCGAATCCAATACAATCCAAATCAAATGCAATCCAAGCCGATCCAAACCAAGCCAATGCAAGCCAATTCGATCCGATCCGATACAAACCAATCCATTGCTTCTCGCGCTTGCTCAGAACGGCCCTTCCCGGCACACGCGAAACCGCTCAACCTCGGCCAGTGTAGCTACAAAAAAATCTTTCTAGTTCATAGTCTCCGCTGTTGTCCTTCCCGTTCTATTTTCTGCATCATGTGTGTCAGCTAGGTTCAATTATACACAGTCACCGACTACACTGTCTCCAATTTACTGTCGAAATCTGCCACGAAATTGCTAAAAATAAATATTTTGATTGCTGAGATGGCCTCGAATTTCTTTGCAGAACAGTGTGTCACCACTGCGAGAGTTGGTGTAGCGCCAGTTGAAGAGTAAGAAAAGTAACAACAGAAAGCAGAAAGAACAAAAAAAAAAAAAAAATCGGCGGAAGCCGTTTGTGAGAGCAAAGCTCTTTAGCAAATCGTAATTTTTTGTGCCAGCAGTTAAAAATACCAAGAAATTACCAAAACTGCGCAGGTGAGCGCGGGCCTCGCGGTGACCGCCCGGCTGTAAAGAAAATGCCTACGGCTCGTATGTGCGTGCCTCCCGACGACCGCGCAGCGTCACCTGCGCACGTTTGTCAAGCCAAACATGCCTACTTAGGGAGGTTAGCTAAGATTTGGGCGGTGGCCTGGCGTTTTAAAAAATCGCAAAAAATTCAAGCGCTGGTGCGTGCGGGCCTTGCGGTGACCATCCAGGATCATCCGCGCACGTTTTCAAGCGAAGCATACCCACATAGAAGATTAGCCAAGATTCGTAAAAAAAAAACAAAAAAAAAACCCTCCAGTGTTTGCCGTATATCGTAGCAATAGTTGCTCGGAACGAGAAAAACAGGTCATGGGTCATGGCGTACTACCGTCCGAGGTGATGTCACTTCCAAGAAAATGAAGGAAGCTCACGCAGATAGCAAAAATGATGAAGTAGAGGGCGTTACGGCAGCTGCGAAGAAGAAGCAAATCGGTTGCAAACTCCTGATTGGGTATGTGCCATATTTATTATTATTATTATTATTATTATGATTCTTTATTCGGAAGGGGAGACTCAAGGTCTAGTAAGGGATTTAAAGGCGCAACAACAACACCAACATTATCATCATCATCATCATCATCATCATCATCAACAACAACAGGGGACTTAAACCGTCGAGATGGTCGCGAAGGTTGCGCACAGCTTCGCTACGATCAAGTCTTACGCGTCACTGTAGGCTTCCTCCATTGTTTTTGTTTCCCGCTAATTACAAAGAAATCATACCTCCAGATTTCTCAAAACAAACATAATAGGAATTACTCGAGTTTAAGTAAGTGACGCAGCCGCAGATCAGATTTCAACAACCTCCTTTCCTAGCCCTTCCACGCTAGACGCTGTCGTCTTGCCGATACACACTTTCCACATTTCCTTCGTTCCTGAAAATACTATGAATCTGCCGTTATCTCCAGCACGGAGTGTCACTGCGGGATTTTCTCCTGGCAGCATATAGACTTGGCCATGTCTGCTTTGCTTTCGATGCGGTTCTAACTGCAGTGTCAACCGAATATGTTTATCGATGCAACTAAAGGGAAGAGGGCCAAGTACTGTACCATCGACTGAATGACGTCATTCAGATGCGTAAACAATGCCAATTACAGGTACAGGATAAGAATTTTGTGCATGTTTGAAAGCTAAGTGATGGGTGTAGGAGAGAAAAATCTTGCTGAAGTGCTTTGCCATCCTTTATTTTAACCGCTTGATTCAGTTGGTGACTGCGGTCCGAAAGCAGTCCATATTTACAAACAGCAAAAAAAAAATGTCTAGTTAAGACTGGCTTCGTGAAATTTGTCTGGTTTGGTCTCGCCTATCTCCGTATTTATTTAAATTTCATCGCGAAATGGGCAAACGACCGAAATGGGCAAATCGAAATGGGCAAATCGAAAAGTCAGCGTCAGAGTTTGTGCTGGCATTGCCGTCGAAAGGCAGAATGGCTTTAACACCCGTGGTGTCCTGGAATCATTTTACGGCAAGATGCATTTCGTAGCCCAACAATAAATTCATACAGGTGGGCGTCCGCGCCAGGGCACTGCGTTTTATGTCAGAGATGAGAAAAAAAAAATATCGGAGTGTCTGCTCAGTTCGCAGGCAATATCGTCGAAAGACAATAGTCGCTGCCGCCCTGCCATCGAAATGCCTGCATTCGCCCCACCTACCTCTCAAGCTCGTTCCCTCCCTTCGGACCCTTCCACGATAAACACAGAGGAGGGTTTCTTAAGTCAAATCAATTTTACCGCGTACACTGCTCGCACCATATACTTGAACCTTTTGTTAGAGTTCAACTTGGAACTTTGCCGTGAGTTCCAGGTTCGCTCAACCGTTTTTCGTCTATTCGGATCAAAACATTGTTTTCAGCGCGTAATTGTTATTTCCTATCGCAAAAATCAAGAAGCCTTGAATACGTATTCAAAGAACACTAAAAATGCCGCTTATGGATTGGTGTCTAGCCGCAAATATGCGTAATCTTTTCATTTTTATGAAGAGTATTGGCAAGTATGACCTGGCTATCCAAATTTAATGGTGTGGAGAAGATTTGCCTATATAAACCGGTCGTTCAAGTATTCTTTGAACCTTTGATTGGTAGGCTGGATCGACAGACAGACAGACAGACAGACAGACAGACAGACAGACAGACAGACAGACAGACAGACAGACAGACAGACAGACAGACAGACAGACAGACAGACAGACAGACAGACATTCAGACAGACAGACAGACAGACAGAGACAGACAGGGCAAAACTTTCTGGTTTAGTTAGCGTGTTCACTCATTTGGCTGTCTTTAAAAGACAGCCAAATGAGCGAACGGGCAGGCAGTGAAATTGGCCACATACGCCAACGCTCCCGTTCGCCAACGCTAACGTTCCGTAGGAGATGGGTTACGGCGGAAGAAGTTCGGGAAGCAAAGCGTCTCAAGTGGTAGGCGTGCGGATACCTTGACAACACAAGAAGGAAGCAAAGTGTGGCGGATGCTGAATGGGCCATTGACATTTTGCATTCACAACATGTAGGAGGGGTTTAGGTATCTTCGTAGTCCATACACAACGCCTTTCTGTGGCTTCCAGGGACTAAGATATTTTGAGGAATATCCTCAATGACATAGATGGGCTCAGAACGTTCTCCCTGGCATGGCTGACCAGGCCGAAATGAAAGAAGTCCAGGGGAATACGGCAATCTCTGCGCTGTTGGGCGCATAGGTACAAGCTCATCCTCAATGGTTTGTACTAAAGCCACTAAATAAGCTACGCTTAAGAGTAACGACATTGACTCACGGCGGCAGCCATTTTGGTGTTTGACGACAGGGTGGCCAGCTTTATGCACCCTATTGCGGCTGACATTGACGGGCGGAATCGGTCCGGGCGCGCCTTGGCAACCATTACAGCTGTGTTTACTTTTCGAAGATTTAGAGACAGCGCGCCCGTGCGGGAGGGTCAGGCTCAGTTACACTAGCGTAGTTTATTTAGTGGTTCTAGGTTGCGCGAGTCACTAATTAAGCTACGCTTTTTAACGGTACGCTAGGCCACGGTCGTTCTTTCCCAGCAGGAAGCGATGCACGCGTTTTCTACCTTCCTGCCGGTTGAAATAACCCAGTACAGAGCACCACGGCCTCGCTACTCTGTCTGTGGGCTTAGAAACCCACTCTTAACGTGTCATACAGCCGCACTGCGCTCTGAAAATCACGACTCATCGAAGAGCGCGCGCGCGCGCGATAACACATAGGCACCAAGATGTCAGCGCCCATGGGTCTTGCCGGGGCAAACAAATGTCACGTAACGCGGTTCGACCAATGGCCGCTGTCGACGGCATAAAACAACGAGAGAAAAGAGTGCCGATACTCTGAAACCTCACCTACTGGCTCTAGTTTGTACCAATAATGTCCTCATCCTCAACGGTTTGTACCATTTGTACCGTTTGTACCACTTGCGAGGTGTTGCATTCATGGTCAGACCTTGGAAAAGCTCGAGGAGTGAAAACTTCCCTGGTAACACTATGAAGTCATAAAAAAAACACCAGAACTTAGGAGTGCTCGAGAAGTGCAACTTTGCTTGGTATAACAGCAGAGATTCATAAAAAGAACAGCAGACTCCATGGCTGTGTCATCTGAGTGAAGCTTTATTACATGCGATTTTTTCCTTGTATTCCATTCTAGAAGTAGGTAAATTGTCAATTGAATTGGTCCTTGCTTTTGTGAACTTTTTTCATTTCATTTCATTTATGAGTTCCTTGAGGGCCCGAAGGCATTTTTCGTACTCTTTGGTAAAACCATGCGTTTATTCGCACCGCAGCTGTGGTGCATATCTAGCACCTAATCGCCAGCGCTTTCTTCAGAATATGGCGCCGATGGGCTGGTATGGGCATGTTTAAGCATTAGGAAACAGCCCGGATAACAGGATGTAGACTTTGGAGGCACAAAAAACAGCGGTAATTTACCAATCAAGTGTATCGCTTGCAAGCGCCCTCGATACACATATGAAAGGTGGTGGAAAGAGAAAGGGGGACGACAACGTTTAATGCATGCAACAGGAAATGGAAAACACCCAATCTTGTCGCGTGAGCTGCCGGAACGTTTTGTCGTATATATTGTGTGGTGCAGTTAATCAATCAAAACCTGGCTTTCAAACGGTACCCCACACGGTTCGCTTACGCACATGTCGCCTGACTGACTGATACAAGAGCTTAGATTTCATTGATGCGTTCGTCAGCATTTCATCGTATATTTTAGCAATTATGAAATTTTCGTTCGTATGCACATCCACGGATATACCCTGCTAAGTGACCTGCGGCATTCACTTTGATGAATTCGCGTGCTTTTGAAGCCTAACGTTATTGCACTATGCCATGTTGCCAACGAACCTTTGTTGCATGACAGGGAAATTGCGGTGATCGCGTACCGATGTCAAGCTCCATATTTCGCCTCGTTTCTTTTTGCATAGGTTACTTTTTCTACAGTAACTATTTGTTATCGCCGAGAGGCTTCTCATTTTATTGGGTGATGACACAAGTCTCTCGGCCCCTTCCTGATTAACGTACAGAATAGCGGCAAAACGGCGTATCAAACTCTTGGTTTGTTCGTTATGTACCATTCTTTTAGTTTTCGCTTCCCTAGACGTGTAAATGAGAGTCGGCAGTGCTAGATAAAAATCCAGACTAATAATCGGCAATTTCTTGTCTATTGACTCCGGCATCAAAACTTAGTTTAGCAGAATACTGGAATGATCCAGGTAAGGTCAACTTTCGACATGGCATGGCCGCCCTTCTTTTTCCCATTGGTAACTAGGCCGGAAAAAGGCAAAATTCGGCTACCTTCGCAATTGAGATTTGAAGACTGAGGAAACAGCGTAGCAGATGGTGCTCGTTTCTTTGAGTTGGCGTTGCTTAGTTCTGCCACGTTCTGAATGCGAAGATGGTTAAAACTCGAGTCTCTCTGTATGCACAACTAGTTAAATAAACGACCGCAATCCACCCATCTAAACTCCAAATCTCAATCTGCGAAAGTCCGGCAAACTTAACTCAACCGCTTGATGACACGACGACGAGGAAGAGCGGACGCAAGACGGCGCTGTTTAGGATGGACAGATACCAACTAGCCCGGCTGTTGATTCTGTTAAACTTTACTCAGCCGAATTCCACAGCCAATGCCCTCGGTACAAACGCACAGGAAATGCCGTGCGCCCTGATGCGTTGATAGCGCGATTGGATAGACGCCGGCTTCATAACGGGAAGGACCCAGGTTCGATTACGACCACGGGAGGTGTTGTTGCCCTGAGACGTGAACTTCCAACACCTGCTGGTGGCTTCTTCCCTCCTCACCACCTTCCTTTAAACTTATTCGCCGAGCATTCTCCCCTCTCGGCTTCCCCGAGTGGTGTTTTCTATTAATGATCCGCCAACAGAGCTCTCGCCTGAACAGCGCCGCGGTTAAAACCGGTATACATTGATATCAGGTTGTTTCTGTGTTTATTACAGGCAGTTCAGTTCATTTTTAAACAGGGCAAAAATCAAACGCAGTGAATTTCTTCTTTTACGTTCGTTATGCACCACGTAAAAAACTAAGCAACCTCCAACATACTGACACACATTGTGATATAACGATTTCGGATTTATACGCAGACTGAGACAAAAAAGAAGCGGAAACAACTACGGTGCTTACTGTCAAATGCAGTGTTTACTTTTCATGACGCCACATATATACATGCCCAGGGATTATCGATGACGCATGCGCTCTGGTCACAAGTTCAAATTCCGCTCAATTCTTTGTTCACTTCTCTAGTTTGGAAGTGAACGGTGTCAAAAATGCTGAATAAAACTTGACTTTACAATCAAGCTGCCACTGTAGGTGAAGCGTCCTCACTTGGGCGTACTCATTGGCCTGCGGATGCCAGCAGTGGGTCCTCGAAATCTTGTCTTGCTTGCTTCCGGGAAAGGATCCTACTGTGGCGGTCGGCGGGACAACGATTTCATGTTGCGTGATGGGAACCCAGGAACGATGCTCGGCAGGATAAGGACGCCTGCAGTCGGCAGCACCACCGAAGTTCCACAGTTCACTGCTGAAGGTGGTTACATGTTTGAGCCGTCCGCTGCCATCACGACATCGTCCGTTTCACTCACTCACTCCAGCGTTTGCTCGCACCGCAAAGGCCGCCTCCTGAGGCTGGTTGTGCCATGAACGTGGGTATCGTGGTCCACCATCCGCTGCGAGAGTGTGGTCCATGACATGGAAGGCTGCGCCGGAGTGGGTCTTGATAGCAGGAGAAAATAAGGTAGCCGTACTGCATGGGTCCGCAGCATGTCGGTAGTCCCGTGCCGATGCCAGTGGTTGCTGCTCGCATACGACCAAGACGCCGCCATGACGTTCAAACGAAGGAGATAAACACTGCCCTGATGTCGCAATGCCACCTAATATAATCTTGCACCCAGAACGAACGGTTTAAATTCATGGAAAAAGGAGGGTAGCGAGGTGTCCCCCCGGAATGGGCCCTTTGATGACCCCGTCAAGCAAACGACCACGCCATTCCTTTGATGTGCGCTGCATGGTTCCGGCGTAAATGAATCGCCCTAGCGTTCTCAAACATACGCACCGACGTACTCAGAAGGGTGCGCGTGGTCATGAGAGCCCTCAGCCTGGAACAGTACCGCCGATTCTGTGTGGCGCCAAGAGTGCTTGACCGGGCGACCATAGTGACTTTGGCAAGAGTGCAACTCCAGGTTCCCTCGACAGCCTACGTTTGGGCACGGCATGCCCTGCTGCCTCCTGCGCAGCTCGCGACTGATAGCGGGCCTGAAATATATGCGCTCTCCCGTGTCTGTGACGCACTGCAGGCTGCATACGAGTACGCCGACGCAGCTCTTTTTGATGATGTGCGGCTTGTGATTGTTGTCGCTCTGCATGACCCAGCCTGACATGTGACGCTGGGCCTCCTCGCAGTCGGCCCGGTACGCGTAGCGGCAGTCGCCGTCTGGCCACTTATCGTACTCGTCGAACGTGGTAACCTCGGGTGCAGGGTCGTCGATGTCCCAGTTGTGATGGCTGTAGTCCGGTCCAGCTTCATTGCACCGGGCCATGGCCCCACCTTGTCGAGGGGTCACCTCAGTCGCCTCCGATCTGTCTTGCAAGGACGACAGCAGCAGTGATGGCGGCACGCTCACCCCGTCACCTGTATTCAGCACATCGCCGGTGGCTGATTCACTCGTTCAAATCAACATGACCGCGTTTTTTCGTAGCTGTTGAGGATACTAGGAGCTAGTAAGAAGGAAGTGCACGCTTATAACTTGTGCTTCCAGTAGGGGGGATGGGTGAGTGACAGCAGGGCTGAACAGATCGTAGTGCTCCTTAATAAAGCCAGTTGCTGGCGAGGCTTGCTCATGTATACAGGGGGGATAAAAAGAAATGCGAACAACGGAGCGCACAGCCTCCGCCTCATGCTGCACCATCTGGCTGAGGAGTCAATAAACTGCGCGCATGCGCACTTCTTCGAGAGCGTTTCAGAGTGTGGCCTACATTTATGGGAAATGCTGGATCAAAAAGCCACGCCGGTCGTTTCTTTCGAGGCGTCTTTTCACGCGGCCTCGCCACTGAGCGGGATGATCGTTGAAGGGCATCATGCTAGCTGTAATCCGCCTGCTGCGTACTTGGCTCCCGAATTTAGTAGATAACTGGATGCTCAGGGGCGACATAACGTAAAAAGACGCCGCCAAATAAATGACCGGTGTCGCTTCTTTATCAAGCGTTTCCCCTCAAATGCTCTGACAGAACTGCGCATGCGCTCAGTTTACTGACAGTGCAGCCAGACGGTGTGGCATGCGTCGGATGCTGTGGGCTCTGTTCTTCGTATTGACTTTAACCCTTTTGTACACATTAACAACCACAGGCCCACCTGCCGGAATTATAAATATTTATGACCTGTAAGTGTCACTTGTTAGGTGAGGGGGTCGAAAGGGGTGAGGGTGTGTTTGCAGTTGGGACCAGTGCGCATGTGTGGCGTGTACACGTGCATCATTTTTTTTTGCCCTGGGCGTGTAAATATGTGCTTTCTTAGAAAAGAGCGTTTCCATTTGATAGTACGGTATTGTCTCGTTTCCCTTTCATGTTTATTGTAAGTTTCCGCTTCGGTTTCTATAATGGAATATAACCAATAAGCTGATCTCAATTTTACCATTGATATCTAATGTGCAATTGATGGGAATCTGCATATTCAATACTTGGAGATCTGATTAAAACTAATGCAGCAGTGTGGCTTCAATGCGGGCAATAATCTGTCTGGCAGCAATATTCTTTGCATGGCGTTTTTTTTTTTGGTTTACCAGCGATTACAGAGTTACTGAAGCTCTAGACTTCGCCAAAGAGCAATTTTCTCGACCACGTGAGTGTGACTGCATTAGGAAGCCATAGATAAAATTTTACCCAACGTACTGCAGCGTCTTGGAGGGTATACGCTGCGCTTATTTTTAAATAACCTTCCAATGCTGCGGAAACAAACTTTCGATCTTTCCTGGTCTCCAGAAGCACCGGTAAAACCATTGTTTTCGCCAGTACACACGGTCACTTCGTGAATCACTCGTCCAAGCATAACTGGCATAACGCCCTTCAATTAACACATGTTCTCTTTTCGCAGTTTTGTTAACAGTGTCTGTGGAACGCTCTGCAAATGAAAGAAAGCTGGGTATTACGCGCGAATTCACTCGTTGAACGTCATTCGAGCCAGAGAATGAAGCCACGAACAGGGAAGACATGTGAGATGTACCGAGCTGCGTCGCAGCGTGACCAAGAGATAGGACGAGATTGAAAAGTGCGGTCTTTTGTGGCAGCCGGGGTGTAGTCACACAACAGTCGCGACTTATGTGGCGGTCGATCTGCGGGAAGCTTCTTCAACCAATGTTTTGCAGTTGTTCATCCAGTGCGAACATTCTCGGATGAATTGTCCCTGTATTTGCAAAGATTTCTCGTTTTTGCTGGAGGAACTGCGCTGCATTTATTGCACTTAAACACCTATGCTTTGTGCGCGTGGCTTTGGACTTGCTAACGCCATTTAATAACCGCATTCGCGGTTATTTCGGATGTATCACACGGCATTTTCTACGATGCTGCATACCTTGCATTGCAAATTCAACCCAGAATCGAATCGAATATTATTGGTTAGGAATAATAGTAACAATGGTGAATCGAATGGAAGATGTTTGATAGGAAATAACGACAACAATAAGTGAATAACTTTAATCTCGTCAGAAAACGGGATGTTTGCTACAACATAGAAACTAATCCAGGCATGCGCTGATAACAAAATTTCCCATCACATCACTAACATACAATGTTACCAGGCATTAAAATTGTGTTGCGCTGTGCAGTGGAACTTGAACCACGGAGAAAATTAGCAAATACGCAGACATAGATCGTGGTAACTGTTTGTTCCTTCTTCTTGAACGAAGCAGGGTGTCGTACATTAACAAGCCCACAAGAGCAGATAACTAAACGTGACCTGGTGAACATTGATTTGATTGATTGATTGTAGGGATTAAAGCGCCGACGCAACGCAGGCGATGAGGCGCGCTGTAGTGGAGGGCTCCGGATTAATTTTGACCACCTGGGGATCTCTCTAACGTGCGCCGAAATCTGGTGCGCACAGGCGTTTTTGCTTTTCGCCTCCTTGAGAAAAGCGGCCGCCGCGGCCGGGAATCGAACCCGCGACCTCGTGCTCAGCAGCGCAATGCCTTAGCCACTGAGCCACCGCGGCGGGTAACTGGTGAACATGTACTACAAGCAAAGCTGCTCTTAACTCAACCAGAACGCACTGAAAAGTCCCCGGATGCCAGTGGCTGTTGGTCAGTTCTTTGCAATGCGAAAAAGTAGTGGTCTTTTTCGTCATATCACTACTGACCGGAGTGATTGGGGTGATTTTCAACTTTGCTGCGTGGCACCATCATTCGTTTGCCAAACCGAGCTTTCAGCGAAGACGTAACCGCGCGAATATGGAAAATTATTTTGAGAACATGTGATTAAACGCTATATATTCAGCTTATAAACAGCTTATAATGTACGCCTTCCTTGATTTCGGAGAGACCGATGTTAATCCTTTGTCCCCTGTTTTAGTTAGGTCACCCACTGTTAGTGCCTGCATGAGTACCGCTGGAAAACACAGCGCGTTGGCTTAGGGGATAAGGCGTTGCGCTGCAAAAGCCCAAGGCCGCTGGTTCAATTCCCGGCCGCGGCGGTCGCTTTATGATGAAAGCAGAAAACAAACTCCAGTGGGTCGAGATTTCGGCGCACATTAAACATCTTGAAGTAGTCAAAGTTCTTTTGGGGCATTCCACTACGACATGCTTCGTAGCCCTTGAGTAGCCTGAGGGTATGATTAACCGGAAATTTACATTTTTGATCGTCTGGTGGAAACCCGCTTTGGTGCGATGACGTACGTTGCGGGCACGGCTGGAGACCGTGTATGCCGAGCATGCTAGCACCGACTGGGCGTAGCGCAAACTTCGCCGTGCATGCGCGGCACCTGGTGAAAGTGCGTATCTTTCTTTCCTATCCCACATTGTATAATGGTCCTCATTTCCAAACTTCGGTTGCCGTAGCGCCACATTGCAGGTTCAGCAGAGCCCTCGACTATTGCTGCTTCAGTCGTTGCTTCCGGGTGGCAGCGGGACGTATTTCCGTAAACGCCTGATGAGCACCGCTAATAGCGGACTTGTAGGAGCCACGAGGGAATCGAAAAATGAGCCTATTAACGCTATCGCGTCAAAACGCCGAATCTTGTCGGGTAAGCTACCGGTACTTTTCGTCGTATATATTGTATGGTCCCGCTAATCATTAAAAACGTAGTTTTCCGAAAGGCACCACGCACGTGTCGCATAACTGACTGAAAGAAAAACTTAAAAGATTTCTTTGGTGCGTTGGTCAGCATTTCGCCGGATGATTTCGCAGTGATGAAATTTTGGTTCGTACACGCATCCGCGGAAATTATCTGCTAAGTGACCACCGGCATTCACTTTGATGAATTCGCGTGCTCTTGAAGCGAAACGTTAATGCACTAACCGATCTTGCAAACGAAGGTTTTTACATGACAGGGGAATTGCGGAGATGACATACTGACGGCAAGCCACGTATTTCGCGTTCTTTATTTTTACATAGGTTACTCTTTTTTTGCCCAGTGGCTACTCAGTTTACTGGATGATGACACAAGACTCTTACCCCCTTCATAATTAACATTAGTACGTAATAACGGCAAAGTCGCGTGTCAAACCCTTGGTGTGTTCGTTATGTACCGTTCTGTTTGTTTTCTCTTAAATAGATCGTGTGACTGAGAGTGAGCAGTTTTCGATAAAAATCCAGACTAATAACCAGGAATTACAAGTCTATTCACAGCGGCATCGAAAATTTCTATAGCTGAATACTGGCATGATCCACATGAGGTCCACTTTAAGCATGGCGTGGCCACCCTTCTATTTGCAATTGCGGAATAGACGAAAAAAAAAAAGGCAAAAGGCTCCTTTCAGAGTGGTGTGCGAAACGCCAGCAGATTTGCCCGCTGTCGCCACCTTCGCAAAAATTCGGCCACATTCACAATTGAGATTTGAAGACTGAGGAAGCAGCGTAGCAGGTGGTGTTCGTTGCTTTGACTTGGCTTTACTTAGGTCTGACACTGTCTGAAGGCAAAGATGGTTAGAACGCGAAGCGTTTTGTATGCACAACTAGTTAAATATACGTCCGCAATACACCCTTCTGAACTCCAAAACTGAATCTGCAAAAGTCCAGCAAACTTAACTCAGCCAAAGTGCAAAGCCAAGGCCATCGGCACGAACGCACAGGAAATGCTGTGCGTCCTGATGCGTTGATAGTGCAATAGGATAGACGCCGGCTTCATAACGGGAGGGACCCAGGTTTGATTACGACCACGGGAGGTGTTGTTGTCCTGAGACGTGAACTTCCAACACCGGCTGGTGGGCTCCTTCCCTCCTCACCACCCTCCTTCAAACTTATTCGCCGAGCATTTTTCCCCTCTGCTCCACGCCGAGGGGTGTTTTCTGTCAATGATCCGCAAAGACAGAGCTCAAGCCTGAATAGCGCCGCGGTTAAAAGTGGTATACGTCTATTCCACGTCGTTTCTGTGTTAATTACAGGCAATTCAGTCCATCTTGGAACAGGGCAAAATAAGATGAACTGAATGTATTCTTTTGTGTTCGTTAGGCTCCGCATACAAAACTAAGCCACTGCCTACATTCCGGCACACGTTCATTGGGAAATGACGATGCCAAAATTTAAAACCGGATCGCAGACTGAGACAAAAAAGCAACGGAAACCATTTCGGTGGTTACGGCCAAATACAGTGTTTACTTTTTTGATGCACATATATACATGTCAAGGGATTGCCTATGACGCAGACGCAGCCGCCGCGCGCGCGCACTGGTCCCAAGTTAAAATTCCGGTCAATTATTTGCTTACTTCTTTAGTTTGGAAGTGCACGTTGCCAGAACTGCTGAATAAAAGTTGACGGTACAATCAAGCTGTCACTGTAGGTGAAGCGTCCTCACTTGGGCGTACCCATTGGCCTGCGATACCAGTAGTGGGTCCTCGAAATCTGGTGTTGCTTGCTTCCGGGAAAGGATCCTACCGTGGCGGTCACCAGGACAACGGTTCCATGCTGCGTGATGGGAACCCAGGAGCGATGCTCGGCAGGATGAGGACGCCTGCAGTCGGCAGCACCGCCAAAGTTTCCCAGGGGACTGCTGAAGGTGGTTACATGTTTGGGTCGTCCGCTGCCATCACGACGTCGTCCGTTTCACTCACCCCAGCGTTTGCTGGGACCGCAAAGGTCACCTCCCGAGGCTGGTTGCGCCACGAGCGTGGGTATGACGGTCGATCGGAGAAATGCAGTGCATGCGAGAGTGTGGTCCATGACATAGAAGACTGCTCTGGAGTCGGTGTTAATAGATAGAGAAAATAAGGTAGCCGTACTGCATGGGTCAGCAGCATGCCGGTAGTCCCGCGCCGATGCCACCTCTCCCGCGGTTGCTGCTCCTCCGACCAAGGCGCCGCAACGACATTGAAACGAAGGCCATGAACACTGCCCTGATATTGCAGTGCCACCTACCAGTGCTCTTGTACCCGGAACGTGCAAATTGCTAGAGGAAGGAGGGTAGCGAGGTGTCCTCCGGGGTTGGCCGTTTGATGACCCCGTGAAGGTAATGACCACGCCGTTCCTTGGCTATGCGCTACATGTTTCCGCCGTAAATAAGTCGCGCTGGCCTTCTCATACGCACCAACTGACGTGCGGCCTCAGCATTGTGTCGGGCGCGGGTGGTCATGGGAGCCCTTAGCCTGGAACAGTATCGCCATGTTTGTGTGGCGCCAGAAGTGCTTGACCGAGCGACCATAGTAACCCCGGCAAGGCAGCCACTCCAGCTTTCCTTGACAGCGAAAGTTTGGGCACGGCTTGCCCTGCTGACTCTGCCGCGTCATGCTGGTTTTAGCGGGCCTGAGATATAGGCGCTCTCCCGTGTCTGGTACGCACCGGAGGCTGCAAGCGAGAACGCCGAGGCAGCTCTTTTTCATGATGTGCGGCTTGGGACAGTTCTCGTGACGCATGACCCAGCGGGACTGGTGACGCTGGGCCTCCACGCAGTCGGCCCGGTACGCGTAGCGGCAGTCGCCGTCTGGCCACTCCTCGTACTCGTCGAACGTGGTAACCTCGGGTGCAGGGCTGTCGTCGATGTCCCAGTCAGAATGGTTGTGGCCCGCTCCAGCTTCATAGGCCATGGCCTCACCTCGTCGACGGGTTACCGCTGTCGCCTCCGATACGTTTTTCAACAAAGACCACAGTGATGGCTTCGCGCTCACGCCGTCACTAGTATTCAGCACGTAACCAGTGGCTGATTCACTCGTTCATATCAACATGACCGCGTTTTTTCGTAGCTGGTGAGGACCCAAGGAGCTAGGAAAACGGAAGTGCACACGCCTGTAACTTGTGCTTCCAGGAGGTGGGATGGGCGAGTGACAGCAGGGCTGAACGGATGGTACTGCTCCTTAATAAAGTGACTTGCTGGCGAGGCTTGTTTAACAACGACAGGCCCACCTGCCGGAAGCATAAACATTTATTACCAGGGAATATCATTTGTTAAGTTAAGGCGTTGAAAGGGGTGAGGGTTTGTTTGCACTTATTACCAGTGCGCATGTGCGGCGGATACACGCGCCTTATTGTCCCCCCCCCCAGAGGACAAACATGTGCTGTCTTAGAAAAGAAGTTTAACAGTTGATAGCACGCTATTGTCTCGTTTCCCTTTCATGTTTGTTCTAAGTTTGCGCTTGGGTTTCAATAGCGGATACTAACCTTATAGCTGGTCTCCATTCTACCTTGATATCTATCATGCAATTCATGAGAATCTATAGTTTGAGTACTGGGAAGTCTGATTAAACATAAGGCAGAGCAGTGTGGCGTCAATGCGGGCAGTAATCTGTCTGGCGGCAATAATCTCTGCGTGGCGTTTTTTTGATTTAACAGCAATTACAGTGTTACTGAAGTTCTAGACTTCGGAAACAGTCATTTTCTGAACCACGGGAGGAGCGTGACTGCATTGGGAAGCCATTGATAAGATTTCTACCAACGCTATTCAGCATCTTGTAAGGTATACGGTGCGTTATCTTTTTATAAACCTTGCAACGCTGCCGACGCACACTCTCGATCTTTCCTTGGCGCCAGAAGCACGAGGAAAGCTATCGTTATCGCCAGCACAGATGGGCACTCCGTGAATGACTCGTCGCAGCATAACGCCCTTCAATTCACAAATCTTCGTTTTTAAGTGTGAATGCACTTCTTAAGCGAGCCTGAAGCGTCCGCCGCCGTCCGCATAGCAACAGCTGCGGGTGCGCGCGCTCCTCGTCTTTCTTGGCAACGGGGGGAGATGGGCGCGCGCTGCCTGGCCGCTGACATGGCACATACCCACGTGGGGGATTGGCCAGGAATCTCCTCGTCTTCCTTGGCAACGGGGGGAGATGGGCGCGCGCTGCCTGGCCGCTGACATGGCACATACCCACGTGGGGGATTGGCCAGGAATCTCCTCGTCTTCCTTGGCAACGGGGGGAGATGGGCGCGCGCTGCCTGGCCGCTGACATGGCACATACCCACTTGGGGGATTGGCCAGGAATCGGGCGTGAGAAGGGCTAATGCACCCGCTTAAAGGAGTACTGACACGAAATTTCAAAGCTGAGATCCGCTCTAGCAATGAAGTACAACGACAACACAAATAGGTGTCTGTGCATGGCACATACCCACGTGGTGGATTGGCCAGGAATCGGGCGTGAGAAGGGCTAATGCACCCGCTTAAAGGAGTACTGACACGAAATTTCAAAGCTGAGATCCGCTCTAGCAATCAAGTACAACGACAACACAAATAGGTGTCTGTGAATAAATGCATCTTTCTTTCTTTGTAGTTGTGTGTGTGTGTGTGTGATCTCTCTTTCGCGAACATTACCGAACCGCGCAAATTCAACTCCTGCATTCGCACTTTCACATTCTTCCCCTCGGGTAAATGCGGGGAATTTTTTCGTAGTTTTGTTATCAGTAAATGTGGAACGTGCTGCAAATGAAAGAAAGCTGGGTATTACACGCTAATTCACTCGTTGAACGTCATTCGAGCCCGATAATGAAGCCACGAACAGGGAAGACACGTGAGGGCTACCGAGCTGCGTCGCAGCGTGACCAAGAGATTGGACGAAATTGAAAAGTGCGGTCTTTTGTGGCAGCTGGGTGGAGTCATAAAAACACCCGTGACTCATGCGGCGGTTAATCTTCGGGGAGCTCTCTTGAACTAATATCTTACAGTTATTCATCGAGTGAAAACATTCTCGGATGAATTGTTCCTGCATTTGTAATGATTTCTGAGTATGCGCACGTGAATAGACGGCTTCTTTGCTGCAGGAACTTCACTGCATCACTTGCGCTTAAACACCTATGCTTTCTGCTCATGGCTTTGGAGTTGCTAGCGCCATTTAATATCCACCATTGCAATTATTTCCGATGTGTCGCACTGCCAACATTGCGATGCGTTATGATTTCTACGATGTTGCATATCTTGCATCACAAATTCAACCCCGAATCGAATCGAATATGAAGGTTCCTAATCATAAAAACAACTCTTAATCGAATGGAAGGTGTTTGATAGGAAATAATGGAAACAATCTGTGAATCACTTTAAACACGCCCGAAGACGGGATGTTTGCTTTATGATATACGGGTTTCACTGCTTGTAATACAAAATGAATGATATTCAAAACAAGGTAAGGGATGTACTGCTATAGCATAGAAAATAACACGGCCTAGCGCTGATAGAAGGTTTTCGCAGGGCACGACTAGGCCAAACATTGGAATTGTGTTGCTCTGTGCTGTGTAAATGTAACTTAAACCGCGAAGAAAATTATTCAATACGCACAGATAGGTGGTGGTAACTGTTTATAACTTCTTCGTGGACGAAGCAGGGTGTCGCACATTCACAAGCCCGTAAAAGCGGATTAATAAACGTGACCTGGAGAACACGTACTAGAAGCAAAGCTTCTCTCAACTCATCCGGAACACACAGAAAAGTCTTTGGATGCCAGTGGCTGTTGGTCAGTTCTTTGCAGTGCGAGAAAGTATGGTAACTATAATTCAAGCCACCACTGACGGGATTCTTGTCTGCTAGATGGCGCGTTTCCTAGAGCTTGTGGCATGAGTGCTCCTGACAGCTGAGAACGTCAGAACGTTATCCCAAACCGTTGCTCCCAAAGGCCTCAAGAATTGTGGATGATGGCATATTTGCAGCGCTCGGGGCGCTAAGAAGTCAGAGGGGCTCGTGGGATCTCACGCTTTGCAAATAGTCAGCCATTGTACTGTCTTTTGATACGGATTAGCTTTGATCTACAGGTTAAAGGACACTATCGGTCTTTCTGCACAGTGAAATTTAAAATGTACACATTGTGTCTTCAGGAATTTGGCCAGATTGCCAAGAAACTGACCGTCTTCCTGCGACAGTTGTGAAAACAGATGACGGGACAGAATATGCGCTGACTAAGCGTAACAACTGTAAGCTGCCGCCAAGGCAGAGGCACCTCCACGGAAACGTTTCGGAAACGGGTTTTCGGAAACGTTATTGGGAGAATGCAAAGACAACAGTACATAATAAATATATAGCCACTTGAGTTTTGCAGATAGCATGATCTTGTTCAGGGAATGGGGAGAAAACATCAAAAGAGTGTTCCTGGGGCTGCACTCAAAAAGCCTAATGGTATTTATACGTGAAAATACGGACGAGTAATCCTAAACTAATGATAAATACCGATGTATAAAACTCCCCTTTATCTTTGGTGATAAAAATAGGGGAGATGGATAAATTTGATTATTTCAGGGAAGTTGTAAGGTACTTTCGCTTGTTTAAATACGGAAATAAACAGCTCGTTACAATGATTTTGTAGTAAATCTCGAAAGCGTATCATATCAGCGCACTACGAGCTCATAGCGCCATCTATAAAAGGTGGGAGCAAAAACGAGTCTCTTGTAGTGTCGTAAGATTGCAGTAACCCCACATTAGATATGTAAACAAAATTGTCGCATCTCGTCCAATTATAATGGTTTAGTCTGAAAAGTAAACTAGATCTAATCTTAAAAGAAAAGAAAGCATATACATTTGTTAAGCCGCAAATATGAATTTCTTCATTCTTCTGGCCTGCAGCTGACTTGCATGTCTAAAAGCTATTTCTTGGCGCTCTTTGTCCATAGTCGGCCTTGGGCGATAAAAACTCCATTGATAATTATCACCATATTCACCATAGTTTGTATAAACTTTTTCCGTACCCCTAAACAGTGCGACGTATTGCTGCACAGCTCCCTACCTCCAGATCAGCCATGCAGGTCGAGAGGGACAGTCGAGCAAAAAACGGCAAGTGAATTGCTGACTTACGGGACCACCCGCATGCAGTGCTCTGCTAAGCAGTTTTTTCAGTGGCGAAGCCTCTTAGCGGCTGCGGTTATTGGCATCTCCTGTCGTCGTCGCTGTAATGGCCGTCTCATGTAGTCACGGTACTAAAATACCAGGAAACTCGTTTATTCCTCGCGCTAGAACGTAACGCGCACTAAAAAAAAAAACACCGGGACACTCGTTTACGCCTCGCGCTGGAGCGCTTCGTAACGCGTTCTAAAATAAAGCCGGGACACTACGCCTCGCACTAGAGAGTTTTCTGCTTCAAAGACAAGGGACGTTTAGAGCAAAAATGTATACCTTACCCCCCCCCACGGTTTCATCTCCTTTGGCAAAACGTCAATGCGCCAAGAATGCACTGATACACTGCATGCTTCGCCCCTCCGCAGGTTTTATGTTAGTGGAGATAGCAAGGTATTTTTTCTCACTCTAAAGGAGATGTTTCTTTGCTACCAAAGTTATTCGCGTAAAACAGTACACACCTTTTAAAAAGTTCAAACTTTAATTTTGATGTTATAATACAATTATCAGTATTAAGACGCCTATTCATTCCAACTGTGTCAGAAATGCGGATCTTTTAAGAAGCGAACATAGAAATAATCAGTCCTCATTCACACACTAACCCTCCCGGCAGAAATCAAATTTGCACTGATAGTTCATTTTTCTGCTGCAACCACTTTCTTGATCAAAGAACTGGAAGTAGCAGAAATGAACAGGCATAACACTATCCCGAGGCATGCAGAATTCCAGCATATGAATAAGAATAGGTTATTCATAAGCTGGAATTTTTCGGTTGTGCAGCAGTAGCCGGGACCCAATCGGCGTCTTTTTGCTTTGCAGCACAACATCTTATCCACTGAGCTAACACGGTTTGTGTCGCCCAGTACGCAGTACGTGGGTCCGGGAGGCAAAAAAAGCGTATTTACGTCAGTTGATAATCCCTCTACCAAACATTGGACATCATCAAATAAACAGGCTTTCCAAATACCGCATAATATGTCCTGGTATATCACTGTGCTAATTTGGTAGTTCCTATATGGGTTCAGCGACGCGAAAAGTAATTTACTGGGAGCCACTTCAATTAAATACGACGCAAAAAAGGTACGGATAGCAGTTATCAAACGAAAATGAGCTCTGAGATTCAAGCTCAAGCGTCTAGCCTTTTCTGTCTTTCTCTGCATCAGAAGACGTATGTGCTTTTACCCGCAAACTACTAAAGCACTGAATGTTACAGGCCCGGGGCGTAACCAGGGGGGCTGGAATCTGATACTCCCCTTGGTAAAATGTCTGGATGCCACCATAATCAAATATATTCAAATATAACGAGATCTGCTTTGAAGAAGTCTGCCGGGACAAATCGTGTTTTTAAATGTGGATGCAAGAAACGCTCATTTTTGATATCCGTAGCTGCCCACGTTATACGCATGCAGGCTGGGTAGGCAGATCTGTGGCAGCGTGTTTAGCTGCCATTTAGCAAGGACTTGGACAGCCGCCGAACAGCCCTCTTACTACTACTTTATTATTCAGATATGCCAAAAAGAAATAACAGGCATGACCCAACAGATCGTAACACCACACAAGTACATCCCAAAAAAATGGGACCCCTGACAGCTGCGCTTTCGATTGATTGATTGATTGTAGGGTTTAACGCGCCGACAAAACGCAGGCGATGAGGCGCGCCGAAGTGGAGGGCTCCGGATTAATTTTGACCACTTGGGGATCTTTAACGTGCGCCGAAATCTCGTACACACGGGCGTTTTTGCTTTTCTCTTCCATCAGAAAAGAGGCCGCCGCGGACGGGAATCGAACTCGCGACCTCGTACTCAGCAGCGCAATGCCTTAGACAGCTGCGCTTTCCATTCCTTGAAATACCGAATGGGAACCTGCAGCAACGTTGTCGATATTTAAGGCATGCGTCAGTGGAGACTGAGCGCATGCAGCATCTGGTTCTCCATCCTGAAAAAAGAATAAGTAATGCTTGAATTTAACGCTTACAGAAAAGAAAACTGCAGTTATACGCACCCGTGCCATTCAGGACATCCTCGTGAAGCTTGATTTTTGCTCCCAATTCTATGCGGCATGGAAATGCCTACCTTTCGTTAGCATTTTCAAACTGATGGCATGCACATCTACATAAAATATATGTATTCGTCATTAGTCAAATGCCCCCGCGCCTACTGACCCGTTTATTGTTCAAGCCCACCTATGCAAATCCTGCGTCTGCTCTTTTGAAGGGAAAAGTCGGAGTGTTAAAAAACAATATTGTTTTAACGAATGTCGCATACTTTGTGCGACAAAAAGCGTTTCTCACTACTGCAGACATTGACATTTATACTATAAGGGGTATTATAAAACGTTTACAGTAATCTCCAATCCCAGAAAAGTGCATGGCTCATGTAACCACGTGCCGAGATAGCCCAACTTGGACAGCGAAAAACTAAACGTGGCTTACGCTGCGAGATAATATCATAATGTGAAGAAATGTTCTTTGATTTACGGTTGCGAAATGTCCTCCCCAGAAACTGCTCATTCTGATTATGCAAAAATTGTACTGTTACAGACCAGCAAAAAGTGCATTGAGAAAAATGTTTTTGCGCCTTCTGTAAGTTTAAACAGATGGTGGACTAAACAAGGGCCCTCCCATTTGAGCCTCAGCAATATCTGCTAATAGTTGCGAACGCGGTATGTTATTTAAAGGGCTGGGAAAAGGTTAACACTCAAGGAAAAAAAGGCGGAAAGAAACTATGACGTCGCCCACCCATCCAACAATCGATAAAATACCTACACGTAGTTAAACCAAAAAATGAATGAACAAAAAGTCATTGGGGAGGCATAAGAACTTATTAGCGGTACTGAATGTAAAACCATTAACGTCTCATCGGTTAACTAAGATGTTTTGCTTTTTGCTTCCATTTAGTGATGAAGAAGGGCTTCGTAATTTTTTTCGCTGGCACAGTTTGTATAGAGATGCTCTTTAACGCTGCCTGAATGCATCTTGCCCTATCGTACGTGTTCTGCCGTTTCTCATTTCGTCCGCAGTGTGATGGGAATGTTTAATAGCATGGTGAATTGTGCGCCCGGTTTTTTTTTACTGTTTAGCTGTTTTGGCGCTCCATTAATTCTTTTCCTTCATCCGCGGTGTATGCTCTTAAGCAGCTCCCTCTCACTACCGCTGCGTTTAAACTCGCGCTTTCGAACGTTTCGTAAACGACCATTTCACGGCTTCCAAAGCCAACGCAAGCTTTTTCACGGAATCAGCAATAAACCGCTGCCACTCGCGTCAGGAGCCGTAATACAGCCGCGTTGTGAAACGCTTTTTAGAGTTTAACAATGCGAGATCCTACATATGGCGAACCGAAACACAGCTGTGGCGAGGGAAGGATTCTACGCCGGCTCACCACGGTAAAAGAGAGTGCAAGAGCGCACCCAAAGAAGAAAACACACATGCATCACAATTCACCATCGTTGTCAACACTCCCAATACGCGGTGGCACGTACGAGCTGCGCCGCAACGTATAGTACATGTATAGAACCCATAACAAATTAGCAGTGGCTTAGCTCGGCTATGCCAGGATATACGTAGCGTGAGCGAAGGTTCAGCTGGTTTTTCTTAGCTTTCCTGGTTGTCTACGATTAGCTGATTATCATGCTGACTGCTGCTAAAACGATTTCCAATTCAATCCAATCAAGTTCAATTCAGTCCATTCAAGTCCAATCCAATCCAGTTCAGTCCAATCCGGTCCGTTCCAGTCCAGTCCGGTCACTGCTCCTCGCGCGTGCGCAGCACGGCTCTCCAGGAGCCACGCGAAACGGCTATCAAGCGGCTCCGACGCAGCGTCAGACTTGGCTACTGCGCAGCGCAGGTGCACAGCTGAGCACGCGCCGGCACCAGTGCGTCTGCCGCGGCTATGACGTCACTCCTCTGGAATGCGCAGGCCGGCGAATGTGCAGACCCAATTCTCTACACACCCGTACTCCAATTGAATTATTCCAATAAAATCCAATTTAATCCATTTCAATCCAACCCAAATCAAATCCAATTCAATCCAACCCAATGCTCCTTGCGCTTGCGCAGCCCGGCACTTCAAGGTACACGCGAAACTGATTAACCTCGCCCAGTGTAGCTTACGGCTCAAAAGAGCTTAAAAGTGGATCCTAAGCGGCAGGATTCCTTGTCAATCGATAAGGAGGCGAAAGCGAAGCGTCTCGGTCGTCCATTCTGAGATTCATGCTTTCGCATTCACAACCTTCAAGAGATGTTAGGCCTCTTCGATATTTTCACATTTGGTCTTTTATAGTTTTTGCATAGAGGTTTTACCTTTGATTTAAATTTTTGAGCTTACAGTACCCACTCTGAAATGGCGGTGAATACTTTCGTGTTTCGTCTTCAATTACAAGTATAGAAACGCTTTAAGAAATAATATTCAACTCAGAACATTGCTAAAAGACGAGAAAACAAACCATAGGCAAATATTTCACTCTACAGTGTCAAACGTTCCGCCTCTAAGATTTTATGCCCTTTCTTCGGAAACTTCGCGTCAATAACCCAGAAGAAGGCGTAAGTACGTTGAAAACAGCTGCGATCTCCCGGCAGCGTGCGGAATAGAGGTCGAAACATACAGGAAATTGCCCTAAACACAAATATCAGAAAAGAACGAACAGAAAAGGTGGTACAAACAAGCAGGCGCTTTCAGGTCCAGTATATTCTGTGGTTTGCTCTTTCGCTTTTGAATATATCTCTGCAAACTTTCTTCTCTTGGATGGCTGCTCTCACAGAACGGATGAAGACGGCAAAGGGCATTATCCAACCCAAATTCTTGACACGCTGTGAAGCCCCTGTGCCTGCATATTTTTAAAAAAGCCCTGAAGTCAGTGCTAGTACATTCTGTGGTTTCCTCTTTCGCTTTTCGATATATCTCTGCAAGCTTTTTTCTCTTGAATGGGCACTCTCATAGATTGGGTGAAGACGGCAAAGGGCATGATCCAAGCCAAATTCTTGACACGCTGTGAAGCCACGGTGCCTGCATTTTTAAAAAGCACTGAAGTCAGGTCGGCGTGAATGAGTGCAATAACCGACAAACACTTTGGTTCCAACAGTAGCGCTTTCAAGAGGTCGCTCGGGTGTTCGTCTGCGCTGGGGATTCACGGCAGTTCAAAGCGGTTTTCCCTGGTTGTCTTTATTCAACCCAAATGAAAATATTGTTGAGAACCTTACTTGCTTGCGTAGCTCATGTGGCTGCCGGGGTGAATGGTGAGTACTGAAAACGTTTGTGGCAATAAAACCTTGCGGATGTATTTAAATAGACGGTTGCATTTGTTTAGGTTACTGCATTCTGGCAGCGACGTTCAGTTGGCGATGTTCGTTTACATTACTGTACTCTCGTGATGTTCTGCAAATTTTTTGTCTCACGACATGATGACACGGTATTATCACACCAATATAAGCAGCGCACAGGCCAGATATGACGTTCCCCCGACCATTGATGCCCGTAAGTCGCAACCTGAAAACAAAAAATTGTTGAGATACAAACTCAGTTTCATGCACAATTACGGGCCTGTTTGGTGTCGTTAATTCTGTATTGTTTTCTACATATTTGTGCTTCATGCTCATTGCTGTAAAAAATAATGCTATTATTACTACTGTGCCACTTCTAAATATCAGCGTTATTGTTGTTTATGCTATGAAGCTACGCAATGAACATTTGCCGGAGGAAAAAAAAGGAGCCCCTCGATTTAATGCGCCAGTTATTTGGATCAGGATAGGTCGCACACATGACTCTTTCCCCTCGGTGGGCGAGATGCTAAGAGGCGGGGCTACATAGCAACATGCACGTGGAAAGAGTCGAGAGGTGGCAGCTGTTCAATGGCTTCAAGAAAAACGAACAATCATTTGTACTCTAATCTGGAGTAGAGCATATGACCCGTGATAAACATTGTTCAAAAGAGCCCACTGCATTACCTATAACCAAGCTGTCGCTTCAGTGAATGAAGCATAATCTGAAAGCACGGAAGTATTTCTAGAGGTGTCTACTTCAAAATGTTTGTTATTGTGGGGTAGTTGGTGACTTGAAAACTTCAAAAGGGGCTCCTAAGCTATACCAAAGGTTAGATGAGTTATAGCACTCAATAATAAAAAGTTGTTAATTTGACCAAAGTAGAGTATCTATACTTAAAAACTGCAAGCATGAGTAGAAGAAGAGGCAACTGGGCCAGTTGGTATTGCATTTGGAACATATCGATGGTAGCGCACTTACACACGGACTCTAAGAAAGGCGACGACAAACCACACCATGGTGGTTTGCTTCAGAGCCGTCCGCGATTCTACCGGAGAAATTACCACTTGCAAGGTCAGTCACGCGCCGCGGTTCCGAAGAGGATCGTCCACCTTTCACCGCTGAGTGCGTCGATACTATTAGCCGTACTCTAGGCACTGGCTCAAAGCCTGGAAGGGGGAAATCTCTTGTGAACTAGGCCGTTAGTAAGGCTTTCGTATCTTGACCTCGGAGAAGAAAGTTGTTTGTTGTTGCTCCAGAGGCTACCTTCAGGCATGCGTAGCGGTAAAAAAATTCAGAGTAACGGATCTAAAAGCGCCAAAGGTGAAAGAAACCGCCATTGCCTTATGCGGTGTAATTATGGCCATTGATAGGACGTTCCTTTCAAGCTGCAGTCAATTGTGAATCTACCCGACCGAATGTAAATTTGACTTGAAGTTGGTGCACGTACAATGTGAATATTACAAGACAATATAGACACCGAGGACATTTCTGTGGCTTTTAGAGAAGAACACTCCAGGTTCCCCAAAGCGCGAAAATTCTCCGTCGTTAATCTGCGTGTAGTCGTTGCCCTGCACAGAAAATAGACACGGCTGTGGCAGATAAAAAAGGAGCACATTTGATCCGGTGTCTCCAGAGTAGGAGCGCCGTGCATAACCACTGCCTTAAGCCACACCTTCCCTGCGGGGAACTGAATGTTAGAAAATTATGTACCGTGTGACAAATGAACTTTACGGCACATAGGTAGAGCGGGTGCACCCTAGCTCTGCAGCATTCTGATTCTAGGGAAGAGGTGGCGTGTTTCACCAGTCTGTCTGTTGAAGTGGTTGATGTGAATATACGTAGAACGAATAAGCAAGAAAATACTCCAATACAGCGTCGGAGTAAACATATCGATAATAAGTATTGCTGGGCTTTTCTTTAAAAGCATGCAGCCAGAGTTGAATGACCCTGGACATTTTTATCTCGATAACACTTGCATCTCGATAGCACTCGATAACACTCGATAAGGATTTGCAGCCAAACTGAGCGAGGTTTGTAGAAAAAATGGATGTGTTCAAATGTACGGTGTTTTTAATATCCATGGCGTAGTCGTATATGACAGAATTGGAAATCTAAAAAGATCATGAGCAGTATTTCTAACCGTTGCCTTCTAGGTATGTTTCTAATAAGCAATAAAGACTTGCGTCTTGAAGAGTCAAAAAGCCTCAAGGCATATCAAAAGACGTGTTCTTTAACGTGCATTGAAAATTGTTCCCTAGTGCAGTGTAGTTAGAGTACCAACAATGTCGGAAGAGACCGTGGGTATCGTACAAAAAAAGTGAAATTTTGGAGCCACAATTCGCGACGCGAATTCCAGCATGCCAATCTCACCCTAACGGCCGCCTGGACGCGCCTCCGCCCTTCCTGTTGGAACAACTAAGCCTCCGCAAAATAGGTTGCTGAACGTCCGCAGACGTAAGGGCGCCATGCCGCGAGCGGGCGCCGAATTTTCGTCCTACTATAAATGCCTTCCTACAATTTAACGCTGACGTCATCGCACCATCTGGTGGCATCCACGAGCAGCTACAATTTTCCGCTTGTGCTCGCGCGGCCTCTGTTGGGTGAGCGCATAACGATCTTAGTGGCACCATTGGGCACCGCAAGCTGGCCTTAAGAATTATTCGCTTTCAGTGAGCGCCACCACCGCGTTACTTTCTTGTACAAATGGGTCATTCCTGCTCCGCGTTTGGATACAGTGCGAAGGGGCAGCCCGAACAGAAAACCCCCCAACAGCTGGGAAAGGCGGAAATACTAACAAACTGCCCAGGAGGGTAAGAACGTCACAACTACAGCAATATTTTACTGATTTTCTAATTCTAGGCACCATTGTTTATCCAATAATAATACGCGAAAGGAGTGAGAGTGGGACGAAAGCTAAGCTGGCAATAACACCCACCCACTTGTTGGAAATGGACCAAGTTTCCATACTTGGGGACACATATTACGAGCGGATGGAAATAAACGGAACCACCATGGATCTGCTGGTAATGCAGCTTTATTTCTCGAAGCAGCAAACATGGATGAGTGGTACGGCCATCAAAATATGCGTCTTTTATCTTCTTTGGTGGCATTCTATGATCAGATAATTTCCTCAAACAGTGCAGGCATTCAGAAGCATTTTGTATAAAAAAGGTAACTTGATGGTTGACTCTTGTAAGTTTATGTAATGCTTTTTCATCAAGGGCGCTTCAGTGAACGTAGTCTTCCGCGTATTCGTTTTGGCGTCTCTTTTTTAAAGACAGTTTTCGGTCAACAATCTAGCCCCGAAATTGATTTGAAACTCATCAAACGTTCTCTGTGGCCAGGGTATTAAAAAATTCGTAAAACAACTGCAGTTAAATCTCGTTATAACGAACACTGATATACCAAATTATCGCCTATAGCGAACTAAATACACGCTTTGGTTGGTTACGCTTAATTTCAGTGACACTTATTCTTGTATAGCGAAACTGAAACTGCAAGTGCCGCGCGTGATATCGATACAACGAAGAAATATGTGGCCAGGATTCTGAGAAGCATCTTGAAAAAAAAAAAAAAAATAACCCCGTCGTCCGAAACTGCAGAAGTGTAAAGGTCCTTTGGTCCTTGATACTGGAAAACTTCAACCTGCTCAGTGCTTTGAGTAGCCACTAGGCGAAAATCACATCCTTCAAGTATAACTTTTGCGATTCATTGAGGTTGAAATACTAGAAAAAGAAAGGTAAAAATTACCTTGTTTGCAGCTGATTCCAGGCCTCAGAAAATACATTTTTCTAAACACGTATTTCCGCGCGAGCCAGATTTTGGATTTATTAGAGCCGATTTTTACATGTACTGTGACTTCAAATATCGGATATAATATCAATTGCTGTCCCGATACTACTTCGTGTTAACGAGGTTCCAGTGTATGCGAAAGTTGCAATTTCTCCCTGTTAATTAGCAGTAACTCCGTGGTCTTTACATTTCGTTTATTATTGCTGAAGACAATTTAGGAGTGAATTAAAAAAAATTATTTCTCAATAAAGTGGCTGCGGTCGTTTTAGATGCAAATCATCTCTTGCTCGGGGCCATGTCCAGCGTCCGTCCGTTGTCCGCACCTCTCCCCCTATACTATAAAAAAAGAAATAGTGAGCGGCACCCGGTTTCGATCCCACGACTCTCTGGCCACGAGGTTCGCGGCGCTCTTCCCACTGCGCTACAAAACCGAGACAGGAGCAAGTGCTACGAACGGGCCTTATGTCCTTGACTCATTCAAACTACGTTAAGAAGCTACTGATACAACGAAGGCACGCGAAGCTAACCGTCAATGGAAACGACGAACTGTACACTTTAGAGGAGGGTGTTAGCGTCTCTTACTCGGGGGGATGTCCCGCGTCCGTGCGCCGTCCGCAGCGCCTCCGATGATGGTTTTGGAAGGATGCCCCTAGGGACTGGCCAACCAAAGAATCCATCACGAGATAGCTTCGCGTTCAACCACTGTCGTCATCTTCCCGTAGGGGAACCGCTGAAGACGAAGAAGGAGAAGAAGCAAAGCTGCGAAGAGGAGGGCGTGTACGTTGCTCTCAGCCAATGCATTAACGTCAAGAACCTTTACCTCACCAACGCTGACGGAGACTACCGATTCTACCACAGAGACGACAACATCGACAAGAACATGATGGACGAGTTTCGGCGCCTCGAGCACCACCGCCTACTCACCGTAACACAACAGTACTTGCGTGCCTTTGCCACCGGTGTGCACCCGGACGTGAAATTCCCTCTGGTGCTACTAAACACCAGATCACTCAACATAATGGCAACACGCCAGCTGCGCGATAAGCGCGCATGCGCGTCTCCTCTCTCATCTCCTCCTCTCCACTCCATCTGCTCTATATAATAAACCCGGTCCGCGCGCCGCTTCCTCAGTTGCTTCTTCGGTTGAGACACGCTGCACCGTCTGATGAGCTGAATGGACGCCAACAATTCTGCTTTGCATTACCACTTGTTCCCTTCGGGGAGATGGTGTAAATTTTTATTGTTTAATCCTTCGGAGCACAATTGTGAGAAAAGCGGCATTGCTTTTGACTACAAAAGTGGCTGCCGCGATTAGGTGTCCCTGTGCACGTGAAAACTACTCCCATGAGAATTTGCTGTAGGTGTGCTCGTCAGTAAGGCATTCTTGAGTCGGGCAAACATAATTTACCCAAAAAGCCGGTGAATGGGATAACAACACATTAAGTTATTTACGGAGTTTTTGAAAGAAAAAAAGAGACAAAGAAGGAAAGAAAGGAAGAAAGGAAGGAAGGAAGAAAGTGAATAAAAACATGGAGGAAGACAAAAGTTAGGAGACGGCACCACCGGAGAAACGTGAAGCCTCTTCATAAAAAGTAAAATCGAAGCCGGCCCATGACGTCACTGCACCACGTCACCCCGCCGCATCGCCGGTGTGTGAGAGTGCGCGGTAGGATTTATGGACCGCTCGAAATTTAGTCTGCTCGTAAATACGCTGCGGCCCGTTGTCGCGAAGCCCGCGGTTGGTTTTTTCCCCACGGCTTTGGTCTTTTAGGTACACAACGTTTTCGTACACAGTCTTCCCGGAACACGGTCGTTAAGCGAAGGCACAGCGGGAACCGAGAAATGAAGCTTGTCGTGGAATAACAGAGCGCCGTACGTGTTTACAATTGTTCGTCGTTTCAGAAATAGATGGAAATTTCACGAACCTGGTGTAAACATTCCGGGCGCAGTTGGCAGTAATTTACGGTCCGGGGGCTGCGCTGTCGGATCATACGTGCCCAAAAGGCAGTTTTCTGCGCTGTCTGTCTATGTATGTTTCCAGTTTTTGGCCGCGGGCTTGAACGAAACCTCCTTATACATAGCCACCAACACACTGCTTCAGCTGAACCCACATGCTGGTTTCTTGAATAACGTACTAACCCTGCAACGCTTTGGCCATGGTCACTTTTCCTCTATTTTTGTTTGAACCAGGCAAAATATGTCGCAAATCCCGCCCGCCCGCACGCGGGAATGAGAGCGCCGAGCAGACGAATGCAGGAAGGTCGGGTAAAAGCTACCGGCCACCAAACACGAGAGATGCGCCGGAGTCGGAGACCGCCGCCGCCAACGCCGGCCCAGCCCTCCATGGGCCCAGCCGACCATGGAGGTCACGTGCTGGGCCGGCTCAGGCGGCTTGAGAAAAGGAAACGGTGGAGGGAGCGGCGTCAACGGAGGTGGGCTTGCGAAGGCTAGCTGCGTGACGTCATGCCGTCTCCTAACTTTTTATTCCTCCATGGATAAGAACATGCCCGCCAGGTGGGATCCAAACTCACGACCTCCAGAATACGCGTCTGGTGCGATGACAACTAGGGTACCGGTGGGGCAGTGCTCCCCTTCGCATTCTCAGGTATTTATGTGAAGGTTTTATCCCCTTTTCTCCACTTTCTATCTTAAAGAAAACTGTCTCTTTCAGGAGTAATAAATGACTTTCCCCATTTTTGCCGTTTGCTTTCCTTGGCTTTCTTGACTGCCTCCCCTATTTCTGTCTTAACTCCGAGAGACCTCATTTCCCATTCTGATTCGCTACATGCACAGCGAGGGTCTAGGTTCTGGCAGTCTTGGTGCGATAGATATCTTTAGAGGGTTCAAAACCAGTAGACCGTTCTCAATATTTCGTAGATGCTCGAGTGACGGTCTGAAGGTTAAAAATAGGATCGCCTTCATTACGAGTAGACGGAGCGTTGCTGGCTACACCCCAAAGCGCAGGAAACAATTAACTTAACATAAATACCTGAGAAAGTTGAAGGGAGCACCGCCACGCCGGAAGCGGAGTAGTAATCCCACCAGACGCATATTCTGGATGTTTCGGGTTCGGATGCCACGTGGCGGGCATTTTTTTTATCCACTTTGTTTCTTTCAAGAAAACTGTCTTTGTTTCGGGAATAATAAAATACCTTCCGCATGCTCCCCTTTGGTTTCTTGACTCCCAAATATTTTTCTGTTTCACTCTCTCTCTCTCTCTCTCTCTCTCTCTCTCTCTCTCTCAGCTTAGCACCGGTACTAATCAGTCTGTCAACGCAAACCAATATTTTATTCCTCCTGTCAACTCTTGCAGTCTATCAACGCTAACAAAAATCTCACTGAAAATGTGATGAACCTCTTTAGTATTACCCCATCACCAGATCAGATGAGCGCCCTATCAGAAGGTCTGAACATTTGCCCGGGAACTGGCAGTTTCGACGAAGTTCCACTTGTTAAGGAGTTAGATAACTTCGCCAGGAATACGAGACTGCGAGAGTACTTCCATTACCGTCCTCCAGCCGACGAAGCCCGAACTGCATTACCCAGCCATAAGCACTGGACCCCTCCAACGCAGCGAGATACATGCCTCGACATGGACATTAAAACCGTTCATAGCAGCATACGAGCAGCATACCCAAAGCAATCTCTTTCCGCCGTAACATCACTAACAAGGAAAACAAGCCGCGCCGCCAGCACGGCTTCAAACGATTATGTTAATGCAAAAGGAAACTTTAACTATGGTTCCGCCAACGTCGTATACCTGCTGGAATGCACCATCTTGAGGTTTGTCACCGCTCAAATGCAAAAAACTGCTCCTCTTTGCCTCTATCAAGGCATGTTAACATTCCTGGTCATTCTTTTGAACAGCTGAAGGCCACAATTCTCGAACGTAGTTTTAAAACGCATCACGATCGCCACGTTTGTGAGTCCTACATTATCCATAAGTTTAAGTCAGCGCCGTTTGGTATCAATGAATCTTATAGGAAACGGACGTGTATTTCGTCCAATTAAAATTCCGGCTTTCGCTTTCTCCTCCCCCTATCCGCTTCTTATTCATATGCTGGAATTCGGAATTTCTCAGGATAGTGTTATGCCTGTTTATTTATTTCCTTCGATAATATTCTCCCATCAGTTTGCGACCCCCAGCAGACGTTTGTAGGGGCGTGCTGGCACCATGTTCTTTAGCACAGTGGTTCACTAAACCAAACTGACCAGCCGGTCTGGGCATTATGTTTTGGGTAGAAGGCTGCGGTACCATTGCTGGCTTTGATACTCTCACTTTGTAATCTATTTGTGCACGCGAGCGTGCGATTTTGTTTTCCTCTCCGCTTCCCTTTTTGTATTCCTGTTTTCTAATATTCATTGCTGACCGCCTCGGCATGCCCTGAGGCCACCACGTGCCGACAAGATGTGTACCTCCAGGTGCATGTCAGTGCGCGCATCTGTCTTCTGTTATCTTTCTTTCCACGACCTGTTTGACCCTGTCTCTTTTTTTATGCTTTTTGCTGCTCTTTGTACAGATATGCACACTCCTTTCCTGTCGAAACTCCCTGTCTGACTGCTTTTGTGGGTGCTACCCTTTCCTTGACATCATCATCGCCGGTACATAATCCTCACCGCATGGGTGGTTGCTTTGTCCGAGTGCGTGCATGAGCCAGTGACGCCTACCATCATCTCACAAGCACTGGAGGATGCGTCGTGATCCCGCAGTCCACCGCTTCAAATGTAGCCCTGAAGCTCCAGCAGGGTCTTCGCTCGGATCTCCGCTCGGGTCTCCGCTCGGCTCGCCCGTGACGCTCGATCCTGCAAGCGCCCCGGCAACTCATCCACAGCTGTGTTTCTTTACCAATAACCACCGGGATCCTCCCATTTTCGCTGGCCTTAGTGGAGAAGATGTCGACATCTGCATGGATAACTAAGCGAGAGTCTGTGCGTTTAACAGGTGACAAGGCAGCCTAAACCTGCTGAACGTCACCTTTTACATCTGTGACGTCGCGATCACGGGTGAGTCAATCACGGGGAAGCCATGATTGACTGAAACAAGTACATGACACTGCTCCGCCAGATTTTTGGGGGTATCCGCAGCTGACCATCGTCGCCGTCGTCACCGTTGTGCCTAGATCGTACAGGTGTCTAGAATGAAGACGTTCAAGCAGCTGAGCGGTGGACTAGCGGCCGGTCGGCCGCTCGAGTTAGCGGTGGAGCGATATATTTAACACTTGCAGAAGGCTTCTTGTGCTCTGAATAAACTTAGAGAAAACTCCTCGTATTCAGCAAAGTGTCACCAGTGCTACTACATGTGCTCAATATCTTAGTCCACCGTAGATAATCATCATCACAACTTGGAAGTTCCTTCACCAGGCTGCCCCAACAAACTGGTGAGGCGCACCACCGTCTCTCAGTATATTTATTTACCTTAGTGTTTTATATTTTATTCTAAAATTTCTACAAAGGGAGTATTTCCGACAACGTCCAAAGCTTTGTTAAGCAGTTCATTACGGTTTCCTTTTCTAGTATAGTACGCTGAAAAATTCTCAAACTATTCGTATGACGTAACATTGGGGTGGACTTGTTATCCATTTCCTGAGTTCTGTTTTCTTTCTGGTTAAATTCGAAGTTAGATAAACGTAGCTAACCTCCAAACTATTTTAATAGATTCCAGTACTGTCAAGCTGTCTTCAGCAGTTTTAGCCCGGACGAAATTCCAGTTTCTTCTGGAGAAAATAAAGATTATCGTATCTTATCTTGTCTTATCTTATCTTAAAATTTTGACTTCTGAAAGCTTGCAGGGCTCGTGAATTAGTTCTGCCTTATTTCTCTGGTAAATTAATCTATCAGAATGAGACCCACACGAAAAGGGGTTTCTTATCTCTTTTGCATATCTAGAAAAAGGAGCAATGTTGCATTTTCACACATCAAAAAGAGGTGAGATGATCCCCATGTTTACACAACTTCTTGTGTGTAAGTGGATGTCTCAGCCCGCGTGCGAGCTAACGCGTGGTATGGGGGCGTCCAAACAAATTGTAATACCCTTCACGTGCATTACATTTACGGAAAATATTAATCGTCCCAACGTGTTATTCAACCTGAATGTTTTTTTGTATTTGTCTATAAAAGCTAGATTCAGCTACTCTCCAGGAAAATATGTATGAATGTCGCCTAAACATGGCTACATACACCATCAATGTTGATGCCGGAAAGATTTACGTGGTAAGTGGATTTTTATTAAGCATCGTTATTAGGCATCAAAAGTACACACATTTTATGAATATATTTTCCTTGTTTTAATCTCCACTTTGTAAAACAATATCTCCAATTCAGCCCTAGAGTATTAAGATATGACAAATGATGCTTTTTTTTACATGAGACATCTTTTTTCTTAAGAAAAACGTAAAAGACACTGAGCTTGGTGGTAAACAGGCAATTGACAACGACGCGTCCAAGCTTACTTTTATGCATCAGGTAAGTACAGGGAGGATTAAAAAATACGAACAAATTAGGGTTCAGCTTCTGACGAATACGCGCTTCAAAACAAATTACCGGCGTCTCATCTTGATGAAACAGTTCCTCTAAGGGAAGGCTACACTGCAAAGGTATGAGTAACGACGGCGCATTTGTGCCATTCATTGAATTTACAGCCATTCAGTATAATATGCCGCTGAGGCTGTGTGTTTTCTGGTTTGTATTTCTTTCAATCCACCTTTGCTTAGGTGTTTATTGTTCGGTCTAAAAAATACCCTGTATATTTCGCATTTCTGAGATGCAAATGCCCTCTTTGAAATTAAATTGTATTATAACATTTAGGTGTATTTAAATTTATGTAATATCTTTAATTTAATTCTTAGAGTCTTTATATGTATTTTCTACACTGTTTTTTATTCCTTATTTTGTTTTCTCTTTTAATTGTTAGTCGTTTAGTCAGGGAGGGTGGCGCTGGTGGGAAGCGGGCCTGCGTCAGCCGATAGTGGTTGGTGATGTCCCAGTTGGACACGAGTCTGTGTCTACCCTACACCATTCCCTGCTATCGGTGGAGCCGCGAGTGATGTGGTGCGAGGGCTTGTTTCGACCCAGGCCAGTGTGGTCGAGATTAAGTCTATCCTGCCGGATTGTTTACGGCTAAAAAGTGGAATTAGAAATTGCGGATGCCTCTTGGGAGATATGCCCCAGGGAGAGAAAGTAACGAGCTGACAGTGTTTGCCATTCCCACGTTTACGCTACTCACATCTCACTCTACCACCCATGCTCGCCCTTTTCTCTCAAGTTGTGCTTCAGGCGGAGGCTGGCTACGTGCAGGAGCGCACTGCAGCAAGAAAGAATTTTTTCTCCTACGATGCGCCTTCCCACTTACCGGTGTCGGTAGATGGGAGAGTGTAGCTACATAACTTATAAACAATGCCAATCTAACAAAATTTGTTGGGGGACCAGTTGGTTCATGATTCTCAAAATTGTTTAGTGAAAAAAACCAAAGACAGTGCACAAGAAAGGAGGCGGGACAAGCGCTAACTTTCAACTGAACTTTATTCACCGCCGGAGCCGGAAAATATAGAAACAACTGGAGCATGCGCAGCATGCGCCACAGTAAGAGTATCACAAGTACGCATACGCGTCAATGACCGAAACGCTTGAAAAAAGATTTCTCAGAGTTAAACAGGACCACCGACAAATCGCTGATTCACTTATCGCCTTTTTGCTTGATATAAAAAGCTTCCAAGATTTCCCGTGCTGTCGCATTTCTGCTCCTACCGAGAATCTTAATCTCACCCAGAAGTGGCTCACACTTGCAGGCATCGCAATGCGCGGGCAAATGCGCATTTCCTTTATTCTTTACCGAAAATTCATGTTCCCGTGCTTGGTCGTTGATACATCGACCGGTCTGGAAAACATCGGTGATCAACACTGGTGGGTGACGCATATTCGTACTTGTAATACTCTTACTGTGGCACGTGCTGCGCATGCTCCAGTTGTTTCTATATTTACGGGCTCCGGCGGTGAATAAAGTGCAGTTAAAAGTTAGCTCTTGTCCCGTCTCCTTTCTTGTGTACTGTCTTTGGTTTATTGCGCTAAACTTATTTTTAAGAATGCCAATCTATATTACCATGCTGCTAACTCCACTGGAACCCGGTTGTTTCGCGCATGAGAATTTCATAGTACTGGCGGAGTTTTCTGCGCACACACGACCGCCGGATTGTTCTGTTGCAGAGTCTATTAGCGCTTGGTTGTAAAAAGCGTACAAAATGTACTATGTATGGCAGTGAAGACTCCGAAATGATCGGTGCAAAAATATATAACAAAACAGACTTTTCTCTTCTTTTTGCTGGTGGGAAATGTAAAAACAACATAAAACAAAGTATAACTAAATTATAACACCTCAATGAGTTCTTTTGTTGTGACGAGACTCCAGCACCGTTTAGCGCATAAGTGGCTGCGGATATGGCGGTGTGGTCGAATTCGCTGAGCTACGCTTCCTCAAAATTATGTATGAATGTAGCTTCATCAGTCCTATGGTGCACCCTTTGGTTTAAAAACCTTAAGTATATCTCGTGTTCACGGCTTCATTTTACATATGCAAGCATAGGTATGAAAATGTTACATCAGGAAGCAGATACAGCGCTCTCGAGTGCCTCACGGCCCTAACATTTAGGCAGATATCAGTAGAAAATGTAACCTTATCAATTCTTTCTGGTCATACAAGGGGTTGGAATAATATTACGGTGCATGTATCGTCATGAAAAAATAAAATGCGATCCCCAAAATATGACAAAACACAGAAACAGCATGATTCTGTTCTATGCAAGTACATTTGATGCATGTACTAATTACAGTCGGAAAGTTCGGAAATGTAGCTTTAAAAATACATATACCAATAGCGTGCCATTGTTGGACCTCCACGAACAGTACTTTGTAATTTCGCCGTATCTGGTTTCTATTTTGTTGTTCGCATTTCATGTGTCTGTAGACATACTTCAAGACTAAACACATTGTTTTGCGGTTCATGACACTTGCCATTACAAAATAATATATTTCCACCATTTTAATCTCCTGAAATTAACCATGTTTTACACACTTCTGACTACATACAGATTGGACGCCTTTCTACAGAATGGACTCTTTTCTCTTTTCTGTGCGGATATTTTTTACGTGGCTGATAAAATTCTAGGCACTTCATTCGAAAAGTCTTTACAATCTAAACATTGTCACTTCCTCTAGGAAGGCGTTATTAATGTGACGCACGCTATTAGCCCAATCAAGCATACAAGAAAACGTACCATCAGGATTCCCCACAGGATTTTCAGAATTACAGAAGACCACAGTGTCAATGTCACTAAAGTGATAGCAGGTACGTAATAATAAAACTTCATTCCTGTGGGTAAAAAATCTGAGGGACAACTTCAAACAACCTTGTAGCAACATCGCTTTCACTTACTTGCAATATGAAATTTTGCCTTAGACTTCATCACAAAGGACCTTCTGTCAGATATGACTATCCTTAACGCAATTTGATGAAGTGTGTAAAAAGTAAACATTAACAGAAAAAAATTTCATCTGACTTCTATTGTGATAGCAAAAAAAACCAAGACATTCTTTTGTGAACTTCGTAAGTAAAATTGCAATAGGTGTACGCCTAGAACATCATTTTGTAAACGCAAATAGAAATCATCCCGCATAAACGTTCGTCCCAATTCGATGAAGCTAATTGATACGAGCACATTGTGAAAGACTACCAGGTGTGGCACCACTCTGTGTAAATGTGTTCAAAAGAATTTGGTGTTGCTCTCCACTTAAGCATAATAAGGAATATTTTATGACCCCGTTCTCATCATCGCCTCCTATTTACAGTGACCGGGTCGTACATTATGGGCACCATCATGTGCGGCATCTTCTTCCCCTCATATTCACCCTCATCAATATTCCTCCTGTCCTCTTGTGAATGTACTCGTCAGCGTCATCGAGGGCTGGTTTCGAATCCGCGACGGCTGCAACGCTTCCAAATAAACGTCCCCTCCTGCAACCGTCTCTCAAGGCCCTCTCAGTATATATATATATATATATATATATATATATATATATATATATATATATATATATATATATATATATATACATATATATATATATATATATATATATATATATATATATATATATATATATATATATATATATATATATATATATATATATATATATATATATATATATATATATATATATATATATATATATATATATATATATATACCCTACTGAAACGTTCTGTATATACGGAATTATGGGAATATGGAGTTCATACGGATTATGGCACCCCCAAGCCCACGGAAAGTAGATGTTAGTATAAAAAACAGGGAATCACATCAGTGTGCGCAATCAAAACGTTTGGCACAGGTTTCGTGTTTTTATCTTCAATAATAAGCAAAATGACGCTCCGTATGTTTTCCGTATATTCCATATATACGGAATTCATACGAAAAATGATTTGGCGGTTCTAGTAAACTTACAGAGATAAAATCGGTGTCAAATTTTTGGATAAGTATGCACTATTTCGTTCACGTGTGTTTCTCAAAAATATTCCGTGTTTTGTTGCGTCTTTGTGTCATTCTAGGAAAGTATTCCGTATTCCCATATTTCCGTATATACGGAACTTTTCAGGATATATATATATATACATATATATATATATATATATATATATATATATATATATATATATATATATAGAAATTGTAGCAAGGATAATGGGCACATGCTGAATTACGAAGAGTTTGTACTCACGCCGCTGTCAGTGGAAGAGAAGCGACACCGCAGAAGGCGCCTTCGCGCGTGATATCGGGCATTGCCTTGGCGTTCAAAGCAACGCTCTTCTCACCTGTCACCTGCAAATAAATTCCCTGAACCATCTATCTGAGCCTCGATTATCTCCCTTACAATGTATATGTTGGGAACCGATGGGCGTAAGGGTTAATGGAGAATATCTCAGTAGCCTCTGATTTGCTGATCAGGTCGCCTTACTAAGTAACTCGGGGCACAAATTGCAAAAGCTAAGTAGAATAGTGTGCCGGAAAGTTAATATGCAAAAACTAATGTAATGGCCAATAGCCTGGGGATAGCCCAGAGGTTTGAGATAGCTGGCGAGGCAGTGGAAGTGGTAAGCGAATATATCTACTTAGGCCGAGTTGTGACGTCTGATCGCAACCGCGAGGCAAAGGTAATTAGAAGGATAAAAATGGGGTACAGTGCATTCGGCAGGCATTCTCAGATTATTAAATGGCAGCCTACCATTGTCTCTGGAGAGGGAGGTGAATAACAGCTGCATCTTCCCGGTACGCGCCTACGGGGCAGAAACTTGGAGGCTTACTAAAAGGGTTCCGCCTAAGTTGAGAAGCAATGGAACGAGCAATGGAACGGAAGATTATAGGTGTAACGTTAGGAAAAGAAGAGGGAGGAGTGGGTCAGGGAACAAACGCATGTTAAGGTAGAAATTATATAAGTTGAAATCATATAAGCAGGAATTAAGAAGAAATGGGCGTGGGCCGGGCGTATTATGAGAAGGCGCGATGATCATTGGTAGTTAAGGGTAACAGACTGGATCCATAGAGAAGGCAAGCGTGGCTGGTGGCGGCAGAAAGTAAGATGGGTAGATGAGATTAAGAAGTTTGCGGGGATAAATTGGTCGCAGTTAGCCCACGAAAGGGATCAGAGGAGCTCAATGGGAGAGGGCTCTGCCCTGCAGTGGGCCTAGACAGGCTGGTAATGCACGTAGTATGTATGTATGTATGTATGTATGCATGTATGTATGTATGTATGTATGTATGTATGTATGTATGTATGTATGTATGTATGTATGTATGTATGTATGTATGTATGTATGTATGTATGTATGTATGTATGTATGTATGTATGTATGTATGTATGTATGTATGTATGGTTCTATATTTTTTCATTAACAGTGTCTGTCTCCTAGAAGTTTCCATGTTTGTTCTCTGAGCTTTGTTTTGCAAATATCGCTCCTCTACAATTTACAGAGTTTTAATTTGGAAGAACTGCCAAGACATTCCTTTAATTGTTTGCGATAACTCCACAAGCTGCTGCCTAAAGCCTCTGCCCGTTCGAGGACTCTTTGAGGAAATCGTAAACAATTTAATTCTCAGCCATTTAAATACAATTTGTACAAGAAGGCACTGCGCAGCATATGAGATAACCAACCCTTTCCGCCCGGGCTTGCTTGTTCTGCAAAATGTTTTGCGTAACCCATTTTCTCCAATATCACAGCGCTTTTTCTCTGTACTACCTTAACTGGGCTTCGCAAGAAGGACTCTCGCATATACACACATTTCTTAGCAGTTGATAAAGGATTTCTCCTGTCAACTTCAAAAAACACTGACAGGTCCGAATTATAAACGCAGAGTGGCGACTTCTACAATGAGAAATATTCGCCAGTAAACCCTAGGATTGCATGAAAATCGTTGCACGCGGACACTTTAAATTAATATTTAGCACACCGCTCTCTACAAAGTGATGTGCGGCCAAACAGTTCTGGTACGCTACTCGCTTGGGCTTAACAAACGTGTATCTCTTTAAAGTTCACAATTTTATTGCTGCGGAAATTTAGTTTTTTATCTTTTAATCCACGGATCAATAAACTAAATATTTGAATCTTTTTTAGGCAACAACACGGTACGCTTCAAAAAGACTCCAACACAATCTTTACGGAATGGCACAAATACCTCCGAGCAAGAGCTCGTAAGAGGACGTGGTAACATTGTTTTCTGTTTTTCTCGGTTTGCACGCAGGTTTTATCCATTGTTAAAAAAATTGTAAGGGGAAAATTCTTCTAAAGACGAAGTTTGTGTCATTTATTTTTGTAGGTGGAGCTTTTGTGGGCGAGTAGTATTAATTCGGAGGCTCTCCTGTTACTATCATTGCGAAGACAAACAACGCACAACTCAGCACGCGTTGACCGGATTATCGCAGTGTTTTGGGGCTTGGCTTTTATATTAGGAGAGTTTGTGTAAAAGACTTTGGTGTTTCTCAAGTCTTCCTTTCCAACTTCCCATTCCAACTTCAAAGCGGGTCAGTCTGTATTGCACTTTGGGTCTGAGTGCACTTCAGATAATACGGTGAGGCACTAGAACCGTCATGGCTTCAAATTTTCGATGTCGAATTCGGAATTTGTTTTTTCTTCTCAAGAGTTATTCAATTTTTTCTGTCAATGAATGTTATTTATAATACAGCATGATATTTTATTTCCTTTTGCCAACCTATTCGACACGCTCACACGCAGACCTCCTCCTAAGCGCGGGAGCCCTAAATAAGTTGGCACGTGACATGAAGTTTGAGATCGAAGTTCACTGCGTTTTGGATACCGCCATGGGCGAAGTCTATAATTCCAACCGTAAAATGGCCCGGTATACCGCAACATTAATGAATATTGTAAGTACCCATGTTTACATTTTGCACTACCAGTTTTCATGCAGACTCCTCCATTATATTGTTTAAAACAATGAGGAATTAATGACTGACGTAGTTTTGATTAACTATTCGGCAGCCAAACAGCCGAATAGTTGTTAGAGCTCGACGGCGGTATGGGTGTTAACGCGCAAGGACATGCAGATGCGCAGTGGCGTTTCGCCGTTGCCTTTTAAATATAATAATGATTGCTAACGCAGCTTAACCGATGCGTTTAAAATACAGTTAGATTTGAGGGTGTTCCTAGAAGCGAGAATGTGAGTGCACATGTTTGAAGAAATCTGTTGGTACGGGACGCAGAACGTTGCCCAAGGATCAGTGTGAAAATTGTGGAGACCATTGCTACTACCAACATAAACTAACTTTGGATTCAAAATTGTGCCTCTTGTAATTGCGTCCCTTTCAGCTGCTGCTAGCGGTTGTTTTCTGGGAGTTAGTTGAACTAGAGGACTGGGTTGTACACAATAGATTTCAAACAGTCAATGGTAGCTGCTCGGTAACGTAAATAACTATCTCAAGCTGCATTCAAAAGTGGAAGTTGAGGCTGAATAGTGTTTATATAAGCGACCATTTTGAAAATAGGCAACTATAGGCATTCATGAGCAGTTAGGCACCAACGCAAAATTGGCATTTATAGGCACTATAAAAACGCCATAAAAGCCCTTCTTAACCCCTAATTCAAGCTTATATGTCAAAGTGGCGCAATAAGAGCTCAAATAGCAAAATAGGCATTTAACTTATTTCCTGCCTTTAGTGGCAATGCAAATAATTCAGATAAGCCATCTGTCCGGTACCAGTGTAGCTAAGAATGTTTTTTTTTCTCAGGTGAACTTGAAAATTAAAACAATGAAACAACACAAAATGAGTGTTCGTGTGGTGGGAATTAGGCAGCTGGTAAGTACAGAAAAATGTTTTTATCGAATTTAGCAACTATTTGAAATTGAATACCTTTGCTGCAAACATTCTTTTCAAATGATCTTTTTTTTTGTAATCAGGCAGACGTCTTTAGCAGTATTTGCCACAATCATCAGCCCGTTTATGGACATTGAAAGGCGCTTGCCTTTTTTCTTTGCCTCGAAGCGTTAACCCTTTCTTGTGATGCCTTCATTAATGCTATGCCAATGAGTTCTTTTATTTAATCCCTGCAATAAGGTTTACGCTTCCGTTACTTTTAATCCCACCAATTGGTAACTCCTACTATATCCAATTTTTAAACCGGTTGTCAACGCTCCGGAAAAGGCATGGTCCTCACCGTAACGGCGATGGTGAAGCATTGGTTGCTTGGCGGAAGTCTGGGAACTTATCTTTTATTTCGAACAGCGCAGGAAAATGTGGAATAAATACTTAAAAAAGAGCTGTAGGGACGCCACACGCAAGCTTTCTATATGTCCCGCCCAAATTACCTTTTTCCTTTTAATTGAAGTTGTCATGTCTTCCGCCCCCTATTTTCCCTGACATGGGATAGTCGTTTTGAATTCCTAAGCGCTACACCTATCAACTTCGCTCTTGTTTCCAGTCTAATTTATCTAATTTTTCTTTCTGTGGGTTTAGTAAACGCCAAGCTTCTGCTCCATACGTCATCACTACCGGTGCACATTTCTGGTATGCCCTTTTTCACTGCTACAAGAATTTTACTGCTAATTTTTGGGAGAGCTTGCTGTAACCTCGCAAGCCCACGATATTTTCCGGACAGTTTTTTTTTGTTCTTGGGATCAGCATTGCAACTTGTCAATGTAGTTTTATTTTCGGCGTTCGCCTAGCAGCGGCGGCGGAAACAACACAGCACCGCCGGCGGGAGTAACCGAACACGTGCCGTTTCGGCAGCGGTGGCGACAGTGTGAAAGCTTGGTTGGTTGGTTAAACGTTTATTCAACTTGCAGGGAAGTGGTAGAATGGTGTGGTTAGCGAACTTTTATCAGCACAAGAGGCGCTAGATTCCGCCACGTAGAAGGCGAGTCGCTGCACGTCACTCTTAGTGGAAGCAATAAACCCATGTTTGTCCACATCTGGTGACTCGGAAAATGAACTTATCGCACCGCCACGGCCGATCAAGAAGTTACTGGCGAAGAACAGAAATTCTAATCCCAGCAACAGCTGATTCAAACCAAGAAGCCCAACTTCAGGAAGAACAGCAGCGCGTCCGGTACTGGGCTATGCTTGCCAGGAAAAACTGAGACTCGATTTGTGCGAACCAAACTTCAGGTGACCGGAAAAGAAAGTTGAGGCATCGTATTCTGCGGTAATCTTTTCGAGGTGCCATACCTTAGCACATAGAGTGAAACAATCAATGGCTGTGAGTGAGACAATAGCGGTAAGGTCCGGCTGGATATCCCGCTTCGGCGCACCTCGTCGCGTCAAAACCGATCTAGGACGGCAATTAGAATCTAAACTATTCAGGCTCCTTGGGCGTTACACCAGATTGGAGCGCTTGCGGAGAACCAGTTACCGCCCTTGCGCCAACGGCATGATCCAGCGCTTCCACAGACAGTTCAAAGCAGAAATCATGTGCCACAACGAAATAAACCTGGCTCGACGCTCTCCCGGCCGTCGCTCTCGGTGTGGGCGCCACCTTCAAACCGGACCATCAGGTCATGACTGCAGAGCTCTTCTACGGGGGACCGCTTTGCCTTTCCGGGGAACTTATCTCCAACCTGGCTTCCCACATCACCACCTCGTACCCTACCGACTTCGTCACCCGGCTCTGATGCACTATGCGCACACTGCACCCGTCGCCAGCAGCACATCCCGTCCGGGTCACCATATGTGGAAAATTCTACTTCGAGCGACGTGCAGCGCCTCGTCCACTCCGTGGACGAATTTCGCGCGAAGCCCGCTTGTGATGTTCATAGTACGGTGTTGCAACCTCGCCGCCGCTTCCACTGTGCCACGTGTTCGGTTACACCGGCCGGCGGTGTTGTGTTGTTTTTCGGCGCTGTTATGCGCCGAAAGAGGTGGATATTCATCCACCTCTTAAAATATTTGATTTAGCTACTGTGACGGTGAGGTTGTCTGCGCATTTAAAAAAACTCATTGCGGACATCTTGTCGATGTTTAACCCAATTAAGCTCATTTTGAGCCCGTCTTAAGTCGTGTTGCTGTTGTTCTTCGGAGTTGCCGAACAAGAAATTGTGGTGTCCGAAACAAAGGGGCTAATGTATTTTCTGTTGCCTCATATTTCTGCATTTTCTAGTTCAAGCTTTCCTAAATATTTCCCCAAGAAAGGCTGTAGAGAATTCTAGAGACATTGTGCTTCCTTCCTCACCCTCTTTTTTGTGGCAATTCTTTTTTGTTAATAATGATCCTGGGAGTGATTTTTTTACATACATAACATCCAATAGCAGTAAGTGTGTCGTTCCTATTCCCTGGTGTCCGAATCCTTCTGCAGATTTTCCTTTCACCTAATTGGCAACATGGATGTGATCACCCGTGAAAAATCATGTACCAAATTCAGCCTGTTTCCTAGGTTGTTCAGATGCTTGTAAGTCCCATATGCTCAAATTCAAGCCTCAGTAAATAAATTACATACTTATGACAGTGAGATGGCGGGTTTGTAGCTCTTAAGCTATTCCACATCTTCCCTTCTGTGCCTCACAATATTGTTAGAAATTTTCCAGCCTATGGCTACCTTTCTTGAAACTAGGCAATGTGAGCCTAGTTGAGCGGTGTTTTCAGTATATGAAGAGCAATGAAAAAACACACACACTGTATATAGAGTAGACAGGCGCTGTCTTGTCTACTCTGTATTCACCGTCCGGGATTTTCCATTGCGCTTCAACTCATGGGAACTATTCACTAACTAGCCCAGCAAGAAGCTTCTAGTATTGTTTCCATATCATTGTCTTAGAAAACAAACTCACGGCTATGCAATCTTTTCTAGTAACTCTTCCGTCCTAACCTCTTTAAATACCTGCCCTAACTCATTTTTGGTAGCTACTGCAACTTTTCCAGCCTCGTAATAACTCACAGCAAGGGTAAGAGGGTAAGCAACCATTTTGAGGCGGGGTTCCGGGGGTCAAACAGAAAATTACGGGGAGGAGGAAAAATGGGTGGGCGTTTGTACCTGTGCAAAGAAAGGAAGACGTTACCAGCCTAAGTGTGAAGCTGGGGACACTGCCCAATGGAGAAGATCTTTCTTTTTTTCCCGTATGACTTCATTTTATGTCAGCACTGCGATGTCGGCCTCAAAATAACAAGGGACAAGCCAGGGCGGGGGTGAGATAGGGAAGGGTCGGGCCGGGGCTGCCTAAAACTCCCCCGTTTGCCGTATGCGGCCCGCGGGCCAGAGGTTGCCGACCCGTGCCTTACAGTAATGCCTAACGGTTGGACGCTGCTAGCGTTTGAGTCGACATAAATACTTTCCGCTACTTTTGTTTCCTCGTTCACGCTATTCGTAATGTTATTTCTTTCACCTCTGCATACCCACATTCTTTGCCATTAATAAAACATTCTTGGTTGCGTTCAAGCGTCCTCCCTTTGAATGCACAGCATTCCTTGAGAGTACCTGTACAAGCGGGACCGTGTAACGCCCTGCATTCGCGCAAAAAATTCAGAAATGGCGAAAGCGACACATTTAATCGTTGCAATGCTTAAACAGGGGTATTGATGGAGCATAACTTGGGAAAACCTAAAAAGTAATAAAGAACGAAAAATAAAAAAAATGCGAAAAGGAAGTGAAGAAATAAAAAATATGTGTCTTGTACGTGTTGTCAAAAAAACAAAGAAAAACATTTGCGGAAAAGATTGTTAGAAATACGTATAAAGAATTGCGAAAACAACGAGCCGTGCACTACGCCTTTTATCTGTAGAAAAATACATTATTAGGAAAGTAATGGCATCTAATCGCTAAAATGGTTAAAAGTTATGTCATTAACAAAAAGAAAAAAAAAGAAAAATAAGAAAATAACATACTACAATGTCCTTGGCGACTCATGGCCAAATGTGTGTGTAATGAATTCACACTTTACACCAACGGGATAAGATGGCTACGCATTTGTGGACAATTCTCCGTTCTCCAGATGTTTTCATTGTTCTTTGATATTTATCATGTCGCTGGTACTAGTGTCACTAATCGTGGTTTTGTTAAATTTTTTTGACAGCTGTGCCAGTGCGAATGACTGCTCTGTTGTTGACGCATTCATGTTGTTGTGTTCAGAGGTCACAATGCTAGTAAAATGTGTAGTTATGCTACGTAGTGCATATCGTTTGAAGAAAAATAACACTAAAGCCCACGACAGCAAAAACGAAGGACGACCACGCAGCGAATCTGTCTGGTCGTTCTTCCGCTTTTCTGCCGAGATTTTTAGCGCTCTTTTTCTTCAAGTACGAATTTTAGTTTCTTAAGCTGGCGTAATACATTTCAGATACGGTTGTTTTTCTTGGGTTTCTTAAATCAAAGAATTTTGGTCTGTCTGACTCAAGATTCCGTCGCCAGGCCAAAAGGCAGATGATGTTTTAAACAAGAGATCTATAAGGGCACAACAGTTCCAAATGAATAAGGCTGGTGGCGATGCTCGTACCTATCAGCTTATCTCAGCCAAATGAAAACATTGAGCATATGTTACAATAAACATGAAAGCATAAGTAATGTTCTTTTAAATAAAAATGCACGCCTCCTTAGCTTTTGTGATAGGAAATTAAAAAATACCTATTTATATTATTCTTTTTTCCCATAATTACAGAAAGTTCCCTCGCACAGCATCCCAAGAAAAAAGTAATGAGAGGGTCAAGTAAATGCGCGAGCATTCGAACGAAGGACTATTCACTGTTAAAAAAAAGGTCGGGGCATTCACTAATGGAACACTAACAAGTTACTTGTCCCAGTATACACTAGGGTCTTGGTAACTGGAGGTAGTAAATTTAGTACCAGTCAGGGTTACAAACTGAAGCAGGCAGTAAGTACCACTACCTCCCCTAGTAAAGTCTTAGTGATAACATTCTTCTGAGCTACATGCGTTTACTAACTGGCCATGCATAACCTAGTTACAAGAACTACCTTACTCTAGTGCATACTACTTCTTACACTCAGTTAATTTCCTAACAATGCAGTTGTTAGTGGCAGAGTATACTTACAAAACCGCGGGTTAGTGAGGCTCGTAAGGATTTAGTAAATACGGCCGTTACTACCTTTATACGACCTTTTTTTATTAATAGTGATTCATTAACTTGAGAAAACCACCATCGTATTCATTGGAAGAGGGGCGAGAAAGGCAGGAGGAGTATTGCATGAGAGCTGGACGGGAAAGAGAAGAGGGGCATTTACGTGTCAGAGGCAGCAGAAGAATATCGTCTTTCGACGACATTTCCAGCCAAATTAGCAGATGCGCGGCCGATTTTTGAAGGTTATACCTTGCTCAAACAACTACTGCAGGTTGGGAACCGACAAAAGCAGTGTCTATACCACCATTGCCACGAGCTCTCTCATCCACAGATGAAAGTCGGCGAACATTCGTACACGCCTCCCTTTGCAGCACACGCCGTTAAACTTGATGAAATGCTCGCCATGCTTAGCAATTTCTCTTCCCAGTTGCTCGGTTGCTATACCATTTGATGCGATGAAAGTTTTACTACCACAAGGAAGAATTCTGAAAATGAGCTTTCTTCCTTGTAAAAGAAAAAGCTGCAGGACTGAGTAGTTCACGTCGCGTTTGTGCGATAGTTTTTCCGCCGTCAGTTTTTTCTAATCATATTACTAATGTAGTTCTGAAGTTTTTTTGCAATTGTTGAAGTCTCTAAAAGACTAGGAGCGGTTATAGAGTAGTTGCGCTCAGATGGGGACAAAAGATGGCTTGCGTAAGCTATCACACGGTAGAGACGTGCCTGTGTTTCGGCCAGCACCGCTCCTATTCCATGTCCGGTGGCGTCTGTGCGGATTTCCGTCGGAGCAGAGCTGTCAAAGTGAGCCAGGATTGGCGGGTTCAATAGGCGGGTTAGATACACAAACAATTTGCTCAACAACTTCGCTTTTAATATGGTGAATAAATGTTGTTTACCTCACTGCAGAGTAAACAAAGACGCCAATTAAAACGTGTTTCACCGTTACTTTTCGTGTTGAAAACCATTCTGCGCTTTTTATTCACTGAGGGAACATCGACGTCGTCTTTTTCGCTTCATAAGCTATGTAATGACTTTAAATAAACAAATATTGGCGCAGCTTGAACTAGTGGTGCAAGGCAGGAGAAACAGCAGCGCTGGCGTCCCCTCTCCCTTCGTCCGAGATCCTTAGCAAGTCAAGTCAGCCCTTGGCGACTTCTTGCTGCCGTGAAGGGGTGTGCATTCCCATGTCTTGCAGTGAAGTGAACGGCCGCGGCTTGGGACACCTCGGAGACAAATTCAGTATATTGTGGGCGCTGATTCACGAACCTGAGAGTCTGCACACCTTTGGCGGCACCGAATTGGAGGGGAAGGGTTTGCTGTACGTTGCCCCTTCAGGCAAACAGACGAGTTTCATACTCATTCCCTCAATTGCTATCGGTTATTTTAGAGCATTCACTCTTTTATTGGTGCTTCAACTTTTATTTGAGGCAGAACAAACTGCGCGATTGCCTACCCGCCATGAAATTTACTTCCGTTTGTTCTTCAGTTCATTTTAGTTCAGCTTGCGGAGAAGTGTTGCTAAATGTGTCATCACGAACGAAAATCACTCATCCATAATAAAGGCACGCACATACTACAGTTTGTGTTAGGTTAAAAACTTATGTCGGCTCACATTCACCGACGAATTAGTGAACTCCGAAGGGAAAAAAACCGAACATTTACTTCAATTACTTGAGAAAGTTTTCGTTTAATTAAGCTTGCAATAACCCACCCATCTTAGCTGTTCACAAAAGGTTTGTTAATATATTTGCTGATTGTGGCCTGCGTGGTGCATGTAAGGCGAATATTCTCATTGGATAATATTTTTCTTCTACAAATATTGCCCCGTATGAAGAATAAGAAATATGAAAGTCAAGCAGTTGTTCTGAAGGATGAATATCTTAATATCCACGAAACCCTTCGGAAGTTTAGCGAATATACTTTACATGATCCGATTCTGAGTAACGCCGACATGGTTATTCTTCTTACCGGGTAAGAAAAAATTCAATATTTCTTTGTTGTGTTTGTTTTGTAAGTGTTTATTTTACGCTGCCTCATTCTGAAGGCGGGCTATGCTTTCTTATCAGTGCACATGTAATACTGATGTCTGCAAATGGTTTCCTAGTATATTCATGTAACAACCGATTCAGCAGTACTAATTTATGAGTAGAATAACCCAATTCAATAAGATAGGTCTTTTAAAGCCGAGCTATCGTGAACTTGTTAATTTTCTGTGTACACAACCGCTCACCTCCTGGACTGCGGCTTTAAAAATTCAATCGCCAAAAATTAATTTGTCACAGTAAATAAAGGTATTGTAACACAAAATAACCTGTCTTTTTGGTCTGTATCGCATTGTTCACAGCGAAGCTACTTCTGCTAAATTCTAATAGTAGAAAGGGAGCGGTAACCAAGCTCCGCCGCAGAGAACGCTGCTCTTCGATGCTCCAAAACTGCCTTTGGCGCGCACGCGCTCCCCCGGGAGCAAATTCCATGCATGACGGGAACAGGAATTTCCCGGCAGCCTTTACGGTGGACCTTTCCGAGCACGTCTGATTCCCTGCAAGCATTTTCTTCTTGGCGGGTCTCAAACAAAGCCCCTGCATGGGAAAAAAAGCTGTTGAAAAGACTTTAGCCTCCTCGACGGCGCACAACGGCACCCGGGACGGAAGTTTCGTCGGAGTTTTTGCAGGAAGGCGAAAAAAAAAACCGCCGTAGGCGAGTTTTTAGACCCTGTCCAGCCAACCGTCGTTCGGGCTGGGCTCCTCGCCGCTTGATTCCGAATTTCAGGTGTTGCATTTGCTTTCGTTGAATAGCAAGCATGAACACGACACGGCATGCAACATCTATTTTCCCCTTGGGACTGTGGCCGTTGCGCGTATGTGCCGGAGCGGGCGCCATGGCAATTCGAAAAGACAGTAGAGGGGTACAGACGCTGAGGATTTCACGATATAAGGTAAGGGCCCTGCAAGTTCCCGTAGACTCCACCGATTTCGGGGGAGCAACTTTTCTTGCTCCACGGAGAGATCTCGCCTGCGACGGCGCGCTCAACGTGTCATTGGAACAAGATATTGTTGCTCCCGATCTGCCATTGGAACGTGTCTGCTCCAGAGGGAGCTAAAAAGGTTGCTCGAAAAATGCATTGGATCTGTCATTGGAATTCAACATTAGTTCTTTTATGTTTTTGCGACTTCGCCCTTACAACACAGCGGTTTGAAGAACTAAAAGTGGCCACGATATGTACCCGGAGACTTATCGTTTTGTGCAGAAAGCTGCATTTGGTTTGTACCTGGAACGTTCCACCCTGTGCGTGGGTAGTGTTGATTCTGATTTGAATCTTTGGAGAGAGCTCAAACATCTATGAATAGGCTTGAAAAACTGAAACAATTACAACTAAAAATGGACAAAACACACGTCTACAAAAATGAAATGCTCAGTGGTAAACCCCAGTAGAAGTTTCAGTGCTTCTAGAAGATCAGAAATGCCATTACAAAAACTAAAAATAATTTGCCCAGGGTTCCTCCTGATCTGTTATATCAATTGCATTAATTATAGGAAGGTTGAAATTTCCCCAGATGGCTTCGCGTTGTAGGAATGACCAGTGAACGTTGGGTACTGTTCTGAGTATTGTAACGCCGCTGCCTTGACTGGCACGAGCGGGTAACTCACCCGAATATGTGGTGGTCCCGATGACTGGACACGAGCCGAGACTTGCCGGCCCACAGCACGGGTGCGGGTGGTCCGCCCGACGATGTGACGGCCCCCGCAGGAGGGAACGACGGCCAGGCTATCCTAGCGCAAAGCTCGGTCGCCTGACTGTGGGGCATAAAAGGGTGTCGAGGTTTACGGCGCGGGCCGTGGTTCACCGGCAGAGCTGGTGTCGTCCCGTTGCTCTAACAGGGGCGCCGGCCACTGGTGTAGTTAGCATTTTCTTAAGCGCACCCCGAGCTCCTGCTGGTTTTGCTTCGCCTTGTTTTCCTCTTTTATACGCTCTTCTTTAGTGGCGAACATTTGCGCACGGGTGACTCTCCTTTATCGTAGCTTCTCTGCCGTAGTTATCTTCATGAGTATTTTTTTACAGCTGTTTTTACAGTTTGCATGTTTTTTTGTGCTCTTCCTTTATCGCGTTTATTGTGGTCTATTGTGCACAGCACTTTAATGCGTCGCCGGTGTGAGGCAAACGTGCACACACGATACTACGTTTTTTCCTTTCTTGATTTCTGTTTTTTTTTTCGTTGCCTGTTTTTTCGTTACTTGTCCCGGATGAAGTACCAGGCAACCTTCTAGAGCGAGTGCCCTTGCCAGGTGTATAAGCTCTATCATTCTTTCACTTACGTTATGTTCCTATTTTTATTTTTTTGCCTGGCTGTTTTGTTTCCTGAATTAAGCGTGGCCAACAAGGAGCACATCTTGAACACAAAGCCGCCCAGCGAGAGCTCGCGGTACTCGAGGCGGACTCTTCGCCCGCCTAGACCCCTGATTCTAACAAAGAGATGAGCATCTTGGTCACTCTAAGACGGAGTTTACCAAAGTTTGGCACTGTACCCTAGTTCTGTCTTCAACGGAGATTTGTATCCTGGTTTCTATGTTAAATTTACTTGATTTCGCCTTCTTTTTCAGGAGGGAAGCCGCTGGAGTTAGGAATGGCAAGGTGAACCCCGAATATAATGGCAAGTGACCCGTCGTTACATATCAAGATAACCCGTAGCGTGTTTACTACGATGCGAGCGCAACCCTTAGCACCTAATATTTTTTCTTCAAACAGAAGTAGTAGTGGTTTTTAAGTAGGGACGAAGGCGTGTGCGATAGCTAAATCCTGATGTGTTGGCAGAAATTGCTCAGAATAAAATTCGCTATCTTGTCGCTCTTAAGGAGTTCAATACGTAGTTTTTGAATAGTAGAGGCGAGCTTGTCATCTCTCAAGCGAAGTTATTGGAATTCTCGCCGCATGCAAGGCATGGAGATTTTCCTAGCAACATTTTAGAATCAGCCCATTATGTCTGAAGGCTCGCGAACAGTCTGGGATCTTTTTCTTTAGAAGTATACAAACGGTACTTCAATACAGAAAGACCGACGATGAGCTCGTAAGAATAGGCTGTGGGTATGATCGATAGCAGCTCGGAATGCTGAGTAACAGTGACGCCAATGAAAAACGGGAGCCGGTGGTACTTAGTCTCTATGCGTGAAAAATAAACAGAACAAACAAACATAACAAAGAATAGAAATTAAGAAAATAGTCAAAGAACGAAGCAAAGAGCAGGCACCAAGTTCGAGCTTAGTATAGAACTTTGCACAACGCTCACGTTCCGCCGAGATTCTATACCTAGAGCTCATTTTTGAAAATTAAAAAAAAAAAAAAACACGTCTAGTGCTCTATATGTTTTTATTTTGCCTCTATAGGAGGAAAATATACTAGTTTTTTTCTTGATGCCAATCTAGGGCCAATCGGATATCACCCATTCGGAGACTTGTTTAGCATCCATGCTAAGAAACTTGTAGAGTAGAAGTCCTCATCGCATGTGTAGACTTTTTTTCATAACATCCAAAGTGTAATTTCGCTTGGTTTCTTTTAACACCAAGAACCATTTAACTGCTCCTTGCTATGTCAATATTGGAGACTCGCAGTGAACCCCCTTTATAAAAACCGCAAAAAGTATCCCGATAAATTTATATTGCCAGGCAGAGTATACAACCCGCGTGAAAATGCCCCACGTTTTAGCCACACTTTCGAACTCTCTTTCTAAAATCCAAGTTCAACAGCGTGCTTACGACTCGTGTTTTTCCATCCCATTGAGCAGGCTTGGCTTACAACGGGCAAGTTTGCAACCAGCAACTGAAAGTTGCCGTTGTTGAAGATAAGGGTGCAAAGTACTTGGCCAGCATAATCCTACCCCATGAGATGGGCCACTTGTGAGTATTTTGGAACATATGCCTTTTGGAGATAAAGTACACTCTGCATGCTTTGCTCCCTTACAACCCAGCCTACAAAGTGGACGTGCTCGGTGTCGACGCCCAATGTCATCAAACCCCTTGCCGGCTAAGCGGGTTCTTACTAGTAATAGCTACACGCAATACACAACACGGAAACTGGGCGCGTATCTGCTAGCTTCCATGTAAAATTCGTCAAGAGACGAAAGTATTATGCCACCTTTATCACGTAAATTTCTCTCCTCTCTCCCCCTGAAAAATTTCATGCTCTTCCGCTCACGTTTCGCTCCTCCCCCTTTAAACACGCTGGGTTTTCTTCAAGTAAATTCCATTTTCCCGTATTCGGCAGCTCGAGTGCCATTTATTGCAACCTTTCGCTACTGTTAGACTCGGAATGCGGCCATGGCGCCTAGGAAGGGGCTGGCTTGAGCTCCTTTGGTGTTTTGGGGTCAAAATATGGTTTGCAACGCGTACTTTTTATTTACTGTCACAAATATTAAGCGCAGATTCCTTTCAATTACCAATTACGAATAGATGCTTTGCACGAACACATGCCAACTTTTGTTTTGTTTTGGTGCGATAACATCGGGAAGTATGAAGCATGGTATCAGTTTTTTGCGGTTAAGAAACGAATTGCATACATAAATTTCGTGTTTCGAAATTATTCTATCCCTAGGCGACGTGGCTAAATAGAGAAATAGCAGACAAACAGACAGACAGACAGACAGACAGACAGACAGACAGACAGACAGACAGACAGACAGACAGACAGACAGACAGACAGACAGACAGACAGACAGACAGACAGACAGACAGACAGACAGACAGACAGACAGACAGGCAGACAAAAAATGACCGGTTTAATTGCCCCCAAAATACTATATCGTTGGTTGATAGGACCTTTAATAGCGTTTATATTTATGAAGGTATAGAGACGAACCGTTTCTCACTTGGGTCTTTATTCCTTGGGTGATCAACGTGTCGCGTCTCTGCATCAGAAGCTAGAAATATTACAATGCTTTCGTAAAGGGTTAATGCATCACATACGCATAGCACGATGGATGTGCGTGCATCTGTAAAAGTTAACCTGTTATGGTTTAATTTAAAGATGATCGCTGTATTCTTCCTACTGGGAAGAAAAAAACACCAAGCTTTGCATGAACTTGGAATCTAACTCCAGAGGTCCAGCAACCTTGACTAAAAAAATTGAGCCAAATCGTAACGGAGCATGGGAGTCGTAGTGCACGATCAGGGGAGGAGCAACAATTGTATATTTGTTGGCACGTGTAAATTGAGTCTTTCAGAGTTGCTTTTTAACGCAGGTTTTCCCACACTACCTGTTCAATGGGTGACTGCTGTGGTTGACGCCATTTACGCTTTGTTTCAGCGAGGGCTGCAATGGCCATTCATATCGGCGAAGTGTCTGTCCGTCCTTTTCTTGAGACCATAAAGCCGCACTATAAAGGTGAATGAGCGATACGGCTTTCCATCCTATAACCTGCTGGGCGCAAAGCGGCCATGGGTGCATCTTGTGCAGCAACTACGCTTTGGTTTGGCACAATGAGCTTCCACTGTGCCTCGCTTTCCCCCAGGCCGTAGGTGTCGCATGGTAACGTTCTTTCTCTCTTCCGCATTGTTCTGCTCGGTGACTTGGAATGACAGATTTCACAGTTCTAGAGAACGTGATATGGGATTTCAGTTGTGGCATCTGGCCCCTCATAGCATCCACGCCACGCTGCTGGCGCGCCCGTTGCATTAAAATGTGTGCTTTTTGTCCGTATTTTTAGTGGCAAAAACTACTGGAAGCAAGGGAGCAACCGAGAATCGAGACAGTTGCGAAACCTTAAGAAAAATGTTTCATTTGCGGAGCCTACCTCTGTAATAGCCGCGGCATTACGAAAAAAGTATCGTGGTTCCGTTTTTTATGTTTTCTTATCAGAGACCCGTTTTTTTTAACATCCTCAAAGATTCACGGGGTGTGCATTCATCTCGAAGACTACTCAGAGGTGAAAGACTGCGTCGTCTTTGAACGAATGCGGAAGTCTGCGGAAGAATGCGGAAGTATATCAGGGGTTTTCTGACGGATGTCCGGCTTAATGTTTGGGTGGGCATGGTTCTGAAGAGTCCAAGATGTGTCAGTGCCGGCGTGCCCCAAGGGTCAGTGCTTAGTCCGCTGCTCTCCAACTTCGCGCTGGCGGGCCTACTCGACAGGATACCGACAGTCCTCAGATACAGTGTTTGCATCCCCATTAATGCTTACGACGTTACATAGTGGACCCCGGAACCCAAGCACCAAAGCAGCTGAATCATGAAATCTGTACATAGACCATGGGACGTGCCTCCACAATATATAATGCCATCGGGTTCCGGCTTTCGCCTACCAGGTCTGGTACCATGATGTACCACCCCCCTCCCCCTCCAAGAGCATGTTTTCTAACTTCCCCTTTGTAAGTACCAGCAGGCCGATGTTACTTTGTCTAGTTCCGGTTGTATTATTGCGCTCCTTGGAGTAGCGCGCCTGGGAAAACACTCCTCTCCTCATTTTTTATCCGCTTGTCCGCGGTGCGAATGGCGGCGCTCCTCTGCGAAAATGGTCACCGCTGCTGCCGCTGCCACACGCACGCAGCAGCCGCACTACGTGCGGCGTGTAGCGCTCATGTAGTACCAAATTTCTGGTGTGTACTCTCTTGGACATTATGGTGCTCCAAAAGGAACGCCAAGAACACCACGATGAATGGCAACAGGGAGTCTGAGGGCTGTTAGCAAAAAGTGACAGCCTTGGTCGTATGCCGTGAAGCTGAGCTGAAGGATAGGACTTGTGTCGTGCGTGCGCTATGCTTGATGACAGTCAACCTTGTCTGCGTTGTACTGCGGATCACTGTTTCTTGCCGCTCATCGCGTTCGCGCACGCAAGGCGAATAAAGTGTTCAAGTCACATTCGAGCTGGCGTTGTTACTGCTTAAGCGGCGTACGCGGGGCAGCGTAGCTCCACTGGCTGCGTGCCGGCAGCAGCGGAGCTGGCCCCGTGGAGGGACGGGAGGGGCGGTTGCCGGGTTGTAATGGGGGGGGGGGCAGAGGGGTGGCGGAATCAAACAGGCATGAGAGAGCGAGAGTATCACCTCTTCTGCTGAGCAAGTGGTCACGGGTTCGATTCCCGGCCACGGCGGCCGCTTTTCTGATGGAGGCGAAAAGCAAAAACGCCCGCGTGTACGAGATTTCGGCGAACGTTAAAGATACCCAGGTGGTCGAAAATAACCCGGAGCCCTCCACTACGGCGCGCCTCATCGCCTGCGTTGCGTCGGCGCGTTCAATCACAATAAAAAAAAGTATGACCTCTCCCCCTAGCAAGCTGTTCCCCCTCGTATTGTTGCCATGACAATAAACACCCCTTTAAGCGCAACAAAGCGGTGGCGTTGCTATGGCAATAACAACGCAATAACATTTCCCCATGCTCACCAGGGAGAATATGGCGCTAGTACCGGCATTAGCTCGGACGCTGGGTTGAAGGCCAAGAGACCACGTCCTGGTACACGGCTCCCAGCTCCGGTGGACGATCGAGGTCGGATATCTTGGACCTATTATTGACCATCGGATGACGTGGAGTCCATCAATGAAACAGCTACTCGGCTAGTTCACTTGTGTCCTCACAGCCATCCGTCAGCTCTTGGCCAAGGGGCGTGGGTGCTCACACAATTCCCCCTTTCGAATGTACAAGGCTATGGTATGTTCAACCTTAATTTACGGTATGCCCCTTGTTACCATCAAGTCAAAACCGGAAAGAATCTGGTTATCTAGCACATAAATGCACTTTGGACCGCCCTTGGCTTACCACGCTCATAGCAATGCGCAAGCACCGGATACAGCCGGAGCCGGATACAGCCCCTCGCACTCCATGCCGTACAACGAGCTGTCAATCACACCTAGCGGCTCCGTCGGGCTCCAGCAGGAGGTTTCCTCTTCGCGCGGCTGCAAGAACTACTTACTTCGAAACGCCGACCGGCCTGTCCCCGATGGATGCCAGCATATGTCATCCCTCCCTCCCATCTCTTGAGTGAGATCACCATATCGCTACTCTGCCACATGCCGCCTCAAAAATGATCACTTCACCACACGAAAGGAAGCAAGAAGTAGCGTCCTTATTAGAGAACCTTGAGGGACACGTCCTGATATTCACCGAAGGGGCCTAGCTACCAGGGAAGGGAACGGAAGCTGCAGCAACCATAGCGCCTGCCTTCGCCTCAGCCAAGCAATGTCGACTAACCGTGACCAGTTGCTCCACCATGGCCGAAATTGCGGGCCTTCATTGTCTTTTCTGTAGATTCTCCTCCTTGACTCCGGGTTAATTGAAGTGCCCTAACACGCGAGGCAATTTTTTTGTGGATAATTTTGGCATTGTGCTTTCTGTAAAGCAACACACATTCGTTGGCGACCGAGTATCGCGACGGCCAAATTTTTGTTCAGAAAGGGAGTCTTTTTCATATGAGGCATTCATACCGCACCATTTTAGTAAGGGACGTTGGAGGGTGCTAAAAGGTGAAGAATTTGTGAATTCTCCGTAAATAAGATGTATTTCGAAGGAATAAAAGACGATGCAGTCCCGAAAACAAGAACAGAACAACACATTTTTTGTTGTTGTGGTGTTTAGACTTGCGCGAAGGAGTTGCTTTTTTTCGGCATTCAAACGCTAGTTCATTGGTTCAAAGACCTAATCAATGATGTTTGGATGGAAATGGATTGTGTCATTTATTTGTATCTTTATAGAATCAGTGCATCGGAGTAACTTAGGGCTGGTGTGACTCCTGCGTCGTTAGTGGAACAGGTTAAAGAGCGAGTAGTTGGAATGCTGCCAGATTGGAAGTTATGCACTGATGAACGGGGCCAAATGGCCATAACTTTTTCCTACGCGTTCGAGACTCTTCGGTATTAAGATACAGCAACCGTACAGCTAATAAAACAATATGCTGGAAGCTACAAAGCCACGATTTCGTAGGATCTCTCTATTGCAAATAAAGCAAATCTTCCGCCATTTGTTCAGCAAACCAACATCCCTTTTTGTCTAATGACCTGCACGTTATTTAAGTCAAGTTGTATGTTCTAGAAGCGGTATTTTATTCTGATTCATAAGAAAAGAGATACCAAGGATCACACGAATTATATGTCCATCAGCCTACTCTCAGTTGTTTACAAACTGTTTACCAATGGTATAGCTAACCGCATAGGTGAGAACTGAGATTTCAAGAAACCGAGAGACCAGGCTGGGGTCGGAAAAGGTAGTCAACCATGGATCCCATTCATGTTGTCAATCAAGTGATAGAAACACCTTTAATTGGCATTTATAAACTATGAGAAAATGTTTGATTGCGTACTGACCACCGCCGTGCTAGAAGAGCTAAACCACCTGAGAATAGAGGAGACCTACGCAAGACATCTAGAAGACATATATAAATAATACACGGGCAGGATAACCCTCCAGAACCCACGGGATAAATTATCGATCAGAAAGGGGGTAAGTCAGGGAGATACCATCTCGCCAAAACTGTTGACAGCGTCTCTGGAGGGGGTATTTAGAAAGCTTGAGTGAAAAAAGTAGGATGAATGATAAACTGGGAATACTTTAGCCATTTGAGGTTAGCGGGAGACATAGTCTGGCTGAAAGAGAATGCAAAATACATGCAACCAATGCTTGAAAAACTAACATCAGGGAACGTGGCCGTGGGGCTAAAAATAATATGAATAAATGTAATGCGATGGGAAATAAGCATGCTAAGAACGTCTTCTTCACCTTAGTAAACCAAGGTCTACAAGAACTAACAGAATGTAATCACCTGTGTGAGATGGTTAGTGCCGAGCCTAACCACGAGAAGGAAATCTGACGCAGAATAGGTATGGGTTGGGCAGCACTCGCCAAGCGCTCCCGGATAACAGGAAATAGCTACCTCTGTCCCTCAAAAGAAAAATCGATAACCAGTGCATACTGTCAGTTATGGCATACAGAGCTGAAACTTGCCGCCTTAGTAAACAAGTATAAAGCAAACTTAGGTCGGCTCAACGAGCCACGGAACAAATAATGTTAGAAGTAATATTCAGGGGGAGGGAACGAGCTGCCTGGATCAGAGAACTGTTGTAGCAGATATAGTTCAAATAAAAAAACACTTATACCATCTTCCCGTGGGGAACCCTGATGAGGATGCGAAGCATCATGGGGGTTCCGTGTGGTTCTATTGTGTTGCCGTTAAGTTGAGTGATCTGGTGTTTAGTAGCACCAGAGTGAATTCGGCGTCCGGGTCCACACAGGTGGCAAGGACACGCAAGTACTGTTATGTGACGGTGAGTGGGCGGTGGTTCTCGAGGCGCCGAAACTCGTCCATCATGTTCTTGTCGATGTTGTCGTCTCCGTGGTAGAATCGGTAGTCTCCGTCAGCGTTGGTGAGGTAAAAGTTGTTGACGTTGGTGCACCGGCTGAGAGCAACGTACACACCCTCCTCTTCGCAGCTTTGTCTTCTTCTCCTTCGTCTTCTTCAGCGGTTCTCCTACAGGAAGGTGACGACGGTGGTTGAACGCGAAGTAATCTCGGGATGGATTCTTTGGTTGGCCAATCCCTAGGGGCATCCTGCCACAATCATCATCAGCCGTGCCTAGTAGTTGATGTTGGTGCACCGGCTGAGAGCAACGTACACGCCCTTCTCTTTGCAGCTTTGTCTTCTTCTCTTGCTTCTTCTTAAGCGGTTCCCCTATGTGAAGATGACGACGGTGGTTGAAAGCGAAGCTATCTCGTGATGGATTCTTTGGTTGGCCAATCCCTAGGGGCATCCTGCCACAATCATCATCAGCAGTGCCTGGCCAGGCATGCGCAGTGGGGGTGCGGACGGCGGACAACAACGACAACGACAAGGGAGGGAGAGACACAGCCTCGAGTATGAGATGCTTCGCATCTAAAAAAAGAAATGGACTTAGGCTAGCCATGCAGTGAGACGAACCGGCAACAGGTGTCTTGAAGAAAGGGAACACCATTAATCCGATGGAGGGATGAAATAAATAATAGGGTGTAAACTATACATTATGGCAGTGCAGGACAGGAGCGGTTGGAGGACAGTGCGAGAGGTCTTCATCCTGCAGTAAACCTTAGTAGACTTATGGTGATGATGATGATGATGATGGTTAGGCACTTCGGAGAAATTTTATCCCATTATGTGTTATAATTTTTAGGTAGCTCAATAGCGTTTGCAGGCTCTGTGTTGAGGCCATAACATATTGTCACGAAGCCAATGACGACGCAGTTGTCTTGGAAGTGAAACAAGTTTATTGGAGCGAACTTGTGCTCCCCTAACAACTCAAAAGAATACAGAGGCGGCGAAGCAGCGGTCAACAAAGTGACTTGCACAGGCGAGTGTAGTCGAACCGAATCCCGGGGTGTCTGCTCTGCAGCCTTTTATCTTTCGGCACAAGAGTTCCTGGAACCGTCGATTCACATCCAGAACATTGTAGATCACAGAAGATTATTCTGGGCTAGTGACGTTTGGGCAAAACAGTCTGCTTATCTGAATGTGATAGCCCGTGCGGCATAAAAGTAAAGAATGTACGAAGCGCTTCGTTTGGAACGCAGATAACACAGCCGGGCCCGGCCCGGCAGTACAAACAAACAATCAATAAACAAACCCATACATGGTTCGGGGCAATATCACTATTTTCTCAATATTGTTTGTAATAGCGTTCTACAAAATAGTGCTAATGAACAGCGCGCAAGCAGAAACGCTACAGAAGTAATTAAATGTACTACCGTAAAATTCCGAGCAAGTGCCCCCACCCGTGCAAGCGCCCCCCCACCACTTCAGTGCTAATTTCAAATTTCCGCGCCGTTCCGGGAAAGCGCCCCCCCTCCCCCCGCGCAGTTTTTACGCACCGCGTGCAGGCAACACTGGCTTGCCGGATCCAGTCTAAGAATCCAATCCAATTCAATCCGACGTCAACTTCGCATCCGGGACGCTACGCGCCATTTGTTTCTTTCTTTTGGCGGTGTTAGGTCATGCATTCCTACAAGTTGCAAAGAAAATCGAGGTGATCCGATGGCACCGAGAGCACGGGAAAAACTTGCAGCAGACCTCTCGACAGTTCAAGCTCGACCCAAAGCGCATAGAGGAATGGGAGAAGAATTTCGGCAATCTCCTGCAGCAAAACTTCGACGGAAGCTAAGCAACGGCGCCCCAGTGTTCAGCGAGTACGTGGACGATGCGCTGTTCGAGTTCTTAGAGAGCGAAAGAAGCCCGGGACGCGCCGTTAGCAACCGTCTCCTGTCTGAATATGCTGTGAAAATAGCAAACAGCATGCAGTTGGGTAACTTTGTAGCTTCCAGCCACTACATAAGCAGGTGGTAGCAGCGGTTCGGCGTTGCAATGCGCCGCGCCATGAACGCATGAACGAGAGCCAGAGGACGCCCGAGGAATCTGCGGAGGCAGTAAGCGCCTTCCGGACTTCTGCGAACTCCCTGCGATGGCGAAACGATGCCAAAAGGCAACTTTAAGAAGCCGTCGCGGCAGCAGGTCCTTGATTTTATTGCCGAGGCGTGGGCTGCTGTACCGGAGGAAACTGGCGCGCTCCTTCAAGGGGTGCGGCATTGCAAACTCACTCGATGGTTCCGAGGACGGCGACCTGCACGGCGGGCTGGCAGATGTCGGAGCCGTGGTGGCAGAAGACCAGGGCGGACTGGAAGCCGAGTGCGCCGAACTTGTTTTTTGCTACAGACTCTGAGGAGACTTTCGATGGTTTCGAAAGTGACGAACAGCAGTAAGATCAAGCCATGGCACCCGAAGACGGGCAGCAGAGTGCAGCGAACTTTTTTTTTTCTGTGCTGTTAAGTTTTTCAATGGTTTCCAAACTAACAGTAACATTTTTTGCGTAATAAAGTTCATCTTCCTAATGAAAGTTTAAAACCACGCGCACTGCGTTTTTTTTCGTAAAAACAATTGTCGCCGCCATCTTGAATTTCGGTGCCGTTCCGGGATAGCACCCCCCCCCTCCACTTTGCCGGTAATTCCGACTTGCTGAGGGGGAAGGGGGGGCGCTTGCTCGGAATTGCAATACCAAACAAAAACACCTAAAATACTCACCTGCGGAGTTATGTATTGCATAGACTTATTGCATATTGCAATCAGACACTTCCACTTTTTTCTTCCAATGTTCTGTTTCGTGGTCGTCTGAGCAGATCTATTTCTGCACCTTCATGTTTTGGTTTTAGGTTTTATCGGGTTTACTCCGCGAGCGGAGAGTGTCGCTCTTGTGTGTATATTTAGGTGTCCCCCGTTTCTGCAGCCTTTTTTACAAAAAGGTACAAGTTTGTGCCTCGTCCTTGTCCTGTTCGTGTCCTATTCGTCTGTATACTTAGCGCAATTCAGTATGAAGTATCGCTAACTAGCCCCATTCTGCGTCCTTTTGTAACTTATCTACTTTGTTTCTGAAACACCGTCTTCTTCACGCCACTGTTTCTTCGGTAAATCTATATTAGTAGTAATGTGGACTCTATTTTGTCGTTTTTGGCATTTGAACGTAATATTGACTGCGCATTTTTGTATATCACACATTAGAATTACCGCTGTAGTATCTGAAACGCTTTTTTGGTTTGTGGCAGCTTTCGGCATAGCTTTTTAGAAAACGCCTTCATTTCAGATTGGGTGCGCCTCACGATGGACCAGATAACGAAGCGCACTCGAATTGTCCCGTCTTTGGTGCTATCATGGCTCCTGAAGTGGAAGGAAGCAGCGGACACCGTTTCTCCGATTGCGCTGAAGAGTCAATCAAGGACAATCTCGAGTATGTCTGACGAAAGTTTTTTTTGAGGGGTATAAAATAATTTACAACCTTGCCTTTGTTGCAGCAGGTAGTCATAATTAAATGGGCCATGAAGACAAAATGCAAGTTTGGTTCATTCCAAAGATTGCCTCGTTAGAATCATACTGACACCACTTTTAACGTAAACTTCGCACAAATAAGCTGCATAATGAGGAATACAGGAAATGGCCATGCTGCCCACTAGCTCATTTCCCGCAGTAGAACCTATGATGTCATACCAGCCAGCTCTACGATTGGCGGAGGCCCGAAAAACCAAACGCAAATTAGGCAGAACTTGCGAGCTTTCCGAAAGAGCTATTTGCGCTTAAATGTAGGGTATATTCTTTTTATACCAGTAAGAATGGTGGGATAAATAGTGGAAGTTACGAAAGCACAAATAAACATAGAAGTACGGATGCGTACTGCTGCTGGTAGTGCACGCACTATGATTCGTTTAAGCTAGGTTTAAAAAGGGTCACAAACAAACCAAAGGCAGAAAACGGCTTGCCGTGGTGTGGTGGCGCCATCTAGGTTGACTAACAGTAAGCAAGTCTCCGCTCAATACCAAGTTGAGCTAAAAGAGCTGTTCCGATGAGGTCATTGCAGAAGTCGTTGTAACACAAGTTTTGGCGCGAGAATGAAAGTTTTAGCTTAAATCGATTACTTTCGCAGTGAATAAAGCATCGTTTGTTTCCGGAGAAGCGCTGGGTGAACTATAGAACACGAAATCTTTCGAATAAAACAAACTTGTATTTTGTCTTCATGGCCCCTAAGCATTACAACAGCTTTACGAAGTGACTAGTGAACACAAATTGATATATGAAATGCGGAGATATTCTTTGTCGAGCCTTTTTGTTCGTGCTTGTTCGTGCTTAAGGTCGTGCTTCACTCAAGAGTAGGAGCAAGTTGCCGGACCCGCCTGCGACCTCAAACGGTGGGCCTGGTACCCGCTCACCAGGTAGACTCACACGTGTGGGTTCCTCTCCCTCTCGGTGGGAAAGGTAGCCTCCCGACGCTGACGTTTAACTGCTGATTTGTTTGTGCGAACCATACAATTTGTCTGGCGGCGACGCCCTGGTCTCAGGCGAGCAAACGTCGACGTTTGGGCAGGCACAAGAGAACCTAGCTCTGGTTTCGTAGCGTAAGCTGCACTGGCCGAGCTTGAGCCATTTCGCGTGGACCCTGAAAGGCCGCGCTGCGCAAGCGCGAGGAGCATTGAATTGTATTGGATTAAATATATATTTTATTGTGTTGTATTGTGGATTAGAAATCCAACCCAATCAGAGTACGGATGTGTAGAGAAATGGGTCTGCACATCCGCCAGTCTGCGCATTCAAGAGGAGAGACATCATAGCCGCGGCAGACACACTGACGCGGGCGCGTGCCCAGCTGTGCACCTCCGTTGGCAGTAGCCACGTTTGACGCTGCGCCGGAGACGCTTCTTAGCCGTTTCACGAGGCTCCTGGAGAGCCGTGCTGCGCATGCGCGAGGAGCAGTGACTGGACTGGACTAGACTGGACCGGACTGGACATTATTGGTTTGACTGGACTGGACGGGATTGGATTGGATTGGATTGCTGAACCTTAGCTCACGCTACGTATATCCTGGCATAGCCGAACTAAGCCACTGCTAATTTGTGGCTTACTTCACTCTGGGTAAAACTGGGTTTAATGTTCACAGGAGTGGGGGCAATATTGCTCAGTGATTATGTGCGCGAGTTACTATGTGAGCGTTGCGAGAGGACCTAGCACTGTCCCGGAGGAAAATACGACACTAATATTCCAGGCCTATCTATTGCTCACGTATTACGAACAAAAACAGTTTACTGTGGGACGGTCCCTTAACCTAACCAAGCCCCAAAAGAAAAAGACATTACGGAGGAATAAATGAAGCTTTTTGGCCCCTGTGCACTGCGCACGGCTACTACGAATAAGAATAGTTGCATTTTTGCTGCTAGCCCCATCGTCACCCCTTCCCGAGCATTATTTGCAGTTGGTTACTCACATTAATGGATGTTAAAGTTTGATGGTCCGGTTCAGACGTTACCTCTTGCGTGAATGTTTCTGTTGCGTCAACGAAATACATATCAAGTGAAGTCAGATATACGCAGCCAATTACTGTCGAGAGGCTCGTTCCGACCGTAGTACACATCCTGCTGTAGTGGGCTCGGTGAGAAATTGCTTGAACATTGTTACACGTAAGCCAGGCTGTCACAATCAAAGAACTTGGATAATTGATGATCTTTTAGTTTATTGTTAAACCTATTACTTTCAATGTAGTATCTATTTTCTGTTTACTAGAAATGTTCCTTTCGGGTTTATAACCTACCTCCGTCTCTAAAATTGTTTAATAACACTGCCAGCCAGTAAGGTGGCCCGTAAGAAAGAGTAATGATAGATTTAAGAGCAATGTTAGTTAATGTCGAACCACAATCATATACACTTCCGGTGAAAGAATAGGTACACAAAAAGCAATTCTTCTCAAGTCATCATCATCATCATCATCACCAGCCTATCTACGCCCACTGCAGGGCAAAGGCCTCTTTCATTATTCTCAAATTATCTCTCTTCTCAAGTATGCATTGTTTTTTTATTTTCTTTATTTGTCCACGAACAAAACGCAGGCGAATGAACGACTACAGATACTGGAATTGCATATGTGTGAGAAACCTCGTGCAAGACTTCCTCGAAGTGCAAAAACACCTGGCACCCCCGAATTATAAGCCTGATGACTTTTGTAGAGCCACCGAAGGTTCAAAGCATTACTACTCGGTAAGCATTGCGCATTGTTTTCACGTTAACGTACCGTTGCAGACACTTTGAACCGTATGATTTAATTGCGTTTGGAACGCTCGACAGTGGTTTCCTTTACTAAGACGCGGTTTTTAAGGCACAAGTTTTTGAAACATCACCGTCAACATGTAAGCACAAATACAACATGCAGGGTATTTTACTACAGACGTGTAGCGTGTTGAAATCTGAAAACTTATAGCCTAATATTCTGGTGTATGCTGTTTGTATGATGCGGTTGTGATTTATTTCAAAGAAGGCGTAGCTTGGACACTGGATACAAAATAAAGAACCAGCGGTACGTGCATATTGTTTGAAACCAGCAATTTTTTGCAGGAGTTAGAGAACTGCATAGTACATTGCTACCATGGTGGTTTCTGGAGTGGCTATCCCGGCCTGCATTACCCGGCACCATATGGATTTCGTTGTGATAAAAACAAGGTACTATAAAAATTCCTACTACATTTAGGTTTTCGCGAATTGAGACAAGCACATCTGATCCAAAAAAGTGAAGTACTTTCATAACTGTAAGCAAGCCAATACTCCATTGTATGGTCACGACGTAATCGCAAGACCTAATGGAACAAAACACTTTGTATTTTCTGTGTTGCACTCTTCAGCGAACACATTTTTATACAGGGTAAGTTTATGCTAAACTTTGCGGCAACAATAAAGAAAAATTGCACATAAAGAAATATCGGGGGTCCTAAGGGGAGTTTTATTACAAAATCTCTATTGTGTACAAATGGGAAGGCAAAAAAAGGGAAACGAAAAACTTAAATGGTGGTGCTGTTAAATTTGAACCACCAGCGCACCATTAATATTGTCGCGACCGGCGCAGAGACAACCAGCCGCGACAGCGTTTGTGCTGGACTGATTTTTATTCCTCCAGGCTGACCTCGTCTGTCATAGGCTGGTCTCGTCTGTCCTCAAATGGTCACTGTCTGGTGACCTCAACCGGTTACTGGATGTCTTCAACTGGTCACTGGCATGGGCTGGTCATTGGCTGGGGACACGGGGCGGGGGTCGTGTTCATTCGAGTGGTGGTCGCGGCGTAGCTGGGGCTTGTCCGACATGGCCACGTGCCATGGACGACTGCGGTCAGGCCGAGAAGGTGCGAAGCTGGCGGCAGGATGGGGTGAACCCGCAAACTCCACCAAATGTTACTTGGCGAAATAACGATGAGGCGAACCACGATTGATGAAGTGATGATTTACGGGGGGAATCACAGGGGATTTACGGGGGGATTACGATGATTTGCAGGCTTCAGGGGTGAGCCCTGTAGCGGCGCGGGTCCGCCGCGTCGAGACGACGACCACGAAGGCGGAACCACGAGGCGCACGCCCACGTGCGCTCGTGCTGGAGGAATAAAAATCAGTTCGAGCCCAAACGCTGTCGCGGATGGTTGTCTCTGCGCCCGTCGCGACAATGTAATTATTGCTGCAAAATTTATGCATTTGGGTTGCAAATACTTTCCTCTTGCGCATAAATTTCTTAAATACCCATGCTCGGATAAAGCCAATTATTTGAATTCTGGCATGCTTCTTTCAATTCCAGATTTGTATGTTCGGAGAGTGTGTTCCCTGCGCGGACTACCAGCCAATGTATAAAGACTGTGAAAACAGCTGATATCGCCATTGTTGGTAAAAGCAGCTAAGTATTTATTGCGCCCTACATAGTCCCGGCTGAGACAAAACTACACCAATAAATTATACCCATTTTACGTGTACGAGCCAATTTTGTACAGTGCTTACAAAACATACATGTGGGAATGTAATTCTAGCAGTGCTAATTTTCAATCTCTTTCATCAGCCCCTCGATTATACGCACAATTATTCGCAAAAATGTGTGCAATTCTGCTTTCTGCCCTCCCCGATTCACCCATATTTGTTCTAGCTTTTTGGCGCCGAAAGAAATGCGTGGGCGCTTGGAATAGAACTGTTTAATTGAAAAAAAAAATACGATGTAAGTGTCCTGGATGTACAAATACGGCCGTTTTATGATACTTGTTCAAAGTGCCCAAAACACAACCACGGATTTTACATCGGCGTAGTTGGCGTAACAATCACAGTATGAGTACGCGTAACAACGCGCGGATTACCCGCAAGGACAAGTAGTAAAAGTGGACGCAGATGAAAAAACTTTAATGTATGGCAAGAGCACCAGTAATTGCGTTAGACATACGTCTTATCACAATAAAATGCAATTATACACATGAAAAATCTTTCGCAGGCGCAGGAAAGACGCATTGCCTAAAACTTAAATGTGGTGTAACAGCGACAAATTAGGTAACATATTGGGGGAAAATGAACTACAGCGGCGTGTAAACCGTCACAAAACTTCTAAACTAACGCATTTCGATAATTCAGGTGCATGAAGATGTCAAGTTACGTCATTTACGTCAATTTACACCATTGTGTGTGTGTGTGCGTCTGTGTGCGTGCGTGCATGTGCTTGTGTGCGTGCGTGCGCGTGTGTGTACGTGTGTGTGTGTTGTGCACGTGTGCGGGTGTGGACGTGTGCGTGTGTGCGTGTGCGTGCGTGTGCGCGTGTGTGCGTGTGCGTGTGTGTGTGCGTGTGCACGTGTGTGTGTGTGCGTCTGTGTGCGTGCGTGCATGTGCTTGTGTGCGTGCGTGCGCGTGTGTGTACGTGTGTGTGTGTTGTGCACGTGTGCGGGTGTGCACGTGTGCGTGTGTGCGTGTGCATGCATGTGCGCGTGTGTGCGTGTGCGTGTGTGTGTGCGTGTGCACGTGTGCGGGTGTGCATGTGCGTGTGTGCGTGTGTGTGTGAGAGCGCGTGCGTGTGTGTGTATGCATGCATGCGCGTGCGTGTGCGTGTGCGTGTGCGTCTGCATGTGCATGTGCGTGTGTGTGTGTGTGTGTATGTGTGTAGCTGGAAAGTCAGTAAACTGGGCACATGTGCGCTCCATTGTTCGTATTGCTTTTAATCCCCCCTCTACAGTCGTATGCTGCTGCGCGCGGATACTTCCCAAGAGTGAGATTGCTGGGGCCGAGCTATTAGCGTGGAGTGCTGACCACGCCAAGCCGGTGCGATGCTATCCACAAGCGAGGAGTAATTTGTCAGTGGGGTTTGGGTGCACGTGGCGAAAGCACTCGGACTCATCTCTGTCCCGCCTCATCTCGGCTTGCCTATAGCGACATTGGTGACCTGGACGTTGCAGTGGATACCCGGAGCCTGAATGGACGCTGCCATAGAGTCCAGCGGTACGTCGTTGCCCTCCCCTGCTGCACACGGCACCTCCACCATCGGTGGCCACTTGCCACCATTCAGTACAGAGCACCATGGCGTTTAATTGGTTCCACCAATCCCAGGAATATTTCTGAGTACACCACATCATATTGGAAGCGACCTGCTTCGACTCTTTACAAGTCATTGGCTGTTGAGGTCATGATTGAGCTTAGGAAAAGCTCTTCATCACGTCCTCGAAGAACCATTAAGACGTGTTTAGGGCTGCTATCTTGAGCCGCACGAACCCTTCGGAACGCTAGTGTTTCCATCGGGTCCTTCCCGCTCAGGAGCAGGGCGACCATGGACAGGCGCAGCTCCTTCACGGACTGCAAAGCCTGCTCCGCGACACGGCTTCTGCCATGGACTCCAGTTCACTGGAACAACATTTTATCCACTGGCTTCCATCTTCTGTGGCGATGATCTTCGCGACGTTTTTCAACCTGCCTTCACCCGGATTGGCCGCGCATGCTGATAAGATACTCCAAGTCTCCTCATTAACTTTGCCTACCTTCACGGTAGCGTCCACTCGATCTTCTGATACTACGGAGGGGACGACTGCTGTAACCTTTTCCCCAACCGGTATCTGGCGAAGCGCCGCTCCACAAGAGCACATGCAAAACTTAGAAGAGCTCATCGCATCTGTTTCATTCTACTAGTCGCCCATTCCTGACCTAACTCGTTGGTTTTGCAGTCTTCGCCATTCCGCATCTTCGCACATTTCTCGCCAGGAAGGCACATTGTCCCAGCAACTTGATCATCCAGAATCTTTTTATGGTACCACCGTAGCTTCTGCGCAGCGGCCGAACGTTGTACTAGCCCCTGAAACTGGCCGGGAAATGATACGCGGGATGTTTAGCGTCGACGACCAATTCAACTTCCCGTGACAACTGTATTGGCCAGTTCCAGCCCCGAGCCGATGCTGGACGCGGAGGCAGGCCCGGACAGCCTGGCTGGCTACCGAGGTTGGCTCTGGGAACTTGGCAAAAAGCGGTGGAAAAGTTCCTTTAATAAAGGAAACGCCGCAGTCACCCCACGCGGGCACGACTGCTCGCTGCCGACAGGAAGGTTTCAGGACTGCTGGCTGCCGTCACGACAACAGGATTCAGGGCCTTCGCTAAAAGCTCATGGTGGCCACTTTCTCTTGCCTTTAGTAGCGACCAGTAGGCGCGAACTGGCTAAGGCCGAGGAAAGAGGGGAATAGTCCGCTCCTTGGGGAAGTTTCTCGCTCTTAGAATTGGAAGTAGGGCCGGTTCTTTTCCTCTTGTAGATGCCTGATGACTGCTGCCCGTATGGGGAGTCTGGGAGCTTGCCGGTGGGGGCGTAGTTGCCACACACAAAGATAACATAAGACGTCCGCCGAAACCTGGGTTACCTCACGTAAGTTCCGAAGGCCTTTCGTTTGGAGACAATGATTCAGGTGTACATAGTAATCGACAGATATTCCAAGGTACAGCTTACCATGTCTGTCGGACAAGATCACCGGTTTCCGAAACCGAGAACAGACGAGGAGGATTGGTACCTGGGGCCAGTGAGGCGTCTCCTTGATGAATCGGGTGATCTTGCGGTTGCTCGTTAAGGCGCTGGTTTCGAAACCGGTCTGGAGAAAAAGTGTCGCCACTCCTTCGTAGGTTCGCCTGTCTTCGATGGTCGGGGCTCAGCTTGTATGGAACCTGTTGCGGGGTCCGCCAAATTATAATTGGCACCGTCTGATGCCCATAATGAGTAATCAGGCCTTTTATTGGAGTCACACTTCGAAGGATTAAATAAAAATCCCGCTGGCCCCATTCCCATCCGAACTGCCATAACCCATTCATATTCACCAATTTCTCTACCCTTTTATCCAAACCCCTCCTGCTACTTTCCCAGGGGAGACCAGGGGAGTGTCCCCGGGCCCGCTCTCCTGGCTGTGGTACCGCTGCCAAGTAGCTCTTTCCCTCTTTCATTTATTTGCACTTCGGTTTTCAAAAACGTCTTTTGCCCCTTGGCCAATTCTCTAATTTTATTATTGGGTTAAGCCAGCTATACTTTGTGGTGCGGGCAGATGCAGTTATTTTACGTCAAATTACTTCGCCTCAATCTAATTTCTGTCTGTCCCCTTATATATAGAAACGTCACAGACAAGACAAGTGGTAAACGTCTTTTAGTCTGCAACAGTAATGAAGTATACGTGCTACCCAAAACTTTGTGATCGGTTCTCTGGCCGTAAAGGGCGTTACCTCCCTGCATCTATCTGGCGTATTGCATTCGACTCTAGTCAACGTCTCATTCTGCAGTTCGCGCCTCACGACGTTCAGTTGGCGATGAATACGTCTGGCCAGGCATGAATACCAAAGTACGCACATTGGCCCGTTCCTGCCGCGCCTGCCTTCAATGCAAGGGATGTCGCTAGACCAAATCACATTAACCACTTTCCCCTTATGGAAATCACTGCTTACCACCATTCACATGTACCTGGTTAGACCAGTACTACCATCGAATGGCTGCGGTTACATCTTTACTGTGATTGGCCATTTTACCTGTTGCTGCCGGAAGTTGCTCCTATAGAAGATATTACAGCCGAGACTGTTACTTGAGTACTAATGTATACACAGATCACCCGTTTTGGCATGCCCAGAGAGATAATCACGGATGTGGTGGTCAATTGGCCTCCACAGTCCTCCACTACTTGACATGCCTATTTGGTGTCTCCGAAAACAACGGCTTACCCTCTTCAATTCAACGCAAGGTGCGGAATCTTCATCGTCAAATAAAGAAGTCAGTGGTGGCTCACTAATCACCCCAGCAGTGGTCAGTTCACCTTTCTCTTGTACTGCGCGCGTTACGCACCGCCATCAAAGAACGTAGTTTCGGCCACCTGGCATGGTCTACCGCACATCATTGCATTTACCAGAAGACTTCCTGGTCCATCCGTAGCTTCAAGCCAAATGTTCCCACCAGGTTCATCTTACGGAAATGATTTAGTCCGTATTTTTTGCTATAATCTGTCCCCAACCGCCACGGCCAGGTTCCCAAGCACACACTTTTATCCACTAAAGCCTTGCTGACAGCCAATACGTTTTCATGCGCGTCGACAGTGCCCGCCGGCCAGTCTAACCCGCCTACAAGGGCCTCCATCTGGTGATTTTACGCGCGGGCGAAATGTTCACCGTTCGAGTTAATGGCTGTTACACTGGGCCGTTACACCAATCGCCTCAAGCCCACTTGCATGGAAGCCGCCCGGTCTGCAATCCACACACCTAGAAACCGCTCCAGCTTCAACACCACCACCCATCACCCTTTCAACTCCAACTCAATGCGCTTCGAATTACTCCATCCAATAACGACTCCTCATCAAGCTTCCGTGTCAAAGAGAGAATCCATATGGGTTGGCGCCCTAGCACGTGCAGGCGTCTGCTGCCGCGCACGGACAATCCCCAATATGGATAGTGCTGAGGCTCAGCCATCACCGGTGAGTTCGGGCAAAGCATTGCCAGCATGGTGGCAGCAACGACCACACGCCCAAACTGGGGTTAGGGCGCCTATTTAGACTTCATCACACGGGCACGGATAGAAGGTTCCAGACGTCGGGTTCGCAACTGTTTCGAGGACACGGTCACGATCAAGACTTCAGCACACATCATTGATGAGCCACATCCCACTACCATGCATCATGCGGTACTATTTTCAGCCAGGCGTGCCGTTAAAATCGGGGAACATGATCCAAAAGCAAGTTGATGGAAAGCGGCCCAGTTGAAGCGGTCACGTAAGGTATGGAATGAGGATTAACAATGCGAAGTGAAATGTTTTGTAAATATTGTAGACTGCATGCCAGGAAAGAGAGAGACGGCAGCGAACGTCGCTCTGCCGCGGAGGGCCTGTTTATTTTTCGCGCGTGGCTCGGCCTATTCTGAGAGGAGCGGGGTGGATACTGGTGGTGGTGGAGTGCAGGCGATCATGTGGATGGGCATTGCAGTGGTGCAACTAGAATTAAAAAAAAATAATAGAAATATCTGTTATGCTTTGCCGCAAAATAGAGTCATTTTGAAAGAAAAGTCATTTATTTTGCGTTTGATTTACAGTGAATTCAACTATTTGAACTCTCCTACAGATGTCACATAAATTATCCAATAAACGTTTTTATGTATCTCAAATGTACACAATGAAAACCATAGTTTTATTCGAGTCTTGATTCTGAGCAGTTTCTTTATTAGTTTGAAGGGAAGCGAGTTTCGATGCGTGGTTATTTTGAGCGTAGAACAGGAGCATTCCGCACGCGCTCCTCCTCGCTATCACTGCGTCCTTCGTGACTCCATGTTATTTCATCGCCTTCACGTCTATCTTAGAAGATATTTTTATTTTACTGCATTTCTTGTTCAGTGCTAACGCCGTAAGCGCACTCGCACTGCAAGAACCATAATCACGCTCATGAAATAATGGCACCATTCCCTAATCTTATGTTCAAATTTCTGTCGTTTTTTGTTCTTTCATGATCTATTTAGTCTTCAAATCTGGTAAGACACAATCGTTTCGTATAAGCGCGAGCACTCTTGGCTCCTTTTGGAAGTAGCATGCCGTAACCACTTCTGTAGAATTAAATATATGTGTTAACACGCATTTCTTTTCCTCAAGTTTTTTTTACGCGTATTCACCAGGGTATTTTGGTTAGTACTAGCCCAGGATTGAAGTTGGTGAATTTATTATTGCCCGTTTCTTACGTTACTCCCAACACAACAAAGCCAAACGAGAAGTACAACTAAATGATTTTTGGGAAGGCGTGTTGCATCCGGAATCCGTAGGCTCAGGATTTAACCCTGAAAGCCATACTGACCCAATTTTCTATTTAACAACATAGTGTTTGCGCTGTAGGGCATTCTTAGCGCTACTGTCGGTTATGCCGAAATCGGACGCGGAATTTTTGCGTATTGGGGCAATACTGTCTTTCTCAACTAAACTTATTCTAGTCGGAGATTCTGTTCATCCGTCCACTCATGACCATCGTCAATACTACCACAGTGGTTTTTTTTCCGTTTGGTGTCTTATTACCTCAATATTTTACATAACCAGACTTTTTTTACGAGGACCACGCATAACGGTCGAGCGCAAAGTTTATTTCTTCGCACAAACATTTTTATTCGCACATTTTACGCCTCATTTATTTGCCCTGTTTCACAGCCAATGACTTATTGCATTGAGTCATGGGGTGTCCATGTACGCGTCTTACTCGAAATAGATATGTGTTATCCAAAAAAGAGCCATTTGCATATTGGCCCGAGCGCCGAGGAGTCACGCATCAGCTACCCTCTTCGCCGAATTTAACATATTGCTGGTTGATAGAGTCAGGGACTATAATATTACTGTAATTATTCACACAATACTTACCACAAACAATCCGTACCACTGGTGAAAGCTAATTTCACCCTAGCGAGAGACAAGACACGCTGATGATAAAAATCTTGACGTTGAAATAGTACATACAGTATATGGTCTGTGCCTCTCATCCTTCATGGGAGCAAAAATATGGACTAACACACCAAACTCGATCAAAGTAATACCAAATATATTGGCGTCCCTAAAACGTTACTCCAGACTTCAAGTACAGTAAACCAGAACCGTTATTTTGAATGTAGGAATCACCAGTGTAAAAACACACTAAACAGTGCAACTTGCTGCCAATTATTTTTGCTTATGTGCTAACGTCATCCATTTTTCTCAAGGATTGTATCTTTTAAAATATTTCTGTAATGGATCCAGTGCTAGCCATGCAGGCTATGGATCCAGGTGCCTCATTAACATGTTTTTGTAATGTTGTTCGATGAAATAAACTACTTTGTTCGTGTTCTTCCTGTTCTATAGCAGCTGTTGAGTAACCTAGCGATCTTATATCGAAGCTCAGGACATTATCGTAAGCTTCCGCCTTTGCACTATTTTGCTGCAACACTCTTTTTATTTAAACGTAATATCTGCGCCTCAATCTTATCCCGAAAAATATACTGACAGTGATAAGGCTGAGGGAGAAAAACTGATATAACTTCGCATTCACGTTGCCATGTCTGTGGCTGAAAGCTTACAAGTTCAGAATGGACGGCTATAATTTATTGATAGTAACTGCTGCAGAAGCAGAACCGCAAAAATTTAAATTCTGAAATTTTCAGTGTACGAGTTCGAGAATAATTTGTGTGTTCTTAGGTACGGTTGAATGTTTTGAGTATGGCCTCTAAGACATGGAGGCGACATTACAGATACGAATGGGGAGCATGGGTTTATTGAGGAAACAACATGTGCATGTACAGCAGTAATTTTCGGAATAAAATGGTGCGTACTGGTTGGGGTAAGTCAGCACTGACCAGCTATTAGACAAGGTAGGTAAAAATTGGCCGCGTACCCCCTCCCTTAGTGCAAATATCACCGAAAGAGAGATAGTCATCTGCCACTACGGCCATGTAAATGCCTTTCTGTTCTACCCCACCCACCTTTCTTGCTTTTCTCCCATCTTTCTACCCCCCTACAACAAACACGGAGAATGTCTGTGTCATGATTAAGGGTGAAATCCCCCCTTGGGAATAAAGAAGACGAGTCATAGTGGAGCCAGATGCCGACGAAAAGGAAGACGAAGAAAGAGAACGCAAATTTCCCTCGAAGGGAGCGGAATAATGACGAGGTGACGTGAGGGAGGCACGTGGAGAAATGACCAATGTGGTGGTGACCCGTGCGGCGGACACGGGCACAGCGAATGCAAGAGTGCCACGACGGCCGGGCAAAGGCTATTTAATCCCGGGGCACAGGCCGGGAGGGGGAGAGAGATCAGAAGAACGCCACAGCAGGAAGGTCAGGTGGCACGAGTCGGAGGAACAAGCCGGGGGTACGAGGCCACGCCATCGACCAGAGCCACGTCAGCCTGGGCCGGAGTGGACCGACGTGGCATCGGCTCCACTTCCGCGTCGTACCACCAACGTGCGCTTTGGTGGCCCCAGCGGCGACGGTCGGGCGCCTGCGTACAGCGAGCACGCACCGTCAACTAACGCCTTGGCGGTGCCCACGCGGCGACGTTCCCGGAGCTCCCCGGTGCTACCTGCTACCACGGCGACGGCCCCGAGGCCAGGGGCTGCTTCCTGCTACGAGGGCTACCACGAGGAGTAGCTGAAAAGCGGTCCACCGTGTGACTACCACGCCCAACTACGTCGGTACCACCACCACCGGCACCGCGGCAGCGGACAACTACGACTACCAGCGTGTCACGGCCACGCTACGGGTACGACACGTCAGCGCCTGAGGCAGCGGTAGTGGCATGTCTCGACCAGCTCAGAAGAATGGACACGGGAGAATCGTTGACACATTTACCACAGCACCATTATGCACAACTCCAACCCCTAAGCAAATTAAACAACAATGCAAAGAAAGAACTCAACCAAACAAATTCCTAAATACTAATTCCTTACAAAAAACCAAACCAAAAGTCACTACAATGAAGTCCCTTAATAAAGCAACCAGTCCTAGTCCCAGTCTACACAACATCCATGTTACCAATCCTAGCAACAATAGTCATGATACCAAGTCCCTAGCGGACAGGCCTACCGCTGCCTCCGGCGCTGACGTGTCGGACCCGTAGCGTGGTTTTTGTCCGCTGCCGTGGTGCCGGTGGTGGTGTTACCGACGTAGTTGGGCGTGGTAGTCACACGGTGGACTCCTTTTCAGCTACTCCTCGTGGTAGCCCTCGTAGCAGGAAGCAGCCCCTGGCCTCGGGGCCGTCGCCGTGGTAGCAGGTAGCACCGGGGAGCTCCGGGAACGTCGCCGCGTGGGCACCGCCAAGGCGTTAGTTGACGGTGCGTGCTCGCTGTACGCAGGCGCCCGACCGTCGCCGCTGGGGCCACCAAAGCGTAGGTTGGTGGTACGACGCGGAAGTGGGAGCCGATGCCACGTCGGTGCACTCCGGCCCAGGCTGACGTGGCTCTGGTCGATGGCGTGGCCTCGTACCCCCGGCTTGTTCCTCCGACTCGTGCCACCTGACCTTCCTGCTGTGGCGTTCTTCTGATCTCTCTCCCCCTCCCGGCCTGTGCCCCGGGATTAAATAGCCTTTGCCCGGCCGTCGTGGCACTCTTGCATTCGCTGTGCCCGTGTCCGCCGCACGGGTCACCACCACATTGGTCATTTCTCCACGTGCCTCCCTCGCGTCACCTCGTCATTATTCCGCTCCCTTCGCGGGAAATTTGCGTTCTCTTTCTTCGTCTTCCTTTTCGTCGGCTTCTGGCTCCACTATGACTCGTCATCTTTATTCCCAAGGGGGGATTGCCCCCTTAATCACGACAGTCTGTTAAAGTCAAATCAACTTTCCCGTGTCTCACTGTTCACGACATCTACTGGAACCTGTTGTTACTGTTCAACTTTGAACTCTGCCATGAGGTCCAGGCTACTGCGAGCTCTTTGTACAGAGTGGGGTCAAAATATTGTTTGCAAGACGCATTTGCTTGTGCTTACACTTATAATAGGCAGACTAATATTTTCAAAAAAAAAAGCACAGCGACTAGGATTTCGGCATTGATTTTTGCCCCAAATACGCCTTATGTTTTGTTTTCCTTAACTATCCTGACAAATATGAAGTATCCTACAAGATTGAATGATTTGCAACTCTTCTGCGTACATAAACGTCTCGTTGAAAAATACTTTGAACTTTTCACTGGGTGGCTGAACTGAGGAATAGAGCGACACACCAAAATTTTCAAGTTCAAATAGCCAAGAAAGACTTTCTTCTTCGAAAATCGACCGCGTCCCGTGAGTCTGCACGCGCAGTGACCAATCATGTTATGGGGGTCATGTTCGATGGAAAAGATGCTTCAAAAGACGAGGAAAAGCGCCTACGCTGCCTTTGGAACGTCTTGTATTCATAGCGTAGATTGTCGTCGCACAGGAAAGCTTCGTAGATCGGGAAACTCGGCCGATGAAGGTCTCAAAGGTTCCGTCTCGCGGTGAAGCGCAGGCAACAAGGCAGCCGCACAATCTTTACACATAGTACCTTATGGCCAGGTAACAAATGTGCTACTTTTCGTAAAACGCTATATACAAAAATATAATTCTTTGAACCGGCTTGCGCTCGTAGGTGTTCCTAAATGCCACCTTGAGGACCACTGTATTCTTTATTCCATCAAACAAATATCGTTTGTATGTAAACAAAGCCCCCTAAGATTCTTCGCATTCACAGTGCTTTTCCCACTGTGCCATCGTAGGGTGGAGATCTGCCAAATACGCTGTCCTTGTTATAGCTCCCTATACAATATTCCAATGTCGCGAATTATTAAGTTAAATATCAAAAACGACAAAAGGAGTTCGGAAAACGCTGAACTGTCTATCAAATATTGTCTACAGACAAATTCCCTAAACCAGGAAATGTATTGATCTAGCGAAATCACATTCGTAAAAATCAAATCGGTACGTACTGTATGCATACTAAATACCTACATGTGCTAATTCCTTATTTTTTTATTCGTTCTGTTTGAGCATTGATGTTCCAATTCATCGGATGAGGGCCTGTAAAAAACTAGAATTGAACGAAATTGGCGAGCATTATCCGTTACTGCTTCCTCCGGCCAGATTATTTTTTTCTGCCAGCTTTAACGATTCAAGGATCTAAAAATGTACTTTGGCCCTATAATTTCCATGCAACTAAAATTCACTGTTTCTAAGATCAAGATCGTTTGACGCAGAAAACATAAATTAGAGGTTGGGCGCCATGTGTCGTTTGAACATAAGACACGAATTTTGATTTACTACAACACTGCCTAAGCCAGTAGCCACTAGGGCTCCTTATGCTTGAATATGGCCACTTGGGTTGAAGCTTCCATTAGGAATGTTTTTTATCTGTGTGAACTAGTAATTTATACCAGCTGTTTGGCTACGACTACTGTGTCGGAAGGTTTGTACGAAAACATCTTTTAAACCCGATTCGGACGGTGACGTCCAGAGTGTGCACCGTACCATATGACGATGTAACCTAAGCATTTTTATCAATGTATTCCTTATCCTTACCCTTACGTCTCTGTGCGTCAGGTTCCTACATCAATAATATTTGCGACAACCACATCAAGGCTTCAGCGAACAGCTCCAATGAAGCTGTTCTGAAATACGTCCATTTCAGTTGTAAGGCTCAGGAAAAATTTTAGCAGCAAGCGTGAGCAAGCAGCAGGAACTGACGTCTTGGAGAATGCGGTCAAAGCATCGTAAGATCTGTGATACAAATACGTCGTGGTTGTGGATGTACCAGCGGAAATAATTTCGATGGACATTCCGGCCCACTTTTCCATTTTCTTCCCACGCTGCAGTCACATTTCCCAGCATTGCAGTGGCCGAAGTTTGGAATCACCGGGTAGAATTGATTGATTGATTGATTGATAGTGTGGTTTAACGTGCCGAAGCTACAGCTCGGCTATGTCGCGCGCAGTAGTGAAGGTCGCCAGAATAATTTAGACCACCAGGAGATCTTTAATGTGCCCCGAAATGTCGACACACGTGCGTTTTTGCTTTCCACCTCCATCCCAAGAGCAGCCGCAGCTGCCGGGATCGGACCCACGTCCTTGTGCTTAGCAGCGCAAAGCGTTATCCACTGAGACAACGCGGTGGGTACCACTGAGTACGCAGTACGTCGATCTGGGAGGCGGAAAAAGTGTATTTACGAGCGCATGGTTCGTCTGCTAAATACTGGATATCATAAAATGAACAGACGTACGAAATCCCACGTAATAAATGCTGGTATATCATTGCACTGGTATGGAAGTTTCTATTTGGTTCAATGACACAAATAATAGTAACCTGGGAAACACGTAATGAAACACCGCACAAAAAGAAACGGATAACAGTTATCTAACCAAAATGAGCTATGAGGTTCGAGCTGAAGCCTCTAGCCTTTCCGGTCCTTCTTTGCATAAGAAGAGGGTATTGTGCTTTTCCTTTCCAATAACTAAAGCAGGGAGTGTTACAGGCAAGGGAGGTAGCCAGGAAGGTCGAATTTTATACCTCCTTTGTGAAAGTTCTGGCTAAAGCCCTAACCAAGTATACTAAAATATCACGAGACCGCTGTGATGAATTGTGCTTGGAGAAATCATAATCTTAAAATGTTATGCAAAATACACCCATTTTTATATCCGTAGCTTCCCCGACTAACCGCAGGCTGTGGAAACGCATCCGTGGCAGTATGTTTCGCCCTCAATTTGTAAGGACTTCGGCCGCTGTATGACAGCTCTCTTAAGAATCCCTTTAATATTTCGATATGCCGGAAAGCGATAAACGCTACGAAGCAACTAATCGCAGCATCCCACGAAGAGCGCCTAAGAAAATGTGACTCCTCTCAGCTGCACTTTCTGTTCTTCAAGATTCTGCATTGGAAACCACAGCAACGTTTTTGACACCTGAAGCGTGGTTCGGTGGAGACTGGGCGCATGCAGCATCCGGTTTGCTTTTAACAAATAATAGGATGTGCTTGTCGTTTAACGCATACAGAAAATAAATATGTCGCTGTGAGCGGCCGTGCTATTCATGGCATAATCATGCAGCCTGGTTTTCCCTGGTAATTCTAAGCGACACTGAAAGAGTAGCGTTTTAATAAAGTTTTCAAGTGCATGGCATTAATATTTACATAAAATATACGTATTCGTCAGCAGTTGAATACTGCTGCTACTTCTGCCCCGTTTCTTGTAGACGTCGGTTTGTGCGTCTCCTGCAACTACGCTATTCAGGAGAACGGTCACTGTTTTAAAAGCAATACTGTTGTTGCGAATCTCACATACTCAGGGTGACAAAAACGTTTGCCACTACTGCAGAGTGTATACTCTATACTGAAAGGGACATTATGAAACGCGTAAAATTACCTTCAATACCGAAAAAGTACATGGCGTGTAACCACAATCCGAGCAATCCAAGCTGCGATGACGAAAAAAAAAACACGAATTACTGAGAAAGATAATATCTTAATATGAAGAAAGGTTCTTTGATACATAGAGACCAAAATTAATTCCCAGAATCTGCGTATATTAATTATGAAAACACCACATTGTTGGAGCCCAACAGAAAGTGACGTGACGGAAGTGGCCTTGCGGGATTCAGTAAGCTAAAATATTTTGCACCGAAGAAATGCCTCGTCTATTTGAGCTGAAGTGGTACCCCCTGTAAGTGTTCAACGCAGTATTTCGTTTTAGGGGCTGGGTAAATTTACAGATTAAAAAAAATATTGTGACGGGGCAGTCCCTGTTCGAGACAAACATGCGATCGGCGCTGTGCCGCTTGTGGAACAGGACGATAACGGCGACGCTCGGCTCGGACTCACGCTGATGGTTACGCCAAAGCTTCCCATCTTATTTTGACTTGTAAATAGCTGTAAATATACGTATCCTTGTCACGTAGCAATATGTTAGAAAAAACTAGGAAGTCACCCCTACAAAAAAAATCGCTAAGATACCTCAGTTTAGTCACGCCGAAGGTGAATAAACAAAAATGTCACAGGACAGAACTAAGCACACTTTAGAGATGGTGAATCTGGAAGCATTAATGGCTCATTGAGTGCCTGAGACGCTCCGCTTCTAATGGCATTGGCGAAGGGCTTCGTAATATTTGCGCTAAGGGTTTTTGCATGCGATGCCCCTTAACGCTGTGTAATGGCATCTTGATGTGTCGGACGTGTTGTGCCCCGTCTAATGTTGTGTTCTAGTGTCATAGAAGTGTTCAGAACGATGGCGAGTTTTGCCCTCGGTTTGTTCCGTTGCTTATCTGTTATTTTCCCCTACCTTACTTCCCTTACTGTACCTGCAGTGTACCGTCTTAGACAGCACCATCTCACTACTGCTGCGTTCAGGCTGGCGTAAAGGAATACTCGCTAGAGACACCCCACGGCTTCCAATGCCAATGCCCGCTTTTTCACTAAATCAGCAATAAACGTCGTCACTTTTTGCAGCTGGCGTCACTTTGGCAAGCAGTAAAATTTATCGTTAAGAAGCCTTTCGTACCGCTGAAATGAACCTTGTAGTATCAAGGTGCGCATTCTTAGCCAGTCCACTGTGAATAAAGTGGAAGAATGCTGTCAAGCAAGTGAACACACATACGGGGTAATTCAGGATCATCGCCAACACTCCTATTACATGGTGGCTGAACGCATGGCGGCGGCACCTGCAGGAAGCATATAGAACTTGTTCGAGAACATTAAGGCGGTTCTCAAAAAAAGTGTCTCAAGCCGCACGATTCTCAGGCATTTTGACAACGAACGGCAGAAGAAAAGATTCTCAGGCGTTTTTTCTGATATTCATTGTTTCTCATTCAGAACCTTGACGATATCCGTAGGTGTGTTTATAATATTTCTCAACAAGGCATTCAATGCTTTTGTCTAGAGAATTTATCTGCATGGGCTGGTTTATTGAACTCCCCGCCCCATGGTCTCCCGTACCATCGAAGGTCACATTAACTAGTAACCTTTGGTAGACATTTTTTAACTTGCAGCACCCAGCTTCGAAGGGCGACGAGTTTTTCCTTCATTTCTAAGAATCAAAAAATCTAACGTATAATATTGAATACAGAATGTTCTTATAACGACGAAACTGAAGCGGATAATTTCTGTGCATGGGCAAATGTTCTTCATATCGCATTTTATGCCCTTTCTGCGGGAGCGTTGTGTCGACAACCAACCAAAGCGCGCAAGTGCGTGGAAAACACCTGTGTTCTCACAGAAGCCTGCAGAATTAAGGTCAGGACATACAGGCAGTCCGTGCGTGGACAAATACCAAGAGCAGAACAAGCTGAGAGGATGGCCAAAACTAGCGAGCTCTTAATATTTTGGTACATTCTGCGGTTTGCTCTCTCACGTTTTGGGAATATTTTTGCTAGCTTTCTTGCGCTAGATGGGCGCTGTGAGAGCACGGGCGAATACGATAAAGGGCATGACGCAACTCACCTTCTTGACGCACTGTAAAGACAATGTGCCTACATTTTTGCCATAGCGTTCCAGTCGGCCTCGTTTGATTAAGGGCGATAACCTTACTCCACATTGCTTCCAATAGCGGCTCTCTAAACAGGTTGCTCGTGTGTGTGTCTCCGTTGAAGATACAAGGCATTTCAAACCGGCATTCACCAATCATCGCTATCGCACACTAATGAAAATTTGGTGGAGAACATTACTAGCTTACGTAGCTCATGTGACTGTCGGATTGAACGGTGAGTACTGAAAATATTTCAACCAATATCCACAAATATCTAACGTGCCTTCTTGTGCAACGCGACCTTTAACATTCAATTGAAAAGACTTCTGCTTTGGTTTTTATTACTGCATTGTCGCGGCGATGTTAATTCAGCGATGCGCTCTGACGTTACAGTGCGTAGGCAAATTATAGAAGTATAAGTTTGACATGTTTTGGGGGGTAAATTGTAATAAATTTCTCTGATGATAGGAGGTTTAAATAATGATGAAAGATTTATTACATATATATTTAAATGCCTAGGTACAATCGTTTACCCAGTAATAATACACGAAAGAAGTGAGGGTGGCACGAAAGCAAAGCTGGCTATAACACCCACCCACTCCTTGGAAATGAACCAGGTTTCCATATTTGGGGACACATACATAACACAAATGGAAATCAACGGAACTGCTGTGGATCTGCTGGTAAAGTGACTTTCTTTCCTGTGGAAGGAACAACATTTGATGAGTTGTAGGGTTCTGAATGCCCCTTGCTAATGGTGTCATTTCTGAGACATAAAGAAACATTTGTTTAAAGAAAACAGAACCTTGTAAGCATATTCTAAGCAAAGAAATCCTTAACTTTGCCTTTTTTCAGTTTGCAGTGGGCTTTTTTAAGATAGATACTAAAGAGAACCGGACACCTTGAGCTTTTTTACGCAGTTGGTGTTGTAAGCAAACAGTTCGCGATTAGCAACACAGCTTGGAGTTGTGTAGTAGCTCCTCCCGAATTCCTTGTTGCCAGGTCAATAGAAAGCTTGCAGCAGAAATATATGATTGGTCAAATTCTGACCTTTAGGCAGCAGTAATTTGTGAAAACACTAAGTTTTGGTTTGTGTTAACAAATGCACTTGAAAATTAAACAGACGTTTTTTGGCAGTGAAGTTTTTGTCATTTCAAGGCGAAAAACTTAACTTCCTATTTGCCTAACAAGTAATGTTCTTTGGCCAGTAGAGAAAATTGCCACCTCTATAAAGCACCACACATACAGCGTAGTGTGTCGCGATAAGTTTTGCCGTGGATATACTGCGACCAAATAAATGTCATTTGGTCACGGAAACAACAATTGACCCACTCAGCATGATAGTGTTTCAGCTGGTCTTTTATAGCGGCAATAGACTTTTAGACTACCACACCGAGTGACTTGTGTGGCTTTGTACATGTAATTATATGAAATATTTGGCACCACATGTAGCATTTAAGGAGCCTGATTTGTCTAGAGAGCTGACTCACAAATTCTGGTTAGTGGTGTACGCTTGCCCAAAGAGCGCAAGGCGCCACCAGCAACCGTAAATTAAGTAAAACTTTGCTCCTCAATAGGCACATAAAAACTGCCCTTCCTGTTTGAGTAACCATGGTTACGAGCAGTGAGATGTCGACATCATGATAATTCCTGAAAAGCACTTCGCGGCACTTCTGTCAGCTTGTCCACTCGAAGGCTGCAGAATGGCGATATTTATCTACAATCTTCTTACAGCTACATTCTATTGGCGTGAGTTTGTTTGCTGTCGTTTCTTTGTACTTTGACGAAGTGTACTTCAAATGGCTTCTTTTCGACTACACTTTTGTTGTGTCTCTCTGCTTTCGCTTCTTTGTCTTGTGTTACGAAATTGTTTATCAGGCAAACGTGTGACACACACTTAAGCGTCGCGCGTAGGCTCATTCAGTTATCACTCAGAACTAACTGCGGTAACTTTTGTTTCACTATTGCCAACATGCGGAGATAGCGCTGGGGTAGCTGATTGGGCCACTACTGTAGAACGGGATTCAAGTGTCATCGAATAACACATGAATATTTCAATTCGTTGTATGGTAGTAGGTAAAGCGGCGGCCATTTCGCTAACCGGACACCAACGGAGTTATTTTGCAGAAGGAGACCCTTAAGGATTTCCCTTGAAATACTGGACTATTTTCTATATGCCAGACTAGCATTTTTTCACATCGTCATTACCAGCCTATTTCATCTGAAGAAGGAAAGCGCGTCAAACCAGCATGCATGCCTCCACCGACCAGGTCGTGGTCTGGCGGAGTCCGTTCTTCGCTTCCGAACTTTTATTTGGCCCCCATCCACAGAATAAATAAAATTATCTCATTTCATCTCTGTGTTTCGCTAGTGTCTTTGTTGCCCTAGATATTCGCGTTACATGCCCGCCCTACTGGAAAACTTGAGTCTTCTGTGCGCCATGGTTGCGGATTAGGGTCATCGTCATCACATCGGGCACAGTTAGGAGCTCTGGAAGGGTATCCACGAACGTCTCCGCTCTTCGAGTGCTCCACCATACCAAGAGTCCGCAGGCCCTTCAGAGTTTTAAGGCGTGTCGATGTTCGTGATTTTGGGCTACAGGTAACATGATACTCCTCGCGATAGGGGTACTCAGGAGCGACAAGACCCTAAGGCAGGTCCTAAGGCGACCTCATTGTACCCTTAACTATCCAATTATTTGGATCTACTGCAGGTCAAATGCCTCTCGCATTGGCCTACAAATTCTCTTGTCCTGCGCTGCTCGAGTACATTATTTCGTCCTCAAATTTCCATATTTTGCCCCCCCCCATCGAGAAATTAGCCTTCCCCTTTTCCTATAGCCGTCCCTCGGTATGTTACCCTGGTCATGCGCCGGTTGTCATTTCGCCTAGCTACATGGCCAGCCCAATTTATTTTTTTGGTTATTTGAGCTATGAGATTGTCAACTGAAGTTTTCTCCATGATTCAGGAAGCTCGTTTACTCTCCCTTCCCGTTACTCCTACCATTCTTCTTTCCGTGGCGCTTCGAGCCGTCCTAAGGTTGTAAATTGTTTAGTAGGCTTTGTAAATTAGTAAAAAAAATGTTTAGTAACTTTCAAATTGTTTAGTAAGGTGCCAAGTTTCCCCTTAATATTGTCATGAAGCCAAAGATGATGCAGTTGTCTTCAAGGAAAACAAGTTTATTGAAGCGAACTTGTTCTCCCCTAAAAACTCAAAGAATACACAGGCGGCGAAGCAGCAGTCAACAAAGTGACGTGCGCAGGCGAGCGTCGGTGAGTATAATGCCGCGGCGTCTGCTCCGCAGGCCTTTATCGTTGGGCACGAGTGTTTCTCGAACCGTCGAATTGCATCCAGAACACTAGATCAAAGAAGATTATTTTAGGCTGTTGGCGTTAGTTCGAAACGCTCTCCCTATCAAAAGAGACAACACGTACGGCATAAAAATAAAGAATGGAACACACGCTTCTCTTGGCACACGGGCAACACAGATAACAGAGCCCGGGGGAGCCGGTCGGAAAAAACAAAACATAAATAAACAAACCCAATGCATGGTTCGTGGCAATTTGTCATCACCGGTAGGGTGCATTGGTTGTGTAATATTATTTCCAGTGACACAGGTAGCCTAATTTGCATAATTTAGGAGTGTTTGCCCCGTGAACGCAAGCTTATACCTATCCTACGCCGGATTTCTCTTTCCGGAATTGGGTCAGCACTGAAAAACTACACTAGGTTGTCATATTATATTACGCGTTTTAGAGTTTTGTTACATCTGCTGAACAGCGGCTTTCGGTACGTTGTTCGTTAGTACTTTTGATGTATTCATATCTTTGATCCCCACGGGCATGATTTTCATTGGAGTTTATTATTCTAGTCGTTTGCGAGAAACCCTGTTTTCAGTAGAAATTAGTTCCCACCCAAAGTTCATTAACCGTAGTGTTCAAAGCATTGTACAGAGAATGACTTCAAAAAATATTTTTGTAGATGGATTTGATGGTGTCGTTGGTCTATTTAGTAAGCGTTGCTCCTATTCATGTTAAACAAGGATTAGAACTATTTTAGTTCGCCTTTTTTTTTCTGATCCGGCCGTACCATCAGCTGTTTTATCCTTCAAAAAAGAATACGAGCATTGAGTGACTTTTGCTTGTGTTCTGTAGGTTTTGTAAATTCTTTCTTTTTAAGGATTTTCGCATTTCCAACCTAAGCTAGTCTATCCTAGGTCGCAGAATATTTGTAACCAAATTGTAACCAGCTGCTCTGCTCTTTTTCAACTGTTGAGAAGTGAATAACTACATGCTTAGAAAAAAATGTGAATTCCGGTGTCTCCCTGCCCGTGTGCCCACACTCCGGCCTGCATAGCCGTGCAAATGAATAGCATGCTCTTTTCTTAATATTTTACCAATGTCCCAACTTGTCCGAGCACGTCATTATATCTGAATGCTTCTGTTTTTGTATTTTTATTTGAAGCTAGATTCAGCCGTTCTCCAAAGAAATATGTACGAGTGTAGCCAAAACATGGCTACTTACACGGTTCACTTTCTCGCCGGGAAGATTCATGTGGTATGTATGAAGTCCATGACTAACTCTTCATGGTGTGAAGAGTTCTTTACAAATTCCGCTTATCAGTACTGCCCAAGCACTATCCCCAATGCAGCAACATAACATTGCGCTTACAATAAATAACAAAGCACAAATGTAGACAGGATGCCCCCAGCATTTCAGGTCAGATGAGAGTGAACGCTTCGATGTACGAATAAAATACAACGCAAGGATACTGCTATGTGAATTTTATTACATTTGAAGATAATATTCACCCTATATCCGAAGAAAGTGAAGAAAACTTTGATGGCTAAAAAGATTTCTTATCCACAGCCACGCATAAAGCAGAGATGATTGCAAAACAGGTGCTGTGGCGGTATCCCTATTAAAATTGGCGACGCTGAGGCAACATTTCGAACTACGTATCCTAAATTTCTTCTAGGAAAACAAGCTTTAGCCGCAAAACTCTGTCAATTGCTTCAAAAAGTGATGAACACAAAGTGAATTAAATGTATTTTTTGAGATCTGAGATCACATTAGCGGTATACAGTCTAGTAAATATATGCATATGGTGAGACCAGTAAAGGGCTTTCGTTGATTTTCAACTATGTTTATCCAGATATATTCATTATATATAAGCAATAATTAGCTTTATTCATGTGCCCTGGCCGTGCACATGATAATTTTTGTTTTTTGTTTGAATGCGTGTACTGACCCGCCCCGGTGGCTCGTTATTATTGATCTGCGCTGAGCAGTCTGAGGATCCCGACCGCTGCGGCGGCTGTAGGTCGAAATGTTGGCGCCAGTTGAAGGCCGAAATGTGGTCGGAATTAATAATGCTCTTTCGACAATAGCGAACATCATATCTCAGGAGCATATTCGGTGCTTTAAACTCCATACTCTATAATGGATGTACTAGAACTCCGAACAAACTGGTTTTACGGTTTCATTGTACTTGCCGTAAAAGCACACAACGTTTTTACCTGAAAAAGTTTTTTAATCACCATTCGTTGAATGTTTTATAATATTTCCGTTCTGAAGGCCTCCAGATTTACTGTTTCAACATTGTTGATCTCTGCAGGAAGGCGTTGTTAATACTACACACGCCATTAGGCCAATCACGCATACAAGAAAATGGATGATCAGAGTCCCACACAAGGTTTTCAAAATTGCGGATGGCTTTAGTGACCACATCGGCAACGCGATAGACGGTATGCAACAATATAACTTTCTTCGGGTGTGGAAGCTTTGAGCAAAAAATTCAAGCGTGTATAGGGCTTATTATACCATTACGCATAATTAAATACGTTGCATGTAAGTTTATACAATGACCTTATTGCCAAAAAATTACTCGTCAATTACTTGTAATTTGTTATTATTAGCCTTATTTCCATCGGATCAAATGCATTAAAATCGTATCACAATGACAAACATGTTTTCACTGCTTGTGGTAGAAAAATAAGGGGAAAATATTGCTACCGAGGAACTTTGTGAGACTTGGAATGATGCAAAAATTTTGCTAGTAATTGCTTCCAACACCTTGTCATGCGCTTTGCTGTTCTGCGTACTGGCGATTTGCACCGGCTTAGATTCGTGGTAACCGAGAAACGTGGTTAGAAAACCAAATTGTTAATTGTAGCAGCACAAGTGAACTGAGCTATTGTTAAAAACATTGACGTATCTTCGAAACTTCCACGAGGACTAGGCGGGGTTCAATTGGTGAGATGTATCTGTCAATCAAGCGAATACCACATGTGCGTTGTATTACACACTATATCTTTTGCACGAGGTTTTGTGTTTCATCTACGCGTTTGTGAAGCGTTTAAAAGAAGTTTACTCCGCGTTTCGGCGTTATTTGATTGCGTTTTTGTGACATCGGCCTGAAATTCAAGCTGGCGCGAAAATTACACAAGCGTAGGTATACGCATCGCTGGAAGCTTCGTGTAAAGCACTTGTCGTGAAGATGATTTCACTGCGCTTTGCGGTTACTGACGGGGGCACATTGTTGACGGTGACCTTATTTGTCATGGGTGCATCTGCACTATACTTGGTCACCGTCCAAATGAAATATTCGTTCCTCCTCAGAATTTCCACTCTGAGGTTGCATCACTTATGCTCTGTTCCTGCCCATCCATGTAAGTTTTTTTGGTCACGATGGTATCCATTATCACGCACTCATAATTCCGTCCTTGTTTTGCATTGCAGTTTCACCTTAAGCTTGGTGTCCTGTCCGCATTTATACTCCGCAGCTCCTCTGTTTTGTACACCGTTGTTGGTAGAAGCTGCCCCGCCATGTTTTTGCCTCAGTTGTTTCTTTCGCAGACAGAACGCTCACGGTCGCTCGCCATTTCCGCCTCTTGGCCTTTTAGTATTGAGTTTTGGTAATTGTTCTTTTGTGATTGCCGAAAATGCAGCGTAGATTGGCGGATTAAGATCAGGGGAAAATGGATTTACATGCATAAGAATGCAGACAGTGACTGGAAAACTTTCCATCACGTAATACGTACCAGCAGCGAAGACTGCTTCGAACAGAGGCGCAAGCCTTACTGATCTATTGAATAATTGATTGATTGATTGATTGATTGGTTGATTGATTGTATGTTTTAAAGTGCCGACGCAACACAAGCGATGAGGCCAACCTTAGTAGAGCTTTCGGATTAATTTTGACAACTTGAGAATCTTTAACGTGCCCCGGAATCACGTACACACGGGTGTTTTCGCTTATTTTACCGATGCCGTAACTGCATGCGCTCTGCTCGCATAACGGCAAGATAACTGACAGGAGGCCGCCCAATTGTGTAATCATGATTGCAGTGGGTGCAACGTAATTGTCGTTGAGAAATGCGGGGGAAGCGAGAAAGTTTTAACCTAACTTCCGAGAACGAGCCTGTAGTGCAGTTAGTAAAGGCCGGCATTCAAACCCGGAATGTGCGTTTCTACTCCCAAAGCAGGCAAACATTTTTTTCTTTACGCGAATAGTATCGCGATGTACAATCATGACACATGAGGCGTTGCAAGAAAACCGAAAGCATTTGTCGTTGATTATACATAGAGAGACGCCTTACATTTGAAGCAAATAAATAAATGGCAGCATCTCCACTCCGTGGACGATGGCGAGGGAGTACGGGGACTCGAAATGACATCCAAGTTGCGCCCCGAGTGACATCCGATTTGCGCCCCGACCGTCGTTCGGTTTGGGCTGTGAGTTGCACCTTGATTATTCCCTAAATGAAACTGCAACTCATGGCTCAAATCAAATTTTGCTTCATTTTCTCTTGATAGTGGTGTGCGCACGGATGGACGCGGACGGACATTGGGAGGTCCTAAGGTACCCCACACCGTTACAGGCGAGGGAGTAAGCCGTTTGACTCTCGGGTACTGACTGGCGGTCGTAGCCCAATGGGTAGGACGACTGAAACTAACTCCATCTGGTCTACCAGACGCAGGCTCAAATCCTGCCAGTGCCTGTGTGATTTTTTGCGATTGTAAATGCTGTGCGCACGGCGGCGGACGGACATTGTGCGGTCATGAGGTACTCCGCACCTAAAAATTAGCAGTGGCTTAGCTCGGCTATGCCAGGATATACACAGCGTGAGGTAAAATTCAGCTGGTTATTCTTAGCTTCCCTGGTGTCTAGGATTAGCTTGATTATCATGCTTACTGCTGCTTCAATGCCACACACACGGTATACGCATTATGTCACACATGTCTATAAGCGGCTCCGGCGCAGCGTCACCAATTGCCCCAGAGCTAAGCTGGTTCCACAGGCGCACGCCGGTGTTGCTGCAATGCACGAGCCATCAGTAGCACACCTGGCCACCCCTCGCGTGATCATCAAGTGTACCGGGCCACCACGTGCGGAACGGAGGTCGGTGAAGACGCTGGGCGCGTGGGGTGTGTGAGAGACGACAGCCAGCGAGCAACGTTCTGTTCGCCGTATAACGTCCCTGCTCCTCGCGCATGCGCAGCACGGCTCTCCAGGAGCCTCGAGAAGCTGCCCAACCTCGGCCAGTGCAGCTAACGCTACAAAAGAAAAGAACTAGAGCCGGTTTTCGCGGCAGCAGTCACGAATCTATTTATGTTCACTGATTAAAGTTCCTCTACGACGCTCCTCTCTACGACTCTCTAGTTGCTCTCTATTTTATCCCCGGGGAGATTTTAACGGGGATAGGTACCTCTCTCGAAACAGATACGTGTGTCGCCCGAAAACGAAGGGGTTGACGTAGCGTCATTGCAGCTGTGGTTACGTGTTCGACGTTCAATGATCTATGTGCCAGCTGTTGTAGAGCCCCCATTGAGCAGCCAAGGAAAAGTGTCTTTACAATAATGGCCAGTTCACATTGCACCTTGCATATCGTCTTCTGATCCCGACCATCATTATGATAACCATTATCATCATCATGTCGCACCTCATCTGTTCCTTATAACAAGCTACATCCCTATTCCTGGGGCTCTAGTTCTTGGTTGCGGTTCGGAAGAAACGCTCTGTGCCGACTGCTTCTCTCTCTCTCTCTCTATATATATATATATATATATTATATATATATATGTATATATATATATATATATTATATATATATATATATATATATATATATATATATATATATATATATATATATATATATATATATATATATATATATATATATATATATATATATATATATATATATATATATATATCTGTAGTGAATCAGAATGCGAAATGAGGGGCTCGTTGAATTAAGACAGAAATAAAGGTTGGCAGTCAAAACAACCTCTGAAAGCAAAGGAGAGAATGTGGTAGGTCCTTGAAACAGATAAAGTTTGCAAAGACAGAAAAAAGTGGAGAAAAAATTCCCGCCGGGTGGGATCCGAACCTACGACCTCCAGAATGCGCGTCTGGTGCGACGACCATTACGCTACCGGCGGGGCTGTTTCCCGTCCACTTTCTCGGGTATTTACATTTAGGTATTTTGTTTTTTCTGCGCTTGGGGGTAAAAGGCACCATTGAAAGTTTTATGCGCCCGCTGTCACGCCGCCACCAGCGCCTCGTGACGAAGACCGAAGGTGGCGCCACTCGAGCGAAAACATATTCCAACGCACTCGTCCGTGCCACGCGGCCCATTGCAAAAGGGTTTGGTTGCGACTGGGCAAGGGTTCGGCTGCGTTTGGTGCAGGGTTGGATATTGAGAATTGCAGAAGGGATTAGTTTACGGTTTTACAGGGTTGGACACGCCTCGCGTGCACTAGTGTTCCCGGCACGGGAGATTTTTTTATGTTAATTCATTAGCCTCCAAAAAACTGATTTTCTCCATTATTCTATCGATAGACACAAACTGTAATTGATGAGCCTTTGACTAGCTATCAGGTAGAGTAAAATATATAACCTTAGGCAGTAATGAAGGTTGGCCCTTCCGTCGAAGGTGATCTCAAAGCATTAATATTTTCGGCAAGCATAAAAATAGCAAATATATGTAGAACATTTCTTAGGCATCTATGGAAGCAGAGATCTACGCCGAGATGGTTTTTTTAGCCTGCTTATGAGGGATTCAAAACAGGAAATTGTTATACTATTCAAAATATGTTGGTGGCTGTACACTTTTTGCTAGTGCTTTATTGTGGGTCATACAACCAATTTGTTGAATTTTTTTGCAGGCAACGACAAACAGGATTTCCTCGAATCATCAGCCCAGCATCTCCAAAATGCTACAATGTCATCACGGGAAAATTTCGTAACAGAACGTGGTAACTTGATATTTTTCGCCAATTTGTCTAACGCGAAAAGTATGGTCTTCGTCTCAAATAACTTGGCTCAAACAAATCGTCTAAAAAAAGATTGTCACGATTTTTGATTACGTATTCGGGTAGTTATACTAGTATTATTGATAAGCTACTCTTGCTTTATTATTACAAACTCCAATTATGCACAAGTTAACAAATTGCTCAATATATTGAGCGTTTTGGGATTTGTCAGTCCCGTTACTAAAGGTTGCTCAAAAGGTTTTAGCTTTTGGAAGAGCTCCTTTGCGTTGTGTTGTGTTTTATGGCACGTAAGCAACTTAGGGTATCATGCGCGAAGCAGAAGGTTTCCAGTATTTTGTGGATAATAAGTGATTGTTAAAGCATGTTAAAGCATTACAGCTTGTTTAAAAACCCGGCTTCTTTTATAAAACTAAAAGCGGAGGAAATTTTAACAAGAGCGTTTTCTCCTAAATGTAGACTGGGGTGAAATGGAATGTGTTCGTCGTAGAACAGCCTAAAATGCTTTTTTTTCTCAGGACCTCAACATGTGGTTTACTGTTAGCTCTTGGTCGCATTCCTTTGCACAGTTACACATAAGGGCACAACGCTTCCTGCCGATCTATGTAAGGTTTGGCATCTTCGAGAGACAGCATCTATTAGGCGTCCATCCCCGCCCAAAATACCGCGTTGAATTCGCCTCCGGTGTGCACCGAACCTTGATTGACCTAAAAATGATATCCTTCGGAAGTCAACCATGAGTAGGAGGTCAATGGGAAATTATTCACTCACTCAGGGGAATATCTCTTGATATGGTGACACCATCACGATATGTCTTTCGTGTTGTGATATGTAGCCAGTGAGGGCTTAGTTTTTGTTTTAAATTGAGCAATTACTTGAAAGTGCACACTTTTCAAAAGTTTCTCCCTGAGACATTTGAACAAAAAAGTATTTACCAGAACGTTCTAGAGGGCTACAGTGTATAACAAATGTTTCAACAAAATACAAAACGGGTTTTATTTAGTGTTTAGTGTGTTGTGGTTGTGCCTTCGTTTAAAGCTAGCTTCATCTGGAAAAAGGCATGATAGTGGATGTAGAAAGACAGGGCGAGTGCCCCGACTGCCCTAGCAAACAATACCATCGTCTCCTGTATTTTTTCAATGCCGAACGCATTGGCTGCCTCACATTGGAAGCGGGTGGACATTGTTCCGGCCACATATCGTAAGGTGCGGCCCACGCAAAACCGGGATCCCCCTACCCTAAGTGAATTTGAGAGGGGCTTGTGCCTGGTAGCCAAGGAAACCAATGTTCGATACTTCCGAATTAGCGGCGCTCTGGCGAGCGATAGAAAACCCAGCGCCGTGGTGGAACACCTTTTGCCAACGTTGCCGCTTTCCACCTCACATCGGCCCGAGATTAACCAGGGCACGTGACTAAAGCAATCGGAACGGTTGCAATTTGAGGAGAGTGGCAGAGGCAGAGAGAAAGAGTATGGGTGGCCACTTGGGCTGACGTGTTTTTATCCGGAAAAATACAGGAGGCGAGGGCAATACAATAGTTCAGAATATTTCTTTCATGGGCTATGATTTGGAAAAATACCCGCCGCGGTGGCTCAGTGGCTAAGGCGTTGCGCTGCTGAGACCGAGGACGCGGCTTCGATTCCCGGCCGCAGCGGCCGCTTTTCTGATGAAGACGAAAAGCAAAAACGCCCGTGTGTACGAGATTTCGGCGCACGTTAAAGATCCTCAGGAGGTCAAAATTAAACCGGAGCCCTCCACTACGGCGTGCCTTATCACCTGCGTTGCGTGCGCGCGTTAAACCTTACAATCAATCAATCAATCAATCAATCAATCAATCAATCAATCAATCAATCAATCAATCAATCAATCAATCAATCAATCAATCAATCAATCAATCAATCGATCGATCGATCGATCAATCAATCAATCAATCAATCAATCAATCAATCAATCAATCAATCAATCAATCAATCAATCAATCAATCAATCAATCATCTTGACAAATGCCCTTCAGGAATATCGTTTGGAATCACTCACGCGAAAGTAATAAGCAGCTGATATCAGAGTTTTAACAGCGCAGCTGCTCAAAGTAGAACCTTGTCGCCTTTCCGGCGGTGTCACGCTGGTGCCGGTTCCCGAGCCTAACTTTGGGGTTCTCTGTAGTGTCACCGGGATTGGAGCGGACCATTCAGAACGCGCGCTGGTGGAGGATAGGGTATATTCCAGGCTCGCGTCCCTTCGCCTCATGCCCTCTGCCCGTTTCGATCTTCAGTGGGAGCTCGCATGAAATGACGCGAAAACGGCAAGGGGAAGCCAAGCTTAAAAATTTAGTCCCATCGACGAAAGCCACGTCCACAACTTTGAATTTTGCAGCAACGCCAGCTTTGTGGCTACTAATTAACCCCATACTACAATGAGCATGGGGCTATGTAGGGATCTAAAATAAATAAATAAATAAATAAACTAAATAAATAAATAAATAAAAAATAAACAAATAAAAATACACAGTCCTTGTGTACCAAAAATGTATTCTGAAAAAAAAAAAGAATAATATATAAATAAATGAATGAACAAATAAAATAAATAAAGTAAAACAAATACCGAGTACATGTGTACCAAAGATGTGTTCTGAAAAGAAAAAGCTAAAATTAATCACCAGAACGGCTCTATCAGCAGATAGAATATGAGCTATGTGCTTGTTTCATGCGATCCTTTGTCTGCGTACCGCTACACTGTAAATGGTTGCTCACGGAGTTGAAGGACGCTGATTTTGTTTTCGAATTTAATATAATGGCATATCCTCATTGTATTACTCTGGACTGACCAGCGTAAGTGTTCGCTTGGCGGCACTCATTTGATTCATAAATCAGTGAATAAAACTGAAATTTCAGAATACTACTACTGAATACCCCAAAATTGAATACCTCATTGAGTACTGAATACCTCAGAATACCCCAAAACATCGCAAAGCGGTCATTGTAACCCCCCAAAACATTATTTATGTTGCACAAAAAAATGCTATACGAAAGGAATTTTTGAGTACAAAGTTTTAAATGCAACAAAATTAGGTGCCACCAATTTTCTGGCAATTTTAATGAACTTAGAGTGGTTTGTTACAAAACTTTACCTTAGGACACGGGAACGTTTTATATAGGTGTGCCTTCTCGTGGGCCTCCTCTGGACACAATCTGGACAGCCGATGAACAAGTATGTGGCACAGGTGGTGAAAAATCTGGCGTCCGCGGCTGACAAAACACCGGATGGACGGCACACTAAATTTCTGGCTGTTCAAAGGTTATATACATACATCAGTAAATGCTCGGAATTTCGCGACCTTTCTTAATAAAGCTCCTAAAAACAAAACAACCTTTCAGTCAGGTGAAAGGAACTTTGAATAAATTCAGACCTTATTTGGTTTCCGACATGACTCTTGCCGGGTTCGGTTCCAGACAAGCACGACACACCCGAAGCCCCACAGCTCAATCACTTTACCAAACGGAAGAGTGCATCAGTAAATGGCGGCAAAGCCTGGCAGTCACTGTAATCGCAATTAAAAAAACGTAGCAAAGGGAAAATGATGACGATAACAAGAAGACGCATGCATACTACTGGGCACGTACCACTGAAGGCTCAACGCCATTACTTTGCAAGAAATGAGGGCGTAACGTCCCATGGATCAAATTCTTTACGAAGTTTATCGGTGAAATTTATACGCCGGTGGACTATCAACGGTCAACACCAACAGAAGCTGTGAAAGGTTACGGCGCGCAGAGTACAATTGTATCTCCGCTCATTAACTTAACAATAATGAGTTCGGATTCACGACATGATAAGTCGTTTGCAAAAAATTGCGAAACCCCTTTGCGAAAAAATTGCGAGTGTGTAACCGGCCTAACTGAGAATTGGTTTCGATATGCGTTTTTCTAAACTCTAGATAGCGCACAAGAACAGAGGCAACGACTTGGGAATTTATTCTATCTCAGCGCTTCCCTCAAGTGGCCGTAACTTTTGTTTTGCCTGGCAAAGGTAAAAAAAAATCGGTTGAGGTGCTAATACCAGGAACCGTCCTTTGGTTCGAAAGTCATACTTTGTGGTGAGTAACCGTAGAGTGCTTCCTATGTCATTTCCACAACGTGTAGGTAGGTTAAGCACTGCATAGACATCATGGCTTCCAGCTGAATGTGAACCATGTGTAATATCTTATCAGCCGAAGAACGTTAAGGTTTAATTGATTTTTTCACAAACCATTTTGCACCGCCCCCGCACAGACCTGCTCTCTGGCGTCGGAGCAAAACATAAGCTTCCACGTGACATGAAGTTTGAAATCGAAGTCCATATTGTCTTGGACGCCGCAATGGGGGAAATTTACAATTTCGCCAGAAGCATAGCCCGCTACACTGCCACGCTAATGAATATCGTAAGTAAACATGCTTTCATTTCGTACAAAGCATTAGGACGCCGATGAACCCGAGGTTCTATTTCGCTCCTGTTTTACTTTGAAGAACATCCCACGACGGTAGGTCAGGGGCTAAAGGCGTTGTGCTGCCTACCCTGACGTCCCAGTGTTAATCCCGGCCGGACTAGCTGCTTGTCAGGGAGAGGGCGAAAGCTGGAACGCTTGTGTGTCAAGATTTCGGCGCACGTAAAGATCACCCGAAGGTTGAATATAATCAGGAGCCCTCCACTACAGCGCCCCTCAAACCGAAGGTGTAGCTTCCGTGCATGTCAACGGAATATCAATAAGTTTGAATCACTGAAAAATTTGAACGCATATTCTTGTTGTAAAAAATCTGACCCAATAGGTAATATCTGCTCAATAGAAACTGAATCTCAAAACCGCCGTAGTTTAAGTGCATGTTAGTTGTACTTTATATTAATTTTCGCTAACACGTTGTCAATCTACTGCTATATTACTGCTAACTACCGCAATATTATAAACTTTTATACTATGCTGGTTACCATGTACACATCTACAAACCTATCATTTTTATTTTTGCGGAAAGCCAACTTCAATGAAGAAGCTTTCGTTGCTGAAAACTTTGTTGTCCCTAACCCCCCGCCCCCCCGGTGGCGCACAGCATGGCCAAAGGTTAAAATTTTAAAACTTAGGTTGTGACGGAACAAAGGGCATACCAACACCAACTTTATTGAGCACGGCACTGAGCAAAAAGAATAAAACAATGATTACATGAGTTCTATATCTTAATAACGTAGCCAGCATGGGAAAAACGCTGGAGGTGGTCGAGTCGATGCTGGATTATATGCAGCTATATTATATCGCCGTTTGTTGTTGGACATTTATTTTCTAATGCATAATACAAAAACACTTTCAGAAACGTGCTTGCTCTTGTAGCACTATGCTAAAAATTTTCTTGTCTTAGGTGAAGTTGAAGATTCAAACATTGAAGAAACACAAAATGAGTGTTCGCGTGGTGGGCATCAGACAGCTGGTAAGTACTAGCTAATGTTACGTGAACCTTTCTTATGAAATCATAAAGGCACGTTCTGGCCGATTATTTGCGAAAATTGTGGTGTTCTTGTGTTAGACGTAAAACTTCAGTAATATCAGCGTGTGGAAAAATGCCTGTAATACGATACCCACGATGTTCGTTATAAGCAGCTTACCGTAGACAAAAGTTCCTCCATCAGCACCTGCTGATAAATAATAAGATTTGCGAATATTGCTTCAAACAAGGATCCACTTTCTTCTGGAAGTGATGTTTTGCAGCCATAAAAAATTTGTACGCAATCAAAAATGGTTTTGAACGTTGCGTTCCAATTGTTTGTAATCCAAGGAGGTAGAAAACAACACAAGTCATGGTAAAGAACATCCAAGGGGCGCAAATGGAGCGGCTCGTACCCGCCGCCAGTGTGGAAAGAAAAAAGGAATAGTCTTTTGCAGACCCTGTCGGCATGCCAGCCCTTCTGCGTGGCAATATCGTCTTCGGTGTTTTCCTTGTGTTTTCTGAACATGTGTTCGCGCGTAGAGTTGACACTAAAAGATTACTGCCATGGCCGCTGATGAGTGAAAAATCACGTGACCTGGCACTGCCATTTAAAGAGTTATGTGCACTCTGCACACATTCTCTGCCCTAATGCACGACTGAGTACTATTTCGTCGTGGCGCAGTCATGGTGAACGTAAACACGAACCGAGCAACGCCCCTCCAAAGATAATGGTGGCGGCACTGGTGGCGCCACCTGGAAGTAATCCAAGGAAGAAGAGAAACAGCACAAGTCATGGTACAGCACATCCAAGGTGCGCAAATGGGAAACACACGGGCATGCGCTCCCAGGGCCGCAACCGGGTGGCGCCACCAGTGTCCTCAGTGTGCACTCTGTTGTTTGTATTTCTAAACTAGGTAGTGCTTTATTCGCTATCGCTACAAGCATCCTGGTATTTTTAATAAAATACCTATGCAAATATGACTTGTGCTTAGACATTTTGCATCACATACGTGTATTTTTTTGTTTGTGCTTGACGTCCCGGAAGAAGCTTGTTTACGGGTTGCTTTGGCCGCTTTCTCCAGTCGACATCGGAAAACAGGTGGATTGCTGTCACGAAGGGTTACGCCACACGCTCCGTTATCACGCGTGCTTTGCCGACTGGCTGGGCTACTGATGTGGCAGATTTCCTTCTAGGGGATGCCATTCAACAGTATGGGGCTCCACGTCAGTTGCTCATATACGCGGACGTTACGTTACTTTCTCTCTAAAGTCGTTGAAGACATCGTCCGATCCCCTTCTAATAAACATAAGATAACTAAAGCGTACAGTACCAAACTAAGGAAATTACCGAACGCTTAAATTGTACCCTGCCCGTAATGATTTCCTGCTACGTTCTGTTGCCGTTGTTGGAACGGCAATAGACTACGGGCCGTGGCCCTTTAAAACGTTTGCAAACCGCAGGCTTTGCATCAGACTCTTATGATGCTTCTTTCGAACAGCTGTTACTTTCGGTGCGCACGAAGAATTTAATAGGGCAAAAAATGACGAGGGACACAAAAGTTCACAGCGCCCGTCCTGTGAATTTCCTCTGGGTCACTCGTCATTTTTCTGCTGCTGTAACACTTCCAAATGCCTACGAGATTAAGTTACAAATAAGTAGACGTTGTGTTCTGCGGCTGAAGAAGCGCTTTGCGGTCCAATGAACTTGCACGCTGCAGAGCATCGTCGATTGATTCTTGCGGATATTTTGGCTTTCTCTGACACTCCCAAAGTTTGGCGCAGTTACTAAATCAATAAAAACAAAGGTCTTGGTTGCATGGTATAGCTGTTTTATTGTGATTTACATGCTAATATTCAAAGGCCAGATACGGATGCCTGTCAGTGGGCTTTCTGTAGGGCTTTGTCGCCAATGTTCTGATGCGTCGGTATAAGTATACACACAGTATACACAGTATACACTAACAGAAATAAGGGCTACCAGTCAAGAAAACCTCCGAGAGAAAAGAGGAGAATATGGTGGTCCATTGTAACACATTAGGAATTTGAAAAGACAGAAAGAGAGTGGAGAAAAATGCCCGCCGGGTGCGATCCGAACCCACGACCTCCAGAATACGCGTCTGGTGCGATGACCACTACGGTACCGGAGGGGCTATTTTCCCCTCCACTTTATGGGGTATTTATGTTAAGGTATTTTTGTTTCCTGCGCTTGGGGGTGGTAGCCAGCGCCACTCGGACGAGTCGGGGTGAAAGGGACCTCCTTTTTAACCCCCGGGACGTGACTTGAGTGCCTACCACATGTCGAGAGTGGTCGACCAGCGTTGAACCCTTTTAAGTTGCCTATGGCACCAAGACTGCCAGAACAGAGGCCCTCGCTATGCATGTAGCGAATCAGAGTGGCAAATGAGGGGCTCGTTGAATTAAGACAGATATAAGGGTCGGCAGTCAAGAAAGCCTTGGAAAGCAAAGGGGCGAATGTGGTAGGCCATTGAAACAGATAAAGAGATTGGAAAGACAGAAAGCCCCGCCGGTAGCGTAGTGGTCATCGCACCAGACGCGTATTGGGGAGGTCGTGGGTTCTTTCTGTCTTTCTAAATTCTTTGTTTCAATAGCCTACCAGATTGTCCCCTTCGCTTTCCGAGGGTTTCTTGACTGCCAACCCTTATTTCTGTCTTAATTAAACGAGCCCCATTGCTATTCCGGATATATATATATATATATATATATATATATATATATATATATATATATATATATATATATATATATGCAAAGTAGAAGGAATGAGGTGCTTTTATAGCGCCCCCTTCATTTTTATGTTTCATGGTTTAAAGATGGCCTATAATTGTTCTGTCTCGTGGAGTAAAATGTGCTCCATTCGCCGCGGTAGCTCAGTGGCTAAGGCATTGGGCTGTTGAGCACACGTTCGCGGCTTAGATTCCCGGACGCGACGGTCACTTTTTTGATGGAGGCGAAAAGCAAACGCCCGTGTGTACGAGATTTCGGCACACGGTAAAGATCCCTATGTGGTCAAAATTAATCCGGAGCTGTCCACTACGGCGCGCCTCATCGCCTGCGTTGCGTCGGCGCGTTAAACCATACAATCAATCAGAATGCGCTCCAGTCACGCGATGCACGGTGATACGGTAGGATTAGTGGACTAATGTTGTCATTATGTGATCAGGCATCAAAAAGCGCAGTCGACAAATTGCAAATTTATGTTGGACAGCTGGCTCGAAATCAAATATTTGGATACGTTATTGCCCATAAATATTGAAAGGGCTCAAGAAAGGAGTGCACATTTTAGTTAGGCGCATGTGAACGTGGGCGTTGAGTGTTTGTTGCTACGACGAGGAGGTGCTGGGTGGTAACATAACCCGTATACGATCTTTTGCTACAGCTATCTCGGTTGGTACACATGCTGATTTTAAAGATTTTAAATTACACTTTCTTTCCATAACTGATGCACACGTGAAGCACAAGCAACATGAAAGCGACGCTCTTGTGCTAAACGGAGATTATCTGGATATTCACGCATCTCTCGGAAAGTTTGGCGAGTATACCCTTAAGAACCCATTACTGAACAATGCTGACGTTGTTATTCTGCTCACGGGGTAAGCAAAACTCTAACTTATCTTTTTGTGTTCGCTTTCAGTACAATGGATTTAGTAATATTTCACACCTGCAAATGGCACGGACGTTTTGTAGTATATATGCACATTCATCACGTCCCTTCGTAAACGTTGTTTCATGTAATGTTCACGTACACCCACTGCCCCGGCGTGTTTTAATATACCGGGGGCACATTCCAAGTTGTTGGCACAACGAGTCAACAAAGTATTTACCTTTTTAGCGTGTTGCGCTTGCGCACATGGAATTCATATGTAGTCCCTAATCAACAGCTGCAATAACTTTGGGCCACCTCAGTCTCCTATGATCGTTAGTCAGATATATGAAGAACCGTACATGGTGACTGAGTCTTCCCGTATTACTAGCTCAGTCATTTCTTAGAGCTGAGCGTGGGTGGCATAGTTTCATAGGAAATTTTGCACTGAATCGGCATCTACAAAATGTAGATGAAGGAGCGGTTGAGGATACAAGGTACATGTGCCTGTGCTTCATATGGTGAAATTGTTTCTAAACATCTTTTCGGTGGCGTGGTGATTTTCGGTGCACTTTGATTCAGTGCAAAGGAGCGTGAGAAGGGCAACGATCCGGGTTTTGTAAAGACAAAAACCACTAGAAGGACACTTAAAGCTGCGCTTAAGAGTAGGAAACTTTTCAGGAAATTTGTGCTACTTGTAGGAATACACAAAAATAGTAGTTTTGCAACTATACCTAGTAAAGGGTAACATAAAATTAATATGAATACTTATTCATTCATTGCTCTAATACTCGCATGAGTGAATTCTCGGTGTCTCCCAAGCGGGGCGTTCCGAAAGAAAAACAAAAATGTCTGAGCTTTCTTTTGACTCTACCACCATTTCGTCTCCTCTTTTTTAAATATATGTTGAGGGCACCTCGCAAATATATAACGCAGCTGTTAGCGTAGCTGTAGCCTTAGCGACCGGACAGTAGTGTTACTGTGTGGCTCAGCGGGGAATTGTTTTTCTGGAGTCGGCTCTTGACGGTGACGAAACGTCAAGCACATACCTGCCAACTTCCAGCTAAACTAGTAACTCTCTCGCGATGACTAAAGTACATGCATTAAATGAACGTGTTTGTCGGAGTAGCAATGCAGCAGGCAGTCCCTGCTGACATAGTCCAATCACACCTCTATGTAAGTATTGAATACAGCTTTATTTGTGGCTGTTGTATGGTTTTACATGCTTGATTGCCGTTTCTGCAGAACGCAACATATTAAACAAGCAAGAAGGTCTACGACAGTGGGCATCTATTATCGCTAAGCCCCCGTCAACAGATTTTACTCCTGTACTATTTAGAACACCTGATTCTCGAAACCATTTGTTCCCTAAGTTTTCAGCCAGACTCTTGGAAACTGGTTGGACCCTCTTAAGCTGCCTATGGCACCAAGACTGCAAGAAAAGAGGACATCGCTATGTATGTATCGAATAAGAATTGGAAATGGGGCGCTCGTCGAATGAAGACGGGAATAAGGGTAGTCAGTGGAGAATGCCAAGGAAAGCAACGGGGAAGATGTCGTAGGTTATTTTATTCTTTTCCAATAATATATTCTTTGAAATATAGATAGAAATTGAAAAAAAGCATGACCGCCGGGTCGCATCCTAACCCACGACCTCCAGAATACGCGTCTGGTGTGATGACGAGTCCGCTAACCGCGGGGATATGCTCCCCTCCGATTTTGGAGTGGCGCTGGCTACCACCTTCAAGCACACGAAAATAATTACCTTGATATACACGTGCAAGAAAGTGGAGGGGAGAGTCAATACATCTATATTCATCAATACTTGCCTTCCTTACTTCATCTTTGGGCTGTGTTAGCAAATAGTCTTTTCCTGGCCTTGTCTCCCATTCTTCTGCCTTGTTTTGTTACAGCTCACGCAAATGCCGCGTGTGTATTTAGGACTAACTCTAAGACAAGTGCCACGTCTTCACTGAGAACTAACTCCGATTATACAGTAGAGCCTCCATAATCCGAAGTCGCCTAATTAAAATTGTTGATTCATTTAAAGAGACGTGCCAGTCCCGGCAATTTATATCTAACTGAATAAAAAATGCTCACGAATTTCAATCTAAAACCTAGTATATGGGTGAATTAGAAGTTACTTCTAATTAAAAGCATTGAGCTTCCTGCAAAACTCAAAAGATTCCATCGTCAAAGCGGCGCCAGTTCCTGCACTGACATTGCCGACGTCTTAACCGAGTCATCGTACATTTGATTAAACGGCAGGACAGTTGAGATTCGTCCAGTGCAAGCATCTGCCTCTTCTGAGGTCCTTAACGTTCTTTGCTGTGCACAGCGCCATGTGAACAGTTTGTGTGCTCGTCACTTCACGCTTGTATTTGAGCCCTGAATGTCAACTATTAAGGCAGTACGTGACTTGGCGTCGAAGCCATAGATTCAAAAGGAAATCAAGCAGGGGTACCTGTTGCGCACTAATCACCACGCGCTGTTCTTGAGCTGTTTGTTTAATTGGGAGTTCGGTTACTTCGAAGTGTTTTACGGTCCCCGAACACTTCGTATTAACCGGAGTCGAGTGTAGTTCGCCTAAAGTAACCTCGCTGTAGTGGTGCCTAAATTCGTGGGAACGCATCAGTGAAACCTAGCCACTTCGTAAAAATTAATTTATTGGTGTATTTGATAAGGTGGAGGTTTTTATTGGGACGCCTTCCGCAAAATAGGGGCCGCCGAACGTACCTCATCTGATGTTGCGAGCAACCCTTCCATCGAAGACATATCTGACATTCGGAAATGGACAGAACAACTCTACAGGGATGGTAAGCAGGCTACGTACCTTGATGCACCCGCCGCTTTGCAGCGACGAGCTGTAATGCGGAGACCACCCGCGGTGAGAAAGAATCCGGCTCGAGGAGGATCCACGAGACCGGTCTGCCAACCAGATGCCATGTACCGGTCATCTGGGATGAGTAAGGCGGGAGCACAAAATCCTCGGGAAAGAAGATACGCTCACCTGAATGGAAATGGGCGGAAACCTCACTGCCAACATCATTGTTGGTTGTTTGGGGTGCGGGGGTCAAAATCGTGGAGGTGGGGGCTGCCCGAAGGGCCAGCACTGCGCACCGGAGTCCCACCTGCCGAATCGCAGGGACAGGGCGAACCCATTGTCTCCTACTCGGGACACGAAATATAGAACGCACTCCCTGTACGGCTGCGCAAAGGGCGACTAGCAGTTGAGGACTAGCCTCCAGCAGAATTCCCAGTGCGGGCGCAGTAGTACCCGGAAGCCTGACGCGTCCACGGGGGTGTAGTGTGCAATACAGATAACCACCCAAGCCATAGTGTTCAGGGCCGAGTAAAACCACTCGCGAACTCTGTCATATCAGACGAGCAACTGGTCTAGGGGGACATTCCCCCGAACGGAGACCCCCGGCCGATTGCTCACCGGGGTCCCGGATGGGGTAGAGGTCTGCCATGACACAGTTTGTGCATGAGCCGCTAGGTGGGTAGGTCGAGCCCGTGGCCACCCCGGCTAGGCCGAAGTGGTTGTCAAGTCCGGGATTACCCGCACCCCGGGTGTGTGGTGGTTGGACGCCGGGCTGGGTTGGCCCGGCACTCCTGACACATTGAAACCCTTGTTTCCACCACACGGCCGCTTAGGGCGGTTGCCACGCACCCCTTTAGCCGTCGGGCTCGTGAGCGCCGACGTGAGCGCCGTGGGACACCCCATGGAGGCGGGTGCGGGCAGGGGGGAGTGTACGCCAACTCCTACTACTCCCCCCGGAGCAGATGGTCAATGCTCCTGGTCCCACAAGAAATATCGACAGAGGCAGGCCTTTATCAACCCGATGCCAAGCTCCTTCACATGTGGGAGGCCAATCACAGTTTGCACCAGAGACTTCAGAAACAAAAGCTAAATCGCAACCTTAGGCGGTGTCTCGCTACTCAAATCGCGACATTGAAGATTACACAAGTCAGCTAACACGTCAAAAATGGCACAGCACGTGTGATCGAATGGAACGTGGAATTGGACTGTCAAAGACGTGTGATATCCTACGCTGGCTCATCGACACTATCATCAACAACCTCAGCATATTTCTACACAACTTTAAGGGTTCCGGCACCGAGCTAATCAAAACAATTAAAGATAGATACTTCGAAGACTACACACGTGAGGTCCTCCATCGGTACACGGGGCAGGAAAATGACCTCCTTGATTGACCCATCACGGTGTGCGAAGACTGAGGGCCAGATTGACCCCTCGAACTCGCTCGTCGCCAGGTCCAGATGGCATCACGAATAAAATTCTCAGAAATCTAGACGATGAATCTGTAGCCCTCACCCGCTACATGAACGTGACGTGTGCTGGGAGCGGGTCAGATACCTGACATGTGTAAAGCGGCAAAGGTTAGTATGAACCCCTAGCCAGGAAAGAAACTGCAGCTCGAAAATCTCAGACCGATTTCCCTCACATCTTGTGTAGTGAACTTAATGGAGCACGTCATACTCAACAGGCTTAACAGCTTCATGGAGAACAACGGCCTCTCTCCTCACACGATGATTGGCTTTCGACCAAAACTCTCTGCGCAAGATGTGATGCTTCGCCTGAAATACTACGTCATCGACGGGGTACACTGCTCCCCACTTGACACTAGAGCCACTTGGTTCTTGACCTCACGAAGGCCTTTGACAACGTCAAACACTCGGATATCCTCACAAACCTGAGCAAACTCGGCGTCGGGAAAAGAGTCGACGACTACATCAGCAACTTCCTTTCAGACCGCAAAGCTACCCTCGCTGTAGTGGAATCAAAGCGGATGCGATAAATCAAGGCAACAGGGGACCGCCGCAAAGCTCTGTCCTCTCCCCAGAAGCGTCTGCAATCCTTAAATTTGGCTTCCGTCACGATGAGCGAACCGGCAAAATCTACCCAATATGGGCACCCGCCCACACCGGCCTGGCCAGGAACGAGTGTGCGCACGATGCTGCTCGAGGGTTCACCGACTGAGCTGATGTCGACCCAAATACCACATTCCCCCATTCGTTCCCATGATCGGGAAGGGATCGGCTCGTGTACAACAGTGACATAACGAATCACTACCGTCTGAACGGGGCCTTTTCCCCCCGCTCATCCGTCACTCAATAAGAGAAAATCCGTCGTATGGCGACTACTTCAGACGAATTCGTATCCGAACCCGAGTTATGTATGGCTGCTGCTACCCAGGGCAACATTCCGACAAATGCCACAAATGTAAAGGAAGGGCACATCTAGCACATATGCTACGGGCCAGCCCGCTGGTGGCTGCACCCACGCGCAGAACAGCTCAGGCGGAGCAATAGGAGACCGTGTCACTCCCCTCCGACCCAGCGGATCAAGTCTGGGCCGTCCAGCTGGCGGAGGACGCTGCTTGAGCCCAAGGTCTCTTGACCGACGCCTAGGATCACCAGCCTCTCGCAATAAAGTTATTTCTCTCTCTCTTGGCGTAATCAGTTATCTCTGTATGTCGAAAGCAGGACCAAGGCCTCTCAATTTACGGGACGTTTAAGCCGAGCCCTAAAATAGGATGGCGAAACCTGTTTCGCTGATGGTATGCCATTTTTTCATATTAAACGTCCCTGTTACGATTGCCCCAACGTCGTCAAGGCTGACGGGCTACAGATGGTAATATATATATACAGTAGAACCCCGGTAATACGAATTCCAAGGGACCACGAGGAAGCGTCGTATCACCGGAGTGTCGTACGACCGGGGTGCGGGCAAATGCCGGCCGAGTAGACGGTATCGCGCTACAGGTTGGCTAAGGACTTAATTAAACTACTATATTTAGCGCGTTCTCGTGTGATTTACGAACTTTTAGCTGAAATTCCAAGTTTAAAAAAAGCAACGCCTAAGTTGTGGCCCCCGCCCCTCCATGGCCTCCGAGCTAACCCGCCAGCCACACCCGTGTCGTCCGGCGCTATTTATGGCCCGCCAGTCCCGCTCCAGTGCGCGCACGAGGTAAGGGTGACGTGGTCGAGCAAATTCAGAAGAGAAAAGGCGAGTGTGAAACTGCCAAGGCCAAGCGAAACGAACCATAATACAAGTTGGAAACGGAAAATAACTGAATCTGCCGTACATGGTGGAGACACCCTTTGAATGGTCCCGTGCCATCGCTATTTTTCCCACAAGACCCAGCAATGCGAAATAGATAAGATGATCGAAACTTCGCGAGTAAACCACGTTGCGGCGAAAATTATAGCGCGGTCTTTCTACAGTGACTCGCTGCGGCTACCAGTCAGTGACCCGAAATGGCGGTGCCAACGAATCCGTGTCTCCACCCTTGCGGCGGACGCGCGGGAATTGAGGTGCTCGAGGAAACAAAGGAGCGGAGTGACAACGCGGCTTTGAAAGACACCGATAAGCGGAGATATTGGGCGAGAGAAAGATGTGAAAGGAAGAAGCTTCGATCGAGCGGGCGGAGAAAGCGGTTGTTCGGTCATCGCCACGAGGTTGCGGTTTATGTGTTTTCGCGATCGTCGGTGGCCAGCCTGCCACCTGAACTACTTTTCGCGGTTGGCGCGTTGGCGTACTGCTGAAGCGTGGGGCCATGGCAGGTTAACTCCCGCTCACGAGTACCCGCCTGCTGCCTTCCGTCTGTTCAGTAAGGGGTCTGGCCTGCCTGCGGATCTTTGCACATCAAGCAGCGTCAAACGGGAATTAAGAATAAAGAAGGGGGGGGGGGGGACGAGGCCGTGAAGAGGTGTAAAATATGAAGAAAATGCCGGCTTATCCGAGCCAGGTTGCGTCGTATGAAGCGGACCGCGTGCACCCGAGCGTCATATCATCGGGGTTTTCAATGCATTGTTTCTATTGGGAGTTTGTCGGGACTGCGGTGATGCGTCGCAACAAGCGGGTCATCGTAAGTATGGGGGACGCAGCGGGGTTCCACTGTATATTACACCCGCCCTCGACTATTCCGACACACCATTACATGCGCAATTGGTTCAGAATGTTTAAAGGCATCCAGTCGAAACTTGACTTTCAACTTCGCGTTCCTTTAGAAGCGTAGCGCAAATGCTCGACTCAGGACAAACTGGTTTTTTAGGACTCATGCTACTAATTTATAGATATTAAATAGAAGCGATCAGTGTTCTTCTTACAGCAGAACATGACAGAAGGGCAGGCAGGTCTTGTTGTGGTGCGATACGCATCCCTTGGCGATTTCCACAAACAGCTTTTGCGGCATTATTTAAACGCAAAATTTTCAGCTACCAGTTTTAACGCTACATTCCGATTGCAGATAATCCGCCTTTCGCACGTATTTCACTTAGCTGGGGCACAGCTATGTAAGCCACCAATTTACCCATACAAAGCGGCTAAAACCGATGATCAACAGCATATTCGCTAATAATACTATCGAAATAACTAGACACAGCGGTGCAAAGGTCTTCGTTGAGGTACGCGCGTTATTGCAAACGACGTTCGTCGGAGAATTCATCCCGTGTTGTTCCTTACGTTGTGCCTTACTATTGTTAATATTATAACACTATTATAACACATTTTCGATGATATCAAAGGAAACTAAAAGGTTTGGTAAAAGAGGCCGAATTTCAGTTGAACGGGTGCTGTTCCTAGGCAATAGTTAAAGTTTTGCTGAGTGAGTTTTGCTCACTAGTGAGCTAAACATTAAATCAAGTCTTGCGTATGTAGTCAATCTGTTTCAAACAACAAGTCCTTTGACTATAGGATTGCATTAATCGGCTGAATCCGCATAGAGGATCTCGGCATGCTTTTGTTTTAATTCATGGTCGCAACATGTGAGCGCACGCGCGTATGGAGGCCCGGGATATACAAAGAAAGCTACAGCAGAGATTTGAAGTGTAACGAGGGCTTTAAAACTAGTACTCGCCAGTTAAATTTTATTGCACATGGCACGTTTTGGATGCACGATGGGCTCCTCTACCATTCACTGTGCATCAAATAAACTTCCTACTTCTTCAAAACAAAATAAATGCCCCAGCTAACTTCCTACCTCTCTAATTGCTGAGCTAAAGAGTTTAAATTTACGCAAAAACAAAGCAGAAACTTGCCGTGGCCAAGTTCTACGATATTCCTAATCTCCTTCTCTTCTTTTCAGGAGGGAAGCAGCTGGCTTTAAGCACGGCATGATAAGCAAGGAATATACAGGCAAGTAACCCATTTAGACGTCGACAACACGCATCGAGTACAATAGTGTGCAGCCGTTACAATTCACGTTTTATGTGCGAGCTTTTATTTTACATTAATGTTAAAATAGGTAACCATAACCTGTTTCAGAGCTGGAGTTTTTGGGGCGGAGTACCTTAGAACCGAACAATTTCCGTCAGCGTCCATGAGCATAGCATTTGCGACCGCAAAAAATCTAACAGGCACCCGCAGAATTCGAGCCTGTGCATATGGTAGACCACACAGAGTTAGTGTCAGTCGTCCGACCCACTGGTTTACGAGCGTGAGTTAGTACCCGAGAGTCAAACGTCTTACTTTCTCGCCTGTAACGGTGCGGAGTACCTTAGGACCTCTCAATGTCCTTCCGCGTCCATCCGTGCGCACACCACCATCAAGCGAAAATCAAGCGAAATTCGATTTGAGCCGTGAGTTGCAGTTTCATTTAGGGAATAATCAAGGTGCCACTCTCGGATAAAATCGAATGACGGTCGGGGCGCAAATGGGATGTCAGTCGGGGTGAAACTTTGATGTCATTTCGAGTCCTCGTACTCCGCACCCACGCCATCATCCACGTAGTGGAGATTCTGCCATTTTTTCGACAACTTCACAAATGTACCTGAGTTATCTGTTCCTTTATGTGTTCAATGATGTCTCCAGTGTGTGACGGTAGTAGGATATTCCTCTTCAAAGAACCAAGCTGCATTCCCACACTAGGGTTTAAGTGCAAGGCTTTCCGGGAAAATTTTGCGAGCGATTTATTTTTTTTAGGGCAGAGAGAGATCTTGAATTTCTACCCTCAAAATTAAACCAAATTTCCCCACCAAAGAAGAGCGACGCTGATATTATGCGAAAAATATGACACGGGAAGGATAGCGGTTATTTAGGCCACGTACTGTGGGTAGGCCATGCGAGTCCATGTCTTCAGTGCATGTGAGCATCCACATACCCTTTTTGGTACTGAGGCATTCTTTCTGAATAACTAACTATTTTGATGCCATCTACTGGCATTATTATTTCCTGTTTTCAATTTTCGGTATGAGAAAAATTATTTTAGAGTTTTTAAAATGTGAACAGTAATTTTTACATCTCTGATTGCATGCTCACCACAGAGCGCAGACGACCACAGCTAAAAGCGGATTGCAGGCAGAGAACGCCAGTTTTTCACTTTGAATTGCTAGAAAAATTCAAACAATAAGATAGCTAACAAACAATTAATAATAAAAATTGATTGGAGTACCAATTTGATTGTTGAAAATTCCACAATGGCAAACGCGGGAGTGCGCTCAAGGGTGCACTGAAAGGGCGCCACAATCGACCGGTTTGGTGTTTTTCGCTCGCTTTCATCGACGCGGCGACACATTGCTATAATGAAAAATTGGCCAGATGGCAGACTAGCCGACTTTTTAGGGACTATACCGGGAGTGCTCTTGTGCAACCGCATTCGGCAGTGACAAGCTATCCACGACTTTCTTCGGGACGGCCGGTCTAGCCTGGCTGCGTTCAGGCGTGCTTCTTTCTGCGTTTTTTAACACGGCTTTTTGGTGCAGTGGGCTCACTGGCGCCATTTTCTTTCTTCTTACACATGTAGCGTAACTGGTTAATTGGTTTTATTGTCTTATTTTCCGCAATTTTGCTTGACTAGACACATGGTTCGCGCCTAAAAAAAGCGTTGCCTGCTAGAAAAAACAACAACAAACAAACAAAAGAGCACGCAGATCCAGACTAGGGGGTACTCAAAGACGCCGAAAAATGCATGACAAATTTCAACTGTCCTAACTTTACGACTTGCTCAAAACGCACGTCTCATCCGTCCCTTATTCGCGCTTCACGACGTTCTCGCGCAACGACGCACGCCTGCGGCTACATACGCCGCTGCCTTTACGCCGATTGACGACGTCGGAGAGGGCGAGTAACCACATAAAGCCGCAACCATGAAAAAGGCCGCAACGCGCGCGTAAACCAATGCGCCGCGCAGTGTGACTCGACTACTCCGGACTCAGCTTTGTGGTGACGAGCTCAACTACATTTTAACTCAAATAAAACAAATAATGCCTATTCTTACAAAAGTACGTATATTTATTACAGAAACAACTGAAACAGTTCTTGGGACATTAAAAACGTTAAGGATTAGTATGCATACTTGGCAGGCCTAAAACCCTCCGCTACATTTGGCGTAAACTACTTTGCTCCCATGGTTGCTCGTTGCTTCGCGTGTTTTGTCCGGCTGTTTGGTCTCCGTATTTTACAAATTACTTCACTTTATCGCATAATTAATAGTGAAGTTAGCTTTTTGATGAATTCGCTGCTTTCTTATATGACATGACCGCCGATAACATCACCGGCAGAGGTCTACGTCAACACCATGCGCCCGTAAGTTTGCGTCGATGTCTGGCGGGCTCTGACTTTGGCGTAACAAGCGCGTACCAATGCATTCGGCGTACGCCGGTTCCTTACACGCTTACGCCAGTTTACGTCGTTGCGCGAGTACGTCGGTTTTACGTGTGCATGTGGTTGGGCCTTTAGGCGCAGGTAAAGATGCCCAGGTGGTCGAAATTAGTCAGGAGCCCTTTACTACGGCGCGCCTGATGGACTGCGTTGCGTCGCTTTGTTAAACCCTACAATCAATCAATCAATCAATCAATCAATCAATCAATCAATCAATCAATCAATCAATCAATCAATCAATCAATCAATCAATCAATCAATCAATCAATCAATCAATCAATCAATCAATCAATCAATCAATCAATCAATCAATCAATCAAGTAACACTCGGGTGTGCCGTCCGTAGGCCGAACGCTTGGGTTTGGGGTGTGCGGCCTGAATCGATACCTGCTGCTTGACTTTTCTGCAGCCATGTAACGTTCGCCGTCACGAAATAACGGAGATTGAATATAATGGCACAATTAGCAGTGAAAAAGGAGACACTGAACGTGCTTTTTTGAACATTGTTTTCTCTAAGCCCTATTGAACTGGCAAAGTTCGAAAGGGAATTAGTGTCATTTCTGCCAAAAATTGATGACGAAGCAAAGTCACTTCTTAACCATAAGCTTAACAAACATTGATTATAAAATACTAATAAAAATATTGGCTAGAAGGTCCCAGACTGTAATTAGCATCTTAGTAGGGCCGCATCAAATGTGTGATATTAAAGGCAGGTCAAATTTTACGAACATACACAAGGCCCGGAGTGTACTTGAGATTTGCGACGTGACGCATACAGGCGTCGGAATGCTTCAGGTAGACCTAGAAAAGGCGTTTGATCATGTGCCCTACGATGAACTTATGGCGGTTTTGGAACATAGTTACATCGGGTCAGTCATTCTGGAGGGTGTGCGCATGGCGTATATCAACTTTACAACTAGACTTATCGTTAACAAAGTGATTGGAAGGCGTATAGGAGTGCAGAGGTCCATGAGGCAGGGGTTTCCTCTTTCCCCCCTCCTCTTTTGCATATATATTAAATAATTATGTTTAAGCATAAGAAAAAACACGACACTGTCAAGGGATTTCATTTTCATGCAGCTGAAATTAAAGTTTTAGCATACGCGGATGATTTCTCTATCTTCTGCGTAGAGCAACAAAGCCTTGCTAGGGTCATTAATACACTCAAATGGTTTTGTTATGTTAGTGGATATGCTGTAAACTGGGACAAGTGCCTGGGCATCTGGCACGGAGAGTGGAGTTTACCACCGATGGTATTTCAAAATGTCAAGTGGGTGACGACATCGATGAAGTACCGTGGTGTTCCCCTAGAGTATTATTCCGACAGTGACCCTTACTGGAGGAGACAAGCCGTAGAACTTGGGAAAATGCAGAGAAGTGGAAGGGCGCGAATTTATCCAGCTTCACTCGCACAACAATTTTCAACCTTTTTGTGGCGAGCAAACTTTGGTATGTGCTACAGGTACTTCACTGTTCACGGGCAAAAGTCCAAAGTTACATCGTGTTTTCGCAGTTTTTGTTTGGGGTTCAAGCTGGGAGAGGATGAGTCGTACAAATCTTTCTCGACGTGTACGGGAAGGGGGGTTAGGTTTAACACATTTCTTTTTACGTCAGTTGGAAAACCGCCTTCTGTTTTGGCGGGATGTAAAGGATCCCTTTTTGCGCACCCTTTTCCATGTGAGATTAGGCAGGGTTTTGCCTTAGCTGTACGTTACGACATTGTGTATGCCAGGAGGTATCCGTGGGTACCTAAAAGAAGTTGTGGACTCGTTACGTTTTTTTATGCGCACGGTTTCTGTTGGTGTATTTGAGCGTAGTCACTTGGAAGAGACTGTATAACTATATTTGCGACACTGTTTTTGCCATTCCTATTGCTCACTCGCCTGGCACAGGTTGAGATGTGTTAAAACGTGTTAAAACAATGTTGCACCGGGATGTAAAACATTTTTCTTTCAACTGTACACACCGGGACACTCCTTCTGAGAACATGGAGGCAGGAAAATGGCCTTTTTATGCCGTAGGGTGAACAGTGTTGGTTATGCAACAAGCCGGAAACCATTGAACATGTTTTCATTGACTGTTGGGATGGGGTCTTCTTCTGGGATGTGCTGCAACGTACGCTGAAAAAAGATCTGCCAACCGATGCTAATGGTATTCGGCATTTGTCCATTGAATATGATGATGATGGTGCTCCTCTAGATCTAAATGTTACTAGGTCTGCACAGTATATGGAGATGCCGAATGGCAGTCCGCCACTCGGACATTGATGCGCGCCCAGTAAATGAGTATTTCCGAGAGGCCATATTATCTTTTCTTGAAGTGAAAAAGGCACGCCAATGTGTTCCAAACTGGTTGTCACAAGTGGAAAAGTTAACAAAAATGAAAATATTTTAGAAGTCAGCACTGTATCCCTGAGTAAAAGAGTGATTTTATGTATTAGTGTAATGCGTTTGTTTTGTGGTTGTGTATTATGTTTGTAACAGCGGTGTTTGTCTGGAAATAAAGAAGGAAAGTAGAAATGACGCAAGCGGATAGACGCCCACTTTATAACGCAAGTGACCGAGGTTCGATTCCGGACACGGGAAGTGTTTTTTTTTTCTTTCACTACATTGAATTCTTCTTCATCATCAGAGCAAGTTGGCTTTTCTGCATGGCGTATTAGCGTACAACGGTATCTGTGAGAACACCTAAGCTTCGGTTTAAAAAGTTCTGGCGAAAGCTGCTCCGTAGCAGACGAAATAGGCAGATTTGGTGGCTAACAGGGATATGCGCTGTCGGTTCCATGTTTTATGCCGTTTATCCTTCGCATTCTCGCGGCTAGGCCGCACAATCCGCCGCTATTCCGTCATTTCAGATCTGGCTGTTTATGACTGTGGATTGCCTAGTCGCCCACTCAGAAAGAAGTTCTGAAGTTTTTTTTTTCTGAAAGCGTGGTCATGGCGCGAATTTTTCTATTCTAAAACAGGCTTGGCTTACAACGGAGCAGTATGCAAATCAGAATTGAAAGTGGCCATAGTTGAAGATAAGGGTGCAAAGTACCTGGCCAGTATAATTATACCCCACGAAATGGGCCACTTGTGAGTATGCTGGACCCTTGGTCTTCTAGTTGCACAATTAATTTCTGTGTGGTGACTTGCTGCGACGTAGTCGTACCATGCGGACCAGAATCGTGTGCTTGCAATATTAGGCACTCTATCAAACTGCTGGCTGGTTTCTGTGTATTGTCCGAATAGACTTGTACGAAATCTGGTTATACAATCCTAATAAGTGTTATTATCAATGGTAACACCAGCCTTTATTTCGAATCTAGGGCCTAGGTACCTGCATTGTATTTCCAAGGATAACAATCTAGACAATTCTACGCAATCATATGTCGTCCGCCTACTGATTTTAAAACCGCCGCGGCGGCTCAATAGCTATGGCGTTGTACTGCTGATCCGGAGGTTGCGGGTTCGACCCCGGCCATGGTGGCTGCTTTTCTGATTGAGGCGAAGAGCGAGAATGCCGGTGTCTCAACATTTGGCCGTACGCGAAGGATCCCCAGGTGGCCAAAATTAATCTGCAGACCTCCACTACGGCACGCCTCATTGCCTGTGTAGCGTTGACGCGTTACACATAACAATCAATCAATCAATCTACGGATTTTAAAATTCTTAGTTACTCCTGTGCGGCCTATGCAAGCAAGCTTCCAATCTCTCCGTAACGTTTAGGGTGTCACAGTTTGGCGTATACAAGAACGCTATTATGTGGCCTATGGCCTCGGTATTTGCATATAGACTAAGTTTCAGACATCTTAACAAAAAAAGCCTTCCCCACATTGCACTTGGGCGAAACCCTTAAGATAACGTTCGACGGTTATGAAGTGGAGCGCTTCTTACGAAAATATAGGGATCTCAAGACGTGTTTATGAAACGCGCAAGGTCTTTCTTTCATACTTTAATTTCAGGGGCCCTTTATTGACTAAATAATGTCTTTCCAGCAGCGCATTGGCGCATGGTACTCAAACAAACTTTTCCTTACAGGCCCCCTTTTAGCGAACTTCACCCTACAATAAACACCTACCCGAATTTAGTGCCAGCAGTAATATTGTTATAACGAATAGGTTCAGACACCAACCGGCTGTTCACAACAATACAGAAATGAAGGAAGGTGCAGGTATTAAAAAGCAGCCAAACATTTCTAGAGCACCGTTTTTGGCACTTGTTCGATTTTTTCCTAAAATGGCCTCATGTAAGGCCCCATTGTATTTGTTCTTGTTAAGGCAACGCTGAATCATCAGTTTTAACGTAATGTATTTCGCATGTCAGCTCCCGATTTTTTATGAAATACCATGACTGCAGTCAAGTTGCATGTCTGTCTTCTGCCTACCCCACAAAAAAAACCGTTCATTTCAGATTGGGGGCACCTCATGATGGGCCTGGCAAACACAAGCGCTCCGGATGCCCCATCTACGGAGCTATCATGGCGCCGGAAGTTGAAGGCAGCAGCGGTCACCGTTTCTCTGAATGCGCAGAAGAAGCGATAAGGGATCACCTTGAGTATGTTCATGAGAAAGCTGTTAGCGTTTTCTTTTCCGGGGCTAATTAGGTTCCAAAGTGAGCATTCGGTACATGGTGTCGCAAGTTGTTAGAGCCGCTAGAAGATATCAGTAGTGATTACAGTTTAACCAACTTCTTTTAGGTCCGACCTACAGAAGTGGTGTCTGTGGGCCAGTTGAGAGCCGACTGACTTAAGAATGGCATTAAAGCGTCCTGCCAAAAGCCAATCAAACAAATATTTAAGGATTTGAAGGTGTCCTAAAATGAATTTTGCACACAATAAATAAAGAAGCGCACTTGTTAGGTTCGGTGCTCAACGTCACCTGTGCAATGCAAAACTTTTTTACATGCAGTAGAAAGCTCACACTTTCGTTACAAAATTTGTGGCCGCTTTCCCACCATTTCGTGGGTGTTTTTGGACACCGCCACTTAAACGCATGTACACCACCGATTTTTCCATGTGCATCACGAAGGGAGACCCTGATATTATGCGACTTTTTTCTCGCACTTTCGGCGCAGAGAAGCGATCGATCGTCTGTTCAGCGTCGGAGTGTCACCGTAGCACTTCGTGCAGCAACGTTACACACTATCCTGTTCGTTTATATGTAACTGTTTTACTCTATTACCATACTTCTCGTTAGGGCGTGCTTACACTAGGCCGACACGACGACGAAATGACGGCGACGCCGACTTCCGAATCTGCCCATCGCGTTGTCACATGACGCCGACAGCGACGCAAGCACAGTCGGCCGATGAAAACTCCGCGTAGTGCAACGTTAGTGGCTCGCCGACCGAATACGCTGACAAAACCGGCCCACCAACGGGTCACAGAGGACTCGATGCAGAAGGGAATACTGCGTCCTGACAACATTCGTTCCATAATACATACCGCTCTGGATTGTTAGTTTATAGAGCCTAACAATGGCGAGGTCTATGAAGCCTATAAAGCTCATCACTAGCTCTAATGCGATTCGTATTTTGACTTACGACGCGTCGGCCGATTGCTTCAACGACTAAATCGTTTCCCTGGAGCAAGCAACTGCATATGCGTGCGCGACCGCCACGCTTCAAGAACATATGAGGTCAGTTAAGTGCAGAAGAAGAGTTACGGAAGTTCACTTAGGAAGTAAGGAATCAACATCGGTCAAAGTGTTTAGCATAAAGAGTAAAACAAAAGAACGGCGAGCACTATTTCCGCAGTGCAAGTAGTTGTAGTATTAGAGACTTTATTACAAAGTCAGATTATTTAGCTCTCAGAGGGTGGCGCCCTTAGTCCAGTGCCACATTTGCTGCTGCAATTTTTTTATTGCCCGTTTAATGAGTCCGCGCTGGTCGTCCAAGGCTGAGCTGGAAAGAGCGGCTTCCCGTATGGAGGGGGAGGGGCTGGATATAGGTGATTGGGTAGATGGCTTGATGCATTCCGATGTAGAGTAATACAAGTTTGAATGTCCTGCGCAGGATGGGCATCTGTTTGGGTAGATGGTAGGGTAGAATGTGTGCCGGAGCGAGAGTCTAGGAAATGTGTTAGTTGAGTGTGTTAGCCGCTGGCGGCATGCAGCGGCTTCCTCATGGGTGAGTTGTGCGTGTGCCGGAGGAAGTGTCCTACGGGAGAGTCTTTAATGTTGTAGTATATGTTCGTACGTCAGTGGGAGGCTTTCTGTTTTCTCCGGTTTGGGTTGCTCTTTAGCTGACGCCGGGAGGGTGAGGCCTCGGGCTCTCGCATGAATGCGTTCATTGTTAGGGATACACGTATGCCCAGGTATCCAGATCAGACAGACTGGTGGAATGTGTCGGTTTCGCTGCAGGATCTAATGGGTGGTAGGGGAGATACGTCCTTGCGCATAATTTTGGCATGCCTGTTTCGGGTCGGATATAATATTTATTGGCTTTCGTGAAGGGCGAGTGCTGACGGCGAGGGCTATTGCACACTCTTCCTCTTCCGTGCTGTTCCCAGAGCGTACGGTGGCTGAGGTTATCACCTCACCCCTACAGTCGGCTACCACTGCCACCTTGGCATTTATGGGTGGATAGTCTTCTGCATCCGTATACGCCTCGAGCACTGCCTGTAGGGGCGCCACTGAAATCTTCCTAGCGGCCCGTTTCGAAAGCAGTCGCGTGCGTCTCCAGCCCGGGCACCACTGTCGCCGTTGCTTTTGCGGCGCGTTCGGGACTGATTTTTTTGCTTGTATGCGCTCCAAATACATTTTATGCGGAGAAGTCGCTCTGTTCGAAATGTGGTGCATTTACGAGAGTGTAACTGCTTTGAACACGATCTAAGTGGGGTACATTCGGTCCGAATATAAGCGCCAGCTGTCTGTCACAGGCCGGCGTCGCGAAATCGGCATATGCATAGAGACGACTGTACATCCACTGCCCTGAAATTTACTAACAGTACCTCCGTAGGCAGTCCTCGTTCAGATGCTCATGCATATTGCTCACATGTATATTGGTCATGTATATGTACGTATATTGGTCACATCTCTTTTTCGCGAATTGATCTGAAACACACCTCTGGCGTACCTCTACTCCTAATTTAAAGGAGCCATGAAGAGAAAATACAGCTTAGTGTAATTTGAAACAGCGAAGATTCAGTATCTCACTCAGCTACATTACAGCCCCAAAAATAGTTTTTTAACAAAAAAAGCAAGAAGTATTGAAAAACTATCAAATTTTGCAGCAACAGTGACGTGTTATGAGCAATAATGACGTCATACGGGCCAACAATAAAACATAATTTTCAGTACGTTAACTGCACGTTAGTATTCAAGTGATGTGGTCAAATGGAACTAGAGGCCCCATTACAGACGTCCAGTCATGTGTCGTCGCGACAGGTCAGTTAGGCGGCCGCCAATCGCACAAACAAGGTTCCGTGATGTCATAGAAAAGTTGCGGGAAATTGGCTAGGGGGTCGCGACTGCTTCACACGTTTTCTTTAATATCTCCGTTATTTTTTCGAAGATTGCGATGATATTGGTATCATTGTTATCGGCACTAAGCAGTCTTTCTAACAAACCCAACTTGTATTTTGTCTTCATGGCTTCTTTAATATTATGACATGGCAGCTTATCAGTAAAGTAACGCTTTAACAAAGATAGTGTTACATCTAAGACAAGATTCCACAGAACAGCGCTTATCTACACGAGGGAGAACAGATATGCTAACACAGCAAGTAGCGGAAAATATTTTTATGCGGTTGTAACGGTCTCTCTTTCAATGCATAAAATACAGGGGCATGAATGACTACGTATACTTTAATTGCATTTGCGTACGAAACCCTGTGCAAGACTTCCTAGAAGTACAAAAGCACCTGGCACCACCAGATTTCAACACTGATGACTTCTGTAAGGCCACTGAAGGAGCAAATCATTACTACTCGGTAAGCCTAGTACCTACTTTAAGAAGCCTTTACTTACAGCATGCTTTTGCCGTCGGGTATCCAGGCTTAACCTGAACCGTTGCGCATGCGTTCTAGTGCTACCCGAACATCTAACTTTTAAAGGCTAAAACAGTTTACGGAATGGTCTCGTTTTGACACAAATAGTAACAATAGAAAAGTGAACATCGGTGAAAGAAATCAAATGGTTTACATGTTTTGTATGATGCTCTTGTAATTTACAAAAACGAAAAGAAACTGCCGCCTACATGATACGCATAAATGATATTATCCACGGCCTTGGTGTATTGTTGCGCCATTTATATTTGCTTCAGGAATTGGAGAACTGCATAGTGCATTGTTACCATGGCGGATTTTGGAGTGGTTATCCTGGCCTGCATTATCCGGCGCCATACGGATTTCGATGTGGTAAAAAAAAGGTGAATACATTGTGCATATATTTGAGCTCGCCACTATTTTAAGTGTCAATTCTTAAACAAGTACGTCTTTGTGTTCACTTCGCCCTCCGTGTTCTATTTACCAGTGTCATGAAGACAACAACTGGCTTCGCAAAGATTACATTGGACGGTATTGTTACTTTTAGAAACAACTAATAATTATATTTTCTGCCAAGGAAACAGATACCGTAGCATAAAATCGTAGTTACTTTTCATTTGCGATCCACAGCACCTCATTGGAGCTTGCATAAATAAACGGTTGCTGTTTTGCCCCATACACTGGCACTTATTACAAATACTGTCGCAAAATTGAAGCAAAAAACTCTGCCGGAACCAGACTTTTTAGTGGTCACTGCTTTATCCGTGTTACATTTCTGAAAGAAACAAGTGCAAAAGAGAAGTACAAAAAATAAAAATATGAAGGTGCCAAAAATTAGCATGAGCCACAGTTAGTATATACCATAATAAAAATTAGTATAACAAGCAATAAAGAAGACTGTTATAACCAATATTATTGGTTCCTCAAAAATTTCACCTTGTTTCTGCTGCTGCATTATACATAAAATTATTTAGAAGCCAAAGCTTTGCTGTAAAAGTTTGCCACAGTACTTCTCAGATGTGGCTGCTTTTTTCATTTTCAGATTTGTATGTACGGCCACTGCGTTCCATGCTCCAGCTACAAGCCAATGTGGAAAGACTGTGAAAAGGTCTAAACTAGTGCATGTTCGTACAGACAATGAAGCATTCTATTGTGCGAACACATGCACGGATGATGCATTAACCGCAGTAGTAAATTATTTGTTTCATGTACATCAGCGATCTTTTCGCTTCTTACCTAGCTACACAAATTAACTGGAAACAAAATGTTTTGGGCAGCATTGTACACTTATACTCTGTTTAGGAGAATTTCTCGCCGGCCGCGCTGACATGGCATTCTGCAACTTTCTATCGCTGTATTATCATTACTCCAAAGTTTTGCGTCGCGTAAGAAACAACATAGACGGTACTCTCACAAAACTGGGAATATCACAAGGCCTAAGCTGCCTAGGATGCCCATCAAAACACAGTGTTCGATGACCCGCCGCTGGCCGGTCAACTTGGCGATGCACATTGCTTTCCTGAGTGCTGAACTGAGGCTGATAGCGGGTTGGTCACAAGTCACCACTAAAATATAAGAATGGATGGACTTATTTTAAGGACTTCAAATCGCGTACACAGTGCGAAACCTGCCTACTGACAGCGGTCTGAGATATCTTGGCAATTATGCAGAAAAGTGAATAACGACTGCTGGTGAGCTCGCCACGTTAGCACGTAATATTTGGTTCCGAAGAAATAAAAGATGTAAGCACAAAAAAGAAAGGCACACAAAGCCTTGTACTAACAATAAACATCTGAAGGAAAAACCGGTACTTGCATAGAAAATAGCTTCGATCAAAAGGAGCAACCAGCTGCAACACTGTTCCAGGGGCTAACACTTTTCAGTAAAATCTCTACGTATGTCGCGGCATGAATTTTAAAATACGGAAAAACGTAAGATGCGGGGACACCTTCTCGAAAAAGACTGTCAGAGTTTCTTGAGTGGGTGCTACTGTGCCAAAATTATGGTACACTCTTTTATGTGCGTTTCCGTCATGTCTGCATCTGCCTGGCTTTTTAAGATGTGCAGAGCAATGGTGGATATTTTATTGTTTGTCTACATGTTTCATAATAAGCTAAAAAGGTAATGAAGTACGCAAAAATGGTAGAGCAGGTATTCTATTGTAGATTTTCGCGGAAACAATCCACCGATATTTCAGTCAAGTATGAACAGGTCACCAAGAAGTATTGGAAATACCAGGCGATGGCTGCCGTTTTTTATTGCAAAACAAAAACGTTTGATTTGATTGGTCAAGTTAGTGATTCGCACATCACAGCTTGCTTGTCTTATAATTCTGGGTGCTAAACACTACACTTCTTACCAGCCTGACAGCCAAACGACTGTCTGCGGAAAATATACCATCAACGAAGGGCCTTAACTAAACCTCAATACACCTGAAACCAGCAGCATTGACTCTAACCCCGTACGAAAAGCCTACCGTGAACCTACTACCGCGGCAGTGGAACGGCCGCGACTGAAAATGTAATAACGCCGTGCAAGATCTTGAAAGTATGCTATTCAAAGAAACCTCACAGTTCTCACACCAAAGCAGGATACGCCATTCGCAGTGGTTATAGCATCCCATGCGCCAAACATTTCACTCTACAGACCATAAGTTTGCACCGAAACGTCATCCCGGCCATCCGATCGACATCTGTTAAGGGAACACTAACAGTCAAAAACCGATGGTCGCACGTTTGAACCCACGAGGCCGGTGACGCCCCTGACTCTAATGAATTTGTATGGAAAACGCGGCAGGGATAGCCGATTGTTAGATTGGATAAAAAGTTAAAAAATCCCAAACATAATTACCTGGTCGCTATTGTAGATTACAATAGCGGGAGGGCAACGTTAGACTACACAAACACAAGAGCACAAAGCTAATATTGAGCACTCAAAGACAAGAGTCATCCAAAAATTCGACGTGGACATCGATAAGCGATATACAGTATATTTAATAGTCTGCAAAGCATCCAAGAGAATACCAAATCCCTGAACTAACGAATCACGCTTAGAATGCAGCTACACCTTCCAGAAAACTCATAAACACTGCATTATTTAAACCAACCCATCGAAGCACCAGATTCCCATTGATTAAAAACTGCGCTTGTAATTGTTGTTTCCAAGCAAGGCACATGATACTGCCAAAAAGAAGAATTAAGGCCCTGTTTTGCCTACCTCCTGCGAAGGAGTACTTATAAATTTTAGTTGACGCCCGCAAAAATGGAGTGCAAAGCAAGACCAGTTCTCTTATATATAAACTCAGGCGACACGCGCCAGCTCAAGACACGATGTTAGGCATCAACTACTGCACGGCGAAAGTAAAAAGCACCGCCCACACCTATACCATACATGTGGTAATATAAATAAAGCCTTTAAGATAAGCCCGTACCTGCGACAAAAATTTGAAACAACTTTCAAAACCCCTGAGTGCCTTGCAGATTTTATCCCTAACACGCTCGTCTAAATAACAGTACAACACCACGTCAGAAACCACCACAAGCGTACCGCAGGTGTACCTCCCGAAGCCATACTCTCTGCATCTTGGTCAAGGGCTTTATTTCTCTCATCATAAAGGCTATCCCCTGGCTACAACATACCATCTATGCTGATGTCCGTACCCTTTGGTATCCCACGGGCTTTCCTGGTGCTCAAGAAGAGACCCTTCAACCGGGCGTAGTCTGCCTTATAATCCAGGAAGTTTGTTGGGCTGATGAGCGCTCCCAAGAGAAAGGCCTCTTGTAAATAGGAAAAAATCCTAACACCCCTCAATTTAGATAATATGTTGCCACATTGATCTAGGTGCACAGGTATATATTAGCTGAAGATTACCAGACAATGAAAAACGACCCGTCGAAATTATGAAAACTGACCCGCCACAATTCGATGTAACAAAACAAACTTCAGTGTCCACTTGGCTGCTATTGGGGTATTTTTTTTTTGGGGGGGGGGGTATTGGGGTAATGGGAAACAAGATATTACAGCTCGTTTAGGAGTATGGCGTTTTTAAAAGAGACGAAAACGGAGGAAGTTTGAAAACGAGCGCTGTATCCTAGAAGTAAAGGGAATAAATGAAATTTGTTTGTTGTACAATCGCCGAAAATGTTTTTTCTGAGGAGCTCAAATTTTGCACACGAGAGTAAAATGTGGTTTACTGTTAGATTTTGGTCACCTTCTGTACATGTCGGTTTATCGTGTGTGTATGCGTATGCCCCATCCAAAGACACAAAATAGTTTTTGAGGTGTTTTTAAATCTGCTTAATTCCGACTGTGATATACTGGGCTTAACTATGCGACGTTTGCTGCGGGTTTTTTTATCAGATGAGGGCCCCCTCATTCTGTTAGTTTACTCCTTATATAATTCATATAGTCGCTGTGAGGAATGTCTACTTGTTTAAAGTTCCGTAGCCGGCCTGTGCGGCACATGCATCCGCTCTCTCAGTTTCATCGATTCCATGATGATGATGATTATTATTTCTATTGGTTTCCCCTTTGTATCGGGGTGATGACATGTCATCTGACCAAAAAGGACTAATATACCTATGTTTTACACTTTTGGTTCAATACTAGCGCTGCTTAGGGCAGGCACAAAAAGCTTAATAGGCACAAAATACTTTTTTTTCCTGTTACAGGTGGTAACTGTCCTAGGCAATATTCCCCTCTCTGCTTTTCGTCCACCAGCATTCTAATCTCCTTTTCGTCCCCTCGACAGCCTTGAAGTTAACTTCCTCTGTGATACCCTTAAATCCTAGGGCTTCTGAAAGCCCAATATTCCTTTCATGTAGATTTGGATGGATACCCTCACATTCTAACACGATGTGCCGCATAGTTTCTGTTTCTTTTCCGCAGACCACGCATACCCCATCATTTTGTGCATACTTCCCCACAAAACTCTTAGTTCGTAGGCAACCTGCTCTAGCCTCAAAAAGCAAAGCACTGCCCTGGGAATTATCGTAGAAATTTTCCTTTCTGATGTTCATCTTCTCAGCCCTGTACATCTCTAACGACGTTTTAGCTTCCATTTTTTCCCTCCATTTATTCGTTTCAATCTGCCTTGCCTCTTTTTTGGTTACCTTGGCTGTTTTGGATTCCCCACTGTTCTTTCCGTATTTCATCGTTAGCCTTCTAGTCTTTCTTAACCACTGCGTGTCCACGCTTTTCAAATATAGGTACCTAAATACCTTAGCTGCCCACCTTCGTTGATCCATTGCCCTCAACCTCATCTCAAAGCATATTTTACTCTGAGCTTCTCTAACTCTGAGAAGCTTATCTAACTCTAACTGAGCTTCTCCAACATGAATAGAAACACAGCTCCTGTCCTTGCGTTTAGCGGGTACTCAGTGGGGTACTATGTCTCCTATTAAAGGCCAACTGCACTCAAAATTTTTTTTGTCCAAATAAGTAGTATAAAGCTCTTAAAATCACCACGGCGAAATCCTTAGCTTCGTAATCACACGGAGCGCTAGGTACCGCCGCTCAAAGTACATCCGAGCAGACGACGTTTGCACCTGGCGGAGAGTCGCCGTAACAAGTTCCGAGCGGCCTGTGACGGAGGTTGGGGAACCTGTCCCGTGAAGCTCGCGCTTCTCCGGCGACTTGCAGGGCGCTCCGTCGGGCGCAGGGATACGTTTGCCCGGGGTTTCTCTGTTACACCAGCGCGCTGTACCGGCGTCGCCATCAAATGTTTAAACTAACCGCATAGGCAGTAATATCCCCCATTTTTCTCAATGCAAGAAAAAAAAATATGATTAGAAGCCTAAACCTATTCAGGCGCTTGCGAACGTGTTGTAGTTAGCAAAACTCTTTTTACTTGAAAATAATATTTTTACTCAAAGAAAAAAATAGCGCGAAAGGAGCACTTGCCTTACATTTGTCATTCCTATTGCATTTACCACAAAAAAAACGATATATTATAAATTATTGACCACTTGCACTTCCGCGTCCAATATTGGCCTCATTTGGGCTAGCCCAACGCCACCTCTATCCTTTAGACATTTCCAAAAGTTTTACGGCCCAAATAGAGTTGTTGTACAGGCGGCTATAAACATTTGTGCGAATTTTGTCTCCCTAGCTAAGTGAACCAAAATCAGCCTTACTCGTAGTAACAAATACACCCGCACAAATATTGGACGTCGTATTTGGGAAGTGCGAAAACTAAACTGCTCCTCTCCTAAACAATAGATTATATTTTTGTTCGATTCCCAAGTGAAGTATTTACTTTGAGCGTTAAATTTAGTTTATTTGAAAGTAAAACGTTTTCAACAGTACCTGTCTCTGGTTAAAGTAGAAAACAGCGGTAGATAGGAAGTGTTTTCTTGCTTTAGTGCGTCATTTAGCTCTGGAGACGGGCTTATAGTTCCAGATCCCTTTTATAATTCGATTATCGATGTGCACACAGGAAAAAAAAAATACTGGGTCGATATTCACGAAGCTGTTTGCATGTAATGTATACTAGAAGTAGTGATTTATCTCCGCCCGCGTGCGATTTGTTCCCTTCAGAGAGGGCGACGTGGTAGCCGAGGGGTCGGCTATAATAAAAGCTGCTTTTCGATATCGTATACGAGCAAACAGCTTTGTAAATCAGGGTCCATTTTTTACTTGCGATGCCGAAAATTGTTATTCCGGCAGTTATTATGATGGAAAAAATTACTGTCGGGCGGTCTGCTTCATCTCGATTGATAGCAACGGGATGCCGGAATTGCGCCCAACTCCATTATCATGGGCAAACGTTAGTGGAAGTTCTTCTGTGGAAATAAAAAAGCGAAACGTGGCGCTACCACGCGCATTTGAAGGCGGCTCTGAGCGGCCGCCGGCTCTGGCGCGGTCGCTTCCGTTCCCTCACGTACGTCACGTCCGGCCGCCGCTATGGCCGCCTTTTCTATTCAGTTTCGGTTCCGAAAACGCGAATGTCGCGAGCCGTTTGCATCGCACGCGTTGATGTTTGAAGCGCAGTATTTTGCATTTCGCACCCTTTTTATATGAACTGTTAGGTGACATTATTTTTACGTTGTCGAAAATTTGAGTGCAGTTGGCCTTTAAGGGTTGAGCTGCATTTTTGTAGTGTACTGCTGTGATTACGCTGAGAGCGTCTGTGTATATATAACACTTTCTTGAATGATTTTATTCATAATTATTTATATAGGCACAGCAATGACGTAACGCTGTGCAGTGAAACCCAAGGGGCATTGAGGTAGCCTGATCACGTCCTCCTGCTTTCATTGTGCTACTTAACTTCCAACATAGCTTCATGATTAGAACTGTTTGTGTAAAGCCATGTGTGGGATTTAGGTGACTAGACACGAAGATGTTGAGGTGAATCAGGAAGTCCACGCCTTAACACCACATTCTCTCAATGATCCCTGGCATTGCGAAACCCTGTGCACGCTTCCGTACTAAAAAACAGCCAAAAATGCACCACACCCCAAGACAGTACATATGAAACATCAGATACCAAAGAACAAGGCTACCCTAGGCTATCGAAATTCGACCCCGCTGAAACTTCAAATGTGGCGGTCACAAACCGGCCCGCTACCAACACATCGCATTCTACACCATCTAGACGGGCTTCAAATCACTCCAGCATGGTCACATCTGAATCGACCTATACCGCCCAATTAAACATGCCCTGCGTAAACGCCGGAACAAACAACCAACCCTGAGACGTTCGCTCCAACCAATTCACAGCGTTCATATCGTGAGTCTGAAGAAAAATTGAAGAGCAGCTGACAGAGAGTCATTATCAGAACGAGCACAAAGTTCAGCCCACGCATAGATAACCGGTGCTTCTTAAACTGAGATCGGGCGTTTGTGTGTAGATTATTCACGCGGGAAATAAAAAACAACGAAACAGTTGTTTTCAGTACCTGTCGCCAATACTGTCTGTAGTTGAGGAAAGGAACCGTGTGTGGGTGACTTGGTGGATGATCAGGTTTTCTAAGATAAAATTCAAACGCCTGACTTCCCTGAGCTCACTAAAAAACCGTCGAGAGGGAAATGACTGAGAATATAAATTTTAATTACTCAAGGAGCCACTAACGAGAGGTTCCTTACGAAAAGTCAGTTTCCTGCAATCTGCTTTCTGCCGTCACAAGAGTTAATCACGAGCCGCAGGCGACTTGAAGGTGCTCATGCCGGAAGGGCAATTATCAGGTATCTTCCACTAAGCACCGTGAAACTTTGGTTCTCTTATTGGGGGGGAAAAAGAAGGCTCCTATGCTATCATGGTCTAATTAAACTAGCCCGTGTGACCTCCAGGTGCCCGGCCTCATAACCAAACGGAACACTGGTGAATTAGCCTGATCATGGGTTCCTGATTACCTTTAAAAACTCTCCGGAACCACCTACAAACCAAGACACACAGGTCACTGACCAAGTCAAAAACAAATTGACGTTTTGGCAAGACAAGAACCACCTGCAAAATGTTGCTGATGGCTCAGATAATTCGCGGCTGTGGTCTAGTGCCGTGGCGTGCGTGGCTCCATCTCGAGGCACTGGAGGTCCGCTGCTCGTCAGGCAGGCCTAAGGAAGTTATTTCGGAAGGAATTTCAAAGGAGTACGGCAGCTCTCACAGTGCAGGAGCCCTACCGGAAGGACTTGCCAGTGTTCATAACAGCTGTTGAAACATCTGTGCAGCACGGGCTTTGAACTCGCTACTTCAGTCACCGAGGTCATTGTTGGCGTCAGAGGCAACAAGACTACGAATCAGACAAAAAAGAGAAAACATCTGTATCTGAAAAAGTAATAACACAAATATTCATTTGAAAGGAAAATATTATGAATTATATACCGGTACATAAAGTGAAATTGTCCACAATAAAGGTTTTTCATGTCCAATGAAGACAAACAAACAGAAGTCCTGTACAATGCGTAACTTTTGCTGGTGGAAGCCCCGACATTGTTTTTTTGCTTCAGTCATCAGATTACGAAGATACGGCCACAGGTAGTGTATCCATTCCACGATTCCCGGTATTGTGAAGCGGTGAGCTGTATTCCGTGCCTCGTAAATCCACGTATTGCAGCAGTAGCATTTCTTCGCGTAAGCTTCGGCTCACGCTTTCTCAAGAAAGGCTTCCCTCAGATGGCGGCGGTTGGGTTTTCCTGTTGGCGTTTGCGGGATGACGTCCACAAACTCCACACCACCATGCAGCCGCTTGTGCATTGTAACCAGATCTGGAAAGAAAACTGAACCCATTAGAAGTGCCGTAAAGGTGCGGTGCAGCTCAGTTCGTGCATCGAGAGGTGTGAACAAAAAAAAATTGACGACACTGAAGTAGCTAATCGTAAATATAATGATATGCAGACATTAGTTGTGAACAATTTCCATGCATTCCTGGAGCAGCATTCAAGATCTAAAATATCTTTTCAGCATATAGGTATCTTGCACTCCCCGTTAATCGTTGCGACGCATACGAAGCTTCACTGCACATTTGTGTAAAAATGACAAGAGCTTGCCTATGAAGCTGCCAGGACCATTCGTAAAGTAATATTTAATAAAAATCAACAAAGTGATTGTATCAAATTTGCTTAGAAAAAAACATATAAAATTTATCGAACTGGTCCTGGTTCAAACACCACTTGGTAGCATTTAAGGGAAAAAGAGACACGACACTGGAACAGTTGTAGACATGACTTGTAGAAAATGCACGGGGTAAAACAGATGCAAAGTAGAAAGCCCTTTACCCACACTGTGTACTTTCAGTGAGAATGAGAACAAATAAAAAACTGAAACTTCTTTCTTAACAACGTGGAAATTTATTTATTGCTAAAAAGATACCATTGAAATGGTGGAATAACAAGTGAGCCACTAGTAAGCTCTGTGGCAAATTTCATAAAAAATATTCGTCCAGTTTTTCCGCTGTACAAGATTGAAAAACAAACAATACAGTGAAGATACCCCTGTGTAATCCCACCTTAGCAGCAACATGTCGAGGAAACATACCAAGAAACACGTTTGCAGCAAATGTCTGCTACATATCTGTTTTTTCCAGCCCCCTCAGCCATTGTAATTGACTGGAATAAAGAACTTCGACTTTAAGTTAAACCGGCTACGGACATCCGAATCACCTCATTATAATTTTCCCTAGACCGAAACCCACAAAATCAGAGACAGTTAGTTGCCCGTTCTATGATGGTTTGCGTGACTCCAACGTGAACTTTGCGGTAGATAATACAAGGACCGCTACCGGAGAAGCTGCTTTCTAGGGTTTATCCTACTCAGACTCAGGAACACACTTGCTAAGGTTGAAATTAAACCAAACTGGGAAAATATAGCGCTTTCGATGGCTGAGTGTGGTTTATCTTGTTATTAAAGTCAAAATTAGCAAGAAAGTATTACAACAAGGGCAAATCGGCAGCTGCTGCATCGCTCGCGAGTAATCCTCATTTTAAGCATAGTCTTATCAAGTGCTTTGAAACTAACGCCAGAGTTTGTTGTTTGGCGTCAGCCACTCTCACGTCAATCGTCCCGTTTCCTACTTTCAGTCCCTATGTAAAGTAATCTGTGCTACTTATTCTCCCTGAATCGGAGGTTTACCTTAAGAAATATTCTTGCTATATTCCTGCATTCTGAGTGTTCAAAATCTGTTCGAAAAGTCCAGTTCAATAAATTTCGTCGCAGAATTTGTTTTCCTTAACCTTCATAAAACCTTAGCAATCGTTTTTGCTAGATTGTTCGGGTTTTTTTTAGGCCGATGTCATGAAATATATTATGTCGGCTCTATTATATTTGCGAAATAACAAATTCGGGCGTCGTTTATTTTTCGGCACCAGTGCGATACCACGAAAACAACTGAATGCGTGGAACATCGTGCCATTGGTATTTTTGCAAGAAATAATGTCGCTGGACTTCTAGATTTTACTAGTGGGACGATCAATAAGGTTCAGAAAAAAAGAGAGCTAAGGTTAAACGAAAGCCCGCTCAGCTGGAAAGACGTCCACTAGAGAAAACTCACCTACAATAAAAAACGACGCGATATGTCTGGCACGCAACTCTTAAAGAAGCTTGTCCGTCTACCTGCATCGTTCGTTCGAATTGTTGTGGAGAGACAAATATTCAGCACCTATTTCGAAACAACCTCTTGTAATTACCTATGTTAATCCAGCTTGTTACCTTGATGGGTCAGTATTCCTATGATTAAGCCATTGAAGAAATGCCTGTTTCGATTTATTTTCGCTCGATCAACCTTCTCTTGCACCCTTCGCTGGCACTTACTATTTTTGTTGAGCAATTTTGGCCGACGTATTTCACTTTTGCCAACGTGTATTCTAAATAAGAGAAAAATGGTACAGTGGGCTTTGTACTAACATTTTCTCTTTAATGTCCACAGTGAGATTTTCTTACCAGCAATTTGTACGAACGATATGAGCTGTCAGCAGTTTTACTATTATGACACGGTTTCGCCTTGCGTACTCCTTGTTCAAACATTCCTTCACCCGTATGTTGTCCTGGGGCTTGAATGAAGGGGCAAACAATCTAATAACTTCTCGGGCAGGTATTCAGAAAAGACAATCTTATGCAAAGAATAGCGCTCACACTTTCTTATGTCGTTTATAACGTTAATGTGAGCTCGAGGTTTATTTATCGAAGGAAATTTTAACTTGGTACAGTTTAACAAGGTACAGTTGCAACTGAGTAAGTTAAAGGTAAAGTTTCCGGCCGGGTCTCACCAGAAGCCATTCGCGACAATCAACAACAAAGATTTTTCTTCAAATCACAACGGCGTTTTTGCTACTCCTCTTTTCATTTGAGGTGTTCCAGCATCGGTAACGCCCCTAACGACCACAGAGGCACACGCAAGGCCCACGACTACAAAACCTCCCACCGTAACGAGTTTAAACCGCCTTGAATTTACCCGCCTTTCTGCAAAGTGATTGAACCTTATTGGTAAAAGTAAGCTTACTCTCAATATATTTCACCAATTCTTGCTGCTTGGACTCCTCTTCCTGGGTGGTTTTCGGTCGGGCCTCAGTCTTGAGGACAACAAATGCCCTGGCTGCCTCTCCGAGGGTGCTGTGAGGTACGCCTACGACAGCAGCCTGCGCAACGTCTGCGTGGTCCTGAAGTAGTTCCTCCAGTTCCGCTGGGGCCACTTGTAGGTCCATGCACTTTACCAAGTCTTTGATTCTGTCCAAGACGTACAACTCTCCACACGCTGAGTAATAGCCCGTGTCGCCTAGAAAAAAGTGTGCTTACACTGAACAGCAATACAGCATATATAATTTAACTTTGTACTATTTTGTACGCAATAAGGGCTGCTTGTAAACTTTGCGCACTTTTCGTGTTCGACGCCTTTGCTCTTTAGTTCGTGGCCGGCGCATGGTGTTCCCTTGCACTGGTGCTGAAAACTGCGCGGTGCCGGCACCGCACGGTGCGCGATGTCGACGCGCACCGCGGCGACGCGGCGGAGCGCGTCGCCGACCTCGACCAAGTTGTGCTATGGCAAGCTCGCGGAATGCGAAGTACTGCCCTTGGAAGCCTGTCCGAGCAAATCGACGACGACGCCAAGATGCATTATTTTCCACGCGACGACATGCAGCGCTAATCGTGGACTGAGTTCGTGCGCGGCGGCGGCCGCAACAACTGTCGCCCAAGCCAGCGGGCTCGGCGTTCCTTGCGTCAGCTTGGGTGTTGGGAATTTCAGGCTTAGTATCATTGCGAATATTTGATCGCCGGTGTCTGTACAACTGCGAATGACCATCCCTTACACAACTTTTCACCACACTATCATCCCCTTTTTCACATACTGAGCTTTATTTTGGCGATAATTTCCGTTTCAGTGACCGGTGACCAAGACATCTGCCGTGGGCTGTTTTGATTCTAGCGGGCAGGTGGCGCCATCTTTCGGCCGCTCGCCGCACCGCGGTGCCGGCAGTGCTGAGTCGGAGCACCGAACCTCCGCTGCCGGTCAGCGTAGGCTTACCATCGCGGCAAATATCTGAACGCCGCTTTAAAATTCAGCGCCGATAACAACCCCTAGCACCATTTTTCACCACACTAACATCTACTTTCTCGCATGTGGAGCTTCTTTTTCGCGATCAGATTGATTATAAGAGTGGCGACAAGCTGTTGCTATCACGGTCTCCACCGGTTCGAGCCGCAGTGATATTAAAAAACGGACGACGGCGAAGACAACGCCGGCCTAATCGCCTGGCCAAAAAAAGTTGCTCTGTCTTTCGGGTGGCAGCGACTCATCCGAGTCTGACGATTCAGACGACATGTCGACTGCGCGGGCGAGTGCGGACCATGTGCAATCGTAGCAGACGACGCGGCGAACGTCCCTGACGTCACGGGTGAGACTGTGACGTAAGGCAGGCCCGCTTGCAGGCTGGCCTTCGAACGGCCATTCTCCCGCGCGGCGACCAAATTTAAAACTGGTTGCAATAAACGTGCTGTAATTAATTCTGTGTTGGCGGTTGACGGCTTTCGGTTCGATTTTCGTAATTACTGGGCCAATAGGCATTATTTACAGAATAAAAACTGAAAGCGAGAAATTTCGTGTCAGTACTCCTTTAAGCGCCCAGTCCTGTAGCTTCGCGTCGTTTCTCGCCGTCGGCCTCGTTGTAACCGAGCGAACGAAGAGGACACCGAAGATAAGGCAAGCAGGAAAGCGGAGAAGGGTAGGGCGAAGGTATGTGAGATAGGAAGGTATGCGTGGGTACCGGGCGAGACATCTAACGTGGCGGTGGCGGCACGGTGCGAGATACCACCAGATTGGCAGCACTGTGGTGCGTTCGCCGATGACGCGATCAATTCGTTTGCTACCGCTGCTGCCGAACGGACCGAGGTAGCAAAGGCTCAGCGCGGCAGTAGTCAGAATCGAGATGTGTGCACCGCCGATGCAGCAGGTGCGCGCCGTCGCCGAGAAGACTCTGCAGTTCGCGCTTTGCTAGAACGTTGGATTAGCGAGTATCGTAATGGGCAACACATTTCTTTAAAAAAATATTAAAATATAATAATTCAGTTTAGGTGAATGCGTGAACACGCGCCTCAACATTAGAACCAGAAGCAATTTTTAATCATTTTAAAATACCAAATGCAGAAAGTTGTCTACGTTTGACCTAAATGCAAACAAAATACTGCGGCCACCTATTACACAACTGATTCAATCTTTGAGGGAACGATAACAAGAAATACGTCGTAAAAATAGAGTACTGACCTGACTTTACGTAACCCTCATCGTCATATATTTCTGCTGTTGCATCGGGGTTGTCAAGGTAGCCTTTGAAGCATGTGGGACCTTTGATACATATCTCACCACACTTTCCTGGTCCAAGCTTTTTTCTTGTGACAACATCCAATACCTGCCGTATTCGATCAAGAAGTTAGCACATCAAATAAGTATACATTTCTTGTTTTCGCAATACAATACTTTGCCTAATATTTTGCGCGTATTAGCAATACGCAATTGTACTTCATTCACTTTGCAGCTGTGGCCGTCTATCAGCTACAATTACTACGTATTTGTTTAGCTCAACTACTGAACCCTTACATTAAAAATCGGCCCTTTGTTTTTGATCAAGGCTCCATGACTGCCTAAATCGAAGCACCTATAATGGGAATGAAACACGAAGCTGTCTGAGCACGCTTGTTTGTAATGAGTTTGTTCTTAATTAAATTTAACAACTTCCGTGGGGAAAACTCGCACTTTTCTAGTTCAAGAAGAGAGAGGACATTGCACTAAAATTGCACAAAAAACCTCACTGAAAGTAGTTAGCTGCACGGTGTTCATCGCCTACACAGATGTCAACATCATCCTTACCGTCAACAGCCTACTTCAGTGCACTGCAGGAGGAAGGCCTGTTTCAGGGATCAGCAATTTTCCTGATTTATTCGTTCCATCTAGTGATTGCCGTCCCTATTTTCTGGACGCGTCTCTCGGTATGTCTCTGTTACCGTGTGTGGTAGTTTATTTTAAGGGCGAAGCACCTTAGGACCTCGCTTTGTCCGGAGCTTGGCGTCCGTGTACACGGTGTTGCGCATGCGCGAGGAGCTTTGGATTGGATTGGATTGAATTGTATTTGGATTGGATTGGATTGAAATGAATCGGATTAAATTGAATTTTATCAAATTCGATTGGATTGGAATGGTATATACTGTACACAGGCGTTGTCACTCATTTAGATGCGCGAGTGGGCAATGCCACGGGTTATTTACGGTAAGAACGATCCCTAATGCTTCGCCAACTCGTCATGATTCACTTCGTGGCGATGAGTGAATTTTTTACACATACTTAAATAAAAGCAACATGCAGTGCTGGTTGCGGGGCAAGATTAATTTACGTTGCCAACAAGCTAACAAACCTCTACCTGGATTATAAGGCCGCCAGGAAAAAACGTGTCATTCCAGCAGAGACTCAGTTCGCGTTACGCATACGCATGAATGCCGATACTTGCTGACATATTTCGTGTACCAAAAACGCTGGTGAATCTACCTTGCGCACTAAATGTAGTAACAATTAAGAAAGTGTGAACAGTTGCCAGTGCGTTGACAATTACGACGCATTTGCAATATTTATTGTTTATCCAATACGAAGTTTTGAGTAATATTTTGCGCCGGTTAGAAATACGCAATCGTACGTAACTCACTTCACAGCTGTGGCTGTCGGAATGCACCCATTACTATATATTAGTCTAGCTGAAAAACATGAAAAACTGGGTCTGTGTTTTGAATTGATGCTTCGTGGCTGCTTAAATCGAAGCGCCTATAATTATATGAGATTGCGAAACTCTCCGAGTGTGTTTATTTCTAGGGTGATGTTATTTAAATGTAACGACTTTGGTAGGCGTTCTTCGAATATTTCTTTTTCTCCCGGGGGAATTACTGCCAGTTTCAATCTCCTTGGACAAGAGGCTACCCATTCAAAGCACATACAACGCGGTACACGCAGCAACTGGAGTTCCCTAAGGCACCTTCTCGGGAGTCGCTTCTCTTGCCCGACGGCTCGCCCGTGCGCATGGAGGTCAGCATTATCGCGTGCAACTACACCTAGTGACCGCCCCACACTTCCTCCCCGCGAGAGGCGATTTCTGGACCCCGCGGCAGCGATACGAGGAGGCCAGCTAGAGTTATCTACTGTAAGTTAAACACAGCGGAGCACAGCAGGCCACAGAGACACATTGCGCCGCATCAAAACCTGGGAGAAAATCAAAAGAAATGTTTGCTTTCGAAGGTTAAGCAGGATGCTGTCAGATTGTTTTACAATAGATCGCACGAAATATTCGGAATGATGCCATCCAAGGATTTGCTTCGAGGCTCTAAAACAGCTTGTGTAAAGTGGAGGGATACCTCACCTTGATGCTCACGCATGGTATGGGCGTTCCAGTAGTTTTGAAGTCGTGGCACATTCCTCGCGTGTACGCAATGGCGGAGCAAACCTCGCTGAGTCCGTAACCTGCGATATGTTTGAGGAACACACAAAGTGGGAGAAGGAGCATGATTTCGAAGTACTTCGCCTAGAATTGATTTATAAACGCCACGTGAAGATACGCGCACAGAATACAAAAAACAAATTTATCTGCGTTGGGGATTCGAACCACGATGATACACAATACAGTTTTAACGCGCAACCCTCGCACCATCTCCAAGCCCTGATTTTGCCAAGAGAACGGGTAAACTCGCAATGCGTTGTTGCCTTCAACAGATTAACTTGTGTAAAGACGTGTATGGAGGCCTACACGAGTAATTTGGGCATCTTCATTACAGAAGCCGCCGATCCACCGTTATGCACCAATGTACTAACAAAATTAGAGCCGTCCCACTCAACACGAAATCTGTCAAACGCGGAGCAGTTATCTTTCACAAGGGCTCTGGCGCCCTCTCTTGATTTGTTTCAGTATCAGACTGGCGTTGGTAGCGACGTGGTCAAGAAATGCTGCCGCAGCCCCTGGAAATGGCTATCACGATTAACTTGACTCAATTTTCATTATTTTGGGTAATAAATGCGTAAAAATGATTTCCTTCGTATGTTATGGTATTGTGTACTTATTTGCGGGCTACCAACGGCCACCTCCGTGGCTACGGCACAGCGCAGGGATCACCCCAATACTTTGCATACGACGAATGTGTGCCAGTGGGGCCCAGTTGACTTCCCATCGTCTTGTAACGCGGGGGACTCAGGTTAGATACCGACCAGGCGAAATGGTGATCTTTTCGAAGCCTCGGTTCGGGTGCGTTATGCGTTATGTTTCTCGTTACGTACGATTCTGTGACCACGGACGAGCTGCGACGACAATCCGGGCCTTTAAAGGAGCCACGAAGACAAAATATAAGTTGTGTTTATTAGAAAGACTGCTTAGTCCCGATGACAATGATACCAATATCATCGCATTCGTCGAACAAATAACAAAGATATTAAAGAAAACGCGTGAAGCAGTCGCGAATCCCTAGCCAATTTTCCGCAACTTTTCTATGACGTCACGGAACCTGGTTTGTGCGATTGGCGGCCGCCTAATTGACCTGTCGCGACGACACTTGACTGGACGTCTGTAAAGGGGGGCCTGTAGTTCCATTTGACCGAATGCTAACGTGCCGTTAACACACTAAAAATTATGTTTTATTGTTGGCCCGTATGACGTCATTCTTGCTCATAACACGTCACTGTGGCGCAAAATTCGAAAGTTTTTGAATACTTCTTGCTTTTTTTTCGTTAAAAAACATCTTTTGTGGCTGTAATGGAGCTGAGTGAGATACTGAATCCTAGTTCTTTCAAATTAAACGAACTTGTATTTTCTCTTCATGGCTCATTTAAAGTGTTCCGCTCTTAAAAGAACAATACAAACAGATGAAAATGATGCAAAGCGAACATGATTAGGACAAACCTAATAAAAGGGAACAATGCTCGACTGGACGACTTAAGGTCTATAAAGAGCATTCTAATTGCAAACGTACCAAAGGATGTCTGCACTGATACTATACATTTACGGTTAACTAGAGGGTTTGTCAAAATTTTTCAGCAAAGCAGCTCGGCGAAGAAACTACGGAAACGCAACACACACTTTTTTTCTCGTGACGAAGACATTGTCGTAACAGAATTTGAAAAAATGGCGAAAGACCTCTAATAGACATAAGGGACAGCCTAGCTTTAAATGAAATGGTTTGCTTCCGCAATTCGACAAATACGCTGTGCCAGGTACCCCCTGAATTTATTCTAGTGAAAACTATTTCATGACTGGTTCGACATTCGCAGTTTAAAATGTGGAAAATGATTTTGCTTTTTAGTAGAATCAGTACTTTCGTTTTGGTATAACTTATTGGGTAACCTTGTAGCCACTAGGGACCCCTACCACTGGCTCTCACAGTGGTATATATACCACGAATTTCCACTTTAACGTAATGCAACAAATATTTTTATTGCTTCTACGAGTCCTGCTGCTATGAGCTGGGGTTCCGACCTGTAGTTCTAGCTTTACTATTACATACCAGCGAGACAGCCCTAGTAAAGCGGCTGTTCTGGGAAAATTTAATGTATTGGGCCGTCGTGATGCTAACAAGATTTTAATAAGACAACACAGAATTGGACCACAGTCTGACGAGACAAAATGTTACGGCATTTGTGCAAATGATAACCAGCTGACCTAGCCCGCAAACATCTGTTACGGTGTATGGAGGAGCGCAGGTGCAATGTCGCCACACGAATTCAGGAGGTTGCGTTGGGTTAAAAACTGGCTACTTTTATTTTATTGCGTGCCAATATACTGCAAAGCCCTGCCATCGTAGTTTTAAGAACTTCAGGAAAGGATATTACAAGTGTTGTAACAGTCGAAAAACAGTTTCCGGTAACATAGCGTGAAGAGTTGTCATCTTTGACAAGGATTTCAGGATATGGCATGGTTTCAAGCCCACGCTCATGCCACTAAAAACACACAGCTAACCACTAACGCCCACTACAAAAAGGTGTGCTACGCAGAGTGTGGTTCGTTAAAGCCGGCTGAAGGGAAAGCCAGAAGAAAGTACTTAATGTATGGGATTTATACACCCTACAATGTGTCAAATGGCTTTGGAACCCTTACCTTGGTGAATAAGACATTCCGAGAATATTTCGGCAATACCTCTCATAATTTGCGGCGGGATCGCACTTCCTGCAATGAACACATTCCCCAAGCTGCTAATGTCCAAAGTGGGTGGCAGTCCTTTTTGTACCAGATGTATTGCATGCGTGGGGTATAGCACTAGGTGTGTCACCTAAAAGAGGTTGAAAAAATCACGGTAAGTTTCCAAAACCAAACCAAATAATAACATTGCTTTAGGCGATGGTTAAGATACTTCCTCAGTGCTTTACTGCTTATTTTAACACAGGGCTTCAAAATTACCCAACGCACATTGTTGGTTTACAAAGCCCCTTCCCTCTCCCAACACTCAGCTTGAGATTGTTTAAATTGTCTTTAAACTAGAAAATGTTTCTTGGGCTGCTAAAGTTTATGACACAGAGAGAGCCTTTAAGTTTTTCAATATAACGTTTAACGCGCCTGAGTGTCTTGTGTGACCTCCATGAAGTCTACGAAACAACGTGCCGCCGCTCGTATGCTCTGAGTGACAAGCGGGAGAATTTTATATTTCAGTAAGGGAGGAGTCCTGGTACTTGTAAAGTAGCACTTTATTGAGTAGGCGTTCGTGCCATAAAAGACAAAATTTTTTTTCAACCAAGCTGTGACATTAGGGCGCCTTTGTTAAGATTGCTGTGCCATTTATATAAAATAAAACCTTCAAATATTTCCCAAGTAGTGCGAACAAAACTGCTCGCGTTCTCTTAAATTTTGGTAGCACATTTCATTCACTATTTTCTTAGTATTTTCACCATAATCACTTTATCATATGACGCGACAGTATAATACAGGGCACAATTTGATACATAGGCTACGAATCTCGCAGAGCTGGGTACATTTTTTGCAAGATTTGCCTAGGGTAATATGGTAGCGTACGATAGGCTCAAACGCGAACAGACAGTCAGCACGTAAAATATATGAGGGAAGCCTGCGCGATTGTGACTGCCGTCTTCCTCGCAGAGACTCCAGTGCTGTCGTTTGCGAACCACCGACAAAAATTCCAATTCACGGGGAAATATGCTGTACTGTTGTACGGTTTCTATCAGAAAAACGGCAATATTAATCGATGGCAAATCGGTTCATATTATCAATTACAGTAAATCGATATTCGATAATAAGGAGAATCGATTACAGTATATGTAAATGCATTTACTGAAGCCTTCAGTCGCGTGGCGGCTCACGAAGCAGTCCTGCCTATACATCAACCACTTTGCACAAATTCAGTTAACCGAATGGCACTCTTCATCTTCTTCAGACGATGAGCTGACGCTAACCATACAGTTTTAAGTTTTGCCCCCTAAATTCAGCAAAAAGAGCAAAATCTTCTGCACACTGTGGCAGTGCATATTTATTCACGGAGGTATCGTTTTTGCCAAAATATTCAAGCAAGTTTGCTGCAAGCAGGTGTGCAGTCACGCTGTGCAGAAAAAGAGACATGAGCTGGAGGATTTGGTAAGGTGGCAACTTGACAACAGGTATTCAAAACACAAGAGCTAAAGGCAGCTACGTTAGCCCGACTTCAATTATTGCCACCGATAAGAAGTTCGAGCGGCCTTCTGGCATTGGCCAACCAACATATTCTCAGTGTGTGGCCAGCCTGAATTTTGTTTTGAATGAATGGTTCCGGTATTTTGCCATAGGCATCGGTGCTCTGGATGAGCGTCATAATATGTGTGTTGCGTGGGGGCCTTATCATGTTCCTTTTGGCAATGAATAGGAGTACGGACACTAATTGTTCTGGTGCATCGTGTCATTTCCGACTTTTGGTGGGCGCCAAGCAAAACTTTTGTTCTCAATATTTGAAATTACACCTCCTACACCAGACGTCACCTCCGCCTCATTGGTTTCATTTTCGGCGTAGTAGTTCGTCACTGTTGCAAAGCCGGAACGCACAACAGAGCAGAAATTTGCACTAACTGTGGCTTTCTTGCGCATACGTGTGGCGATGTCTTCATGCTTTTGCAAATAAATACAAATTCTGATCTACCGTCATTTTGAGTGCAAAACCTAGTAATTATTATCGTCATACGCTTTTAGGCTCTCTAGAAGTAGAAAGTTCTGCAATTTGTTTAGAGGTATATGTTACCTTTCCAATAGGGCTGACCCAAAGCATCAAAATATAAGAGGGGCTTCTTACAACAAAGTTGTATACCTTTACCAACCAACGGTTTCGTCGCCGTGGGCAAAAGAGACCTTTGCGCGCAGATACAGCTGATTCGCCAAAATCTAAAACGCCGTGTGAATGCGTCAGGCTAATCACGAACACAACATACTGCTCAGAATTCGTTTACTGAATACAAGACAACAAGCATCCAAACCGCGTCATTGTGATAAAGAACTTGTGAACAATGAACCCCCGCCCTCCAGTATGTTCCTGGTAAAGGTTGTGTTCGCAGATTATCTTTGAAGGCTAGGCTGAGCTAGTGTCCCTAAATAGAGCAGTGCTTGCCCAAGACGCCTATTGATTCATGGTAGGGTTTAACGCGCCGACGCAACGCAGGCGATGAGGCGCGCCGTAGTCGAGGGCTCCGGATTAATTTTGACCACCTGGGGATCTTTAACGTGCGCCGAAATCTCGTACACACGGGCGTTTTTGCTTTTCGCCTCCATCAGAAAAGCGGCCGCCGCGGCCGGGAATCGAACCCGCGACCTCGTGCTCAGCAGCGGAACGCCTTAGCCACTGAGCCACCGCGGCGGGTGCCCAAGACGCCTAGAGCATGCGTCCGGCTACGCAGCACCCAGCATTTGCCTCATTTTGGACACACGTCTTCGGCTGAAAAGCTGTTCCACGAGTTATCTTTGATTGGCATTCGGAACGACGTCAGACGCTCGCAGCAATAGAGCCGGGAGGAAAAGCTAAGCCTGCTAGAGTTGACCGACTCAAACGCATAAACAACAAAATGGCGGCGCCCACGAACCGTCGCAGTGTAAAAATGCCACTTAATGCGAACTGGCCAAGGATCATGGCGGCGGCACGGGACATTAGGAGAAAAGAGTGCCGGTACTATCTTCCTTTATCTAGTGGCAATACCGACCGCCAGCGACAAGCCCGCCGAGAGGACCAGAAACATTTTATGCCCTCCTCCATCGACATTTGTCGTGGTTTACAACAGCTTCTCTGGGCATCCACTTTCGTAGTGCAGAATGGCGACCAATGTTTTTTTACAAAGTAACGCATTGGTTACACCCTTCACTCTAATTGTGATTGCTCTTACCTTGTACTTTGGTATGAACGGTAGAACTGATTGCAGGTCTATAGGTGCGAGAATTACGGCCTCCACAAAGTGAGTGATTGCCATAAAACAAACCCAAAATGGGGAGCCGTGCATAACAGGCAAGTAGACGAGCCACACACCACCCTTTGTTATTCCTGGGTTTTTGTACCTGCAAATGAGTGTTTAGCAACAGAACTGGTTAATTCGAAGTTGCAATCGCGAGCGAGCAACACGATACTTTTGCGGGTACAAAGACATGAAGACAGCCCGAAAACACTTTCGTCGAAAAAGGCTAAAAATTACGGGTAAAATTATTCTACATCACAGCAAATTTATTGTCTGCTTAAACGTGAGCTATGGAAGAAAGAAAATTATAGAAGTTATAGCAGGAATGTTGCGAACGATGGGCGGGTGGTATGTATTCCTCCTCCTCGATTGTGCTATCTTCCTTTATACGTTCTCAACCAGGGCAATATGATCATGTTATAACACCTTGAATATGCAGTTCATTCCAACAAAAAATTTAAAGTGGGTCCAAGAAGCCCTCCAATTTGTCAGTTAATTCGCTTTCGTTAGCTTTCAAAGGCCTTTTAAAAGCCGCTCTCTCCTCTCACCTTTAAGCAGAACGTACATTCTTTTCTACTATAGCGTTGAAAAGAATACCATAACCTTGAAATATTTGCTTCTATCAAATGCGGCCAGTTTCCACCTGGAACTTTTGAAACCCTCGTTTCCGAATGCGCGTCAGAGTCTCGATGTTCAGAACCAGCACTGACCTCTGGATGCACGAACACTCTTTGGTCACCTTTGACAAAATGGAGATTCCAATGAAACCGTTCAGGGCCGCCGCTCGCAAATCTATACACCTTTCACTGTCTTCTCACCCAGCCTGCTCGTTTTCCTGGAGATATCGCTAATAGACACGGCAACAGTCGGGGTTTTTACTTTGACTCACCAGTGCCAGCTGCCCTCCCCCCGCTTTCACCATGCGTGCCAGGAATGTCTAGCATGAAAAGCCAAAGAATGTTGACTTGTCTTTAGCTCCCATCGGTTTCATTACGGCTACGCCTCACCCAGCCATGCCAGAGACCGCTGCAATGATTACGCTATCTTCTACGTGCTGCTTTTCGCGGACAACCTCTTCTGCGGCTGGCTTTGTCAGCCTACCTTACAGATGTTTCTTTTCGTAGCTTGTACCTCTGTACGACCTAAGTGCATGACGCTACTTCGTTCCTTGCGCCGAGGAGTTCCTGTTTTTTTCGTGGTATAGACGATCCTACCAGCTCCACCTCAACCACTTTTCAATACTGATCGGCGGGCCTGTGGTCGTCCTGTTCGGTATTTAGCGCTTCTTATACTCCTACGATTCGCTTAACGAGCGGCAATTATTCTGATTTTAGTCGTCCTAAAGAGGACGTTGGTAAGCATCCAGGACATCCGCTTGTCCTGTTCCTCGCCTCCACTCTGCTAAAACTCAGCCATACATACTGGTCGCGCGAGCCAGCAACATTCTACTAGTTTTTTTAAGCAGGCGTGTAATATCGTCCGAAAGAAGACCAAATAAACAAAAATATGTGCTCTTCACTGCTCTTGAGCTGACATACCCTGTCTGTGGCTGTGGTGTCCTGCGCTGTAGTGCACGGGGTTGAGAGGAGAAAAGCACACTCAACGGCATTTGTCGGGGTCACTATTGAGTGGCGTAGTGCCATTCGGCAGGGCTACTTAGTCTGCCTTGTCGAGTATAATTTTAGATCTATTTGACAAGGGGATAACAATTCTAATTTTATTCACACTATTGTTATAGTACCTTGGTGCTTAAATAACCTTAATCGGAAGCTGAAAAAAATGCAGTTAAATTGAGGTCCGAATATATTTAAATGACTCTGAAATGCCCAGCGGGATGCTGAAATAGAGTGAATTGCCCACTGTGGATACATATCCAACGTATATATATTACCTCTAAATCCAGCTAGCATATTGTGAGGTGTGAAGCATTGTCGCAAACACTGCGAAACATTCACTATGGGAACTTCAGGTTTTCAATTTCGGTGCGGCTAAAACTTCTTTTCTTGGCGGCGGTCACGTGCAAGGCATAAAATTAAATTTGCATTTCTATCCAAAGTGCGAATAACTTTCGCTTGAGCAATGGCACATGAACTACCCTGATTTTAAGTGCTTGCCACTGAGTTTCGTAAATCTGCGGAACCAATGAATGAATTAGAAATGAAAACTGGGCCTACTGGTCTATTCAATCAGAACTAATAATGTCGGGAATACGTTTTGTCAAAAGTTTTTGCCGCGCATCGAAATTTGACAGCGACGGAGTTTGAACTCTTCGTCCCGCAGCTTTCTGCCCTCAACACGAATCACCGGCTGAGTATTGCAAACTTTAATAATTCTTTCAAATAGAAACAAACCGACCTTTACTCACCCACCACACACGAGCGAAGCTATGAAATTGTAATGGGTTATAAGAGCCGCTTTTGGGAGACCTGTTGTACCGCTGGACATAAAGACGGTGAAAACATCGTGGGGGCTGGGACAAGCTGGTCGTCTGTACTTGCTTCGGGGTGTTTCCTTGACCTTGGCGAAATCCACCATGCCGTCGTAATAACCCGTTGTCACCAGCGCCTGCAAGCATACGTGGTTGCGAATTCATCACGAATCAAAGAAACATTTATTCGATATGAATCGCATTGCCTATTTTCGCCCATTGTAAATCTGTCATCTTAATTCTTATGCGCCCAATTCATATGGTTGACTTCTTATAGGCACCGAAGCGCCCTTTAGGCCATTGGTAAACTTATGTATTAGGTGTGCCGCTTCATGGGTTAGGCAAGGCGCCTGGGTGCTTGAATGGCGGCGCTAAAAAAGCTGATAGATCAGACACACAGGCGGAGGGTCCCGATGCTTGGCGCTGTCATATTCAGGGACATCAGTTGCCCAAATTAACGGGAAAATATTCCTCAGAGAAATTAGATGAGGCACAATGACCGATACTTGACATCACCGACACCTGACGTGCACAAAAAATTGATCGGCTTGCAGGTATTTACACGACCATATTTTCTGGACTGTAATAGTAACATAAACCTATACCTGAACAGTAATAGCAGCGCTGGTTTTTATTTAGCCACACTTTTTAGTATTCTGAATTAGTAGTTCGGTATTCCTGTAGATCACAACTGCATTGCTAAGATCACAAACATTGCCTTGTGTCTTTATTATAGTGGGCTAGGAGCAAGTGAGTAAAACCTACGTTGGCGCCGTGGCTTTCTCTGATGATATGAGTTAGCGTGAGCAACGTTTCTTTTCTAGGTATGTAAACCTGTAACCTTTGGGAGCTAAGTAGTGCCGCTTGCTATCTCCGTTATCTGTAGATATGTCTAAGCGTGTATATTGCTTTCCCTATATCTACGATTAACATTACGTGTCCTCAACGTTGAGACTTACGACGTGCCACGGGACTAGGAACTCGTAACCGAGGCACGGTTATTCATTACCCGTGGACAGGTTACGATACCGCATAACGCCTTGCGCAGCTACAGGGTAATTTGGATTAGCTGTGTTTGTCAACACCAGGCCAAAATAATCTCTATAACAACTCCTTAAAACCACAGAAACAGCCCGAAAGAGCACAGAAACAGAAATTGGTTGGATTTATCCCACCCGGCGGGCATGGTGTCTCCCACTGTTTTTCTTTCTATCAAAAATCTACACCTATTTTAAGGATAATAAATGACTTACCCCATTTTCTTCTTTGCTTTCCTTGGCTTTATTTACTGCCACCCTAACCTCTGTCTTCATTCAAGAAGCCCTTATTTCCAATTCTGGTTCGCTATATATATATATATATATATATATATATATATATATATATATATATATATATATATATATATATATATATATATATCAAGGTTGCAGTCGTCATTGCCAGTGCTATTCGGCTTTTTTTCGAAATATTTAATAGGGCCGAATGACGTGTGCTTGTCACGTTTCTTTTTTGATTCATTGATAAATAACCGAAAATATAAGTCGAGAAAAAATCCGCCGTTTTCCGGGAGCGGGACTCGAACCCACATCTCCGCATAACCGGTGCGGTGCGTTAGCCATTACGCTATCCCCACAGCGGCTTCTCTCTCGACTTTAAAGCGGGGGTTTATATTTACAAGAGCTCTGAGGCCGGTCAACTAGCGCCACCCCTCGACTACCGCGGGAGACGTAGAACGTCTTCTTTCCCAGCGGCCGCCACGTAGAACGTGGTCGGAGGTCGGGGCACTGGCTCCAGCAGTTCGGATATGCCAATTGCTAACCCCGACCTCCGACCACGTTCTACGTGGCGGCCGCTGGGAAAGAAGACGTTCTACGTCTCCCGCGGTAGTCGAGGGGCGGCGCTAGTTGACCGGCCTCAGAGCTCTTGTAAATATAAACCCCCGCTTTAAAGTCGAGAGAGAAGCCGCTGTGGGGATAGCGTAATGGCTAACGCACCGCACCGGTTATGCGGAGATGTGGGTTCGAGTCCCGCTCCCGGAAAACGGCGGATTTTTTCTCGACTTATATTTTCGGTTATTTATCAATGAATCAAAAAAGAAACGTGACAAGCACACGTCATTCGGCCCTATTAAATATTTCGAAAAAAAGCCGAATAGCACTGGCAATGACGACTGCAACCTTGATATGTATCTTTACCGAGTCCCTCGTCCCGTATCTCTCTGTTCTGCTACATGCATTACGAGGCACTGGCTCCAGCAGTTCGGATATGCCAATTGCTAACCCCGACCTCCGACCACGTTCTACGTGGCGGCCGCTGGGAAAGAAGACGTTCTACGTCTCCCGCGGTAGTCGAGGGGCGGCGCTAGTTGACCGGCCTCAGAGCTCTTGTAAATATAAACCCCCGCTTTAAAGTCGAGAGAGAAGCCGCTGTGGGGATAGCGTAATGGCTAACGCACCGCACCGGTTATGCGGAGATGTGGGTTCGAGTCCCGCTCCCGGAAAATGGCGGATTTTTTCTCGACTTATATTTTCGGTTATTTATCAATGAATCAAAAAAGAAACGTGACAAGCACACGTCATTCGGCCCTATTAAATATTTCGAAAAAAAGCCGAATAGCACTGGCAATGACGACTGCAACCTTGATATGTATCTTTACCGAGTCCCTCGTCCCGTATCTCTCTGTTCTGCTACATGCATTACGAGGCACTGGCTCCAGCAGTTCGGATATGCCAATTGCTAACCCCGACCTCCGACCACGTTCTACGTGGCGGCCGCTGGGAAAGAAGACGTTCTACGTCTCCCGCGGTAGTCGAGGGGCGGCGCTAGTTGACCGGCCTCAGAGCTCTTGTAAATATAAACCCCCGCTTTAAAGTCGAGAGAGAAGCCGCTGTGGGGATAGCGTAATGGCTAACGCACCGCACCGGTTATGCGGAGATGTGGGTTCGAGTCCCGCTCCCGGAAAACGGCGGATTTTTTCTCGACTTATATTTTCGGTTATTTATCAATGAATCAAAAAAGAAACGTGACAAGCACACGTCATTCGGCCCTATTAAATATTTCGAAAAAAAGCCGAATAGCACTGGCATGGCAATGACGACTGCAACCTTGATATGTATCTTTACCGAGTCCCTCGTCCCGTATCTCTCTGTTCTGCTATATATATATATATATATATATATATATATATATATATATATACAGATGCATAACTTTACTCCAAACTCCAAAACCACCTTGGAATAAGGGCAAGCTAGCAAAGAGCACAGAAGGTTTTTCACGTACCTTTACAGACGTTATGCCGTCGCTGGCCAGCCTAATGGTAGCCGCACTTGACACATCACAGAAAATAAGTGTGGGCTTTGTCATGCCCAGGACTCGCTCTGCTTCTCCTGAGTGAGTGGCAGAGAATAGGGATAGCGAATGTGTAAATATCACTTTCCTACATCAACATGGACCAGCAAAAAACAAGCAATTGTTTTAGAGCCCTAAATTCAGAGTGTAATAAAAAAAACCCAACCGTTTCTACCTAACTGAACAAAGCAGAGATTAGAAACCCCTCCTGCAAACGTGGTTAGGTTAAACAAAACAATTTAGAGGATATGTGCAAATTTTGTTGTGCTAGATTACGGAAATGTCTCTACCAAAAATTGTCCCAGGTATTTTTTTGTTTGATTACCATCTAAGCCGATTCATAACACGACGTGGCACGGCGCACTTCAAAGTTATTAGGTAGGCAACAAGCATGTTCGTGAGACTATTTAACAGAAAAAAAACTGTACGTGCACACCAAACTGTTTGTTATTCCACAACTTATGACGTCTGAAAATTTTGAACGCTGATTTATTGAGAACACACCAGACATATAGAGAAGACGGTAGCCTATAGCGAAAACAGCATCGAAAATTGGCGGAACGTCCCTGAGGTTATTTGGAGAGCAGCTGTCCGATACGTAGGATATGTCTCCCTACTTTCTGACGTTACACGTGTATCCAGGCAACATATTACTAGAGAACTGTAAAACAAAATGGCCTCGGTAGAAAAATGCATAATGTACCCGCAACTATAGGTTGAGCAAGTTAGCTCCGTCCTCCATTTATGAAAGGACTGAAGTTATTTTATTCTAATGTACACATTGTGTGACTCCATTGCGACCAGGCCAATTTTATTGGGAATGAGTGCAAGCGAACTGAGTAAAGAGGTGTTGTCGTCTACGTGTAAACGGCCAGTACCACAGTGAGAACGGCCGTTAAAATTTAGGCGTTGCACTCAGTCAGCACATTTTTTAAGCATTGGTTGCAACATTTAGAATAATAAACTCTAGGGACATTACGCAAAGGTAATGAATGCTGCTCCCACGTACATCAGGCGCAAAAAAAAAAACGAAAAAATCCTAAAGGCACCTTGGAGAAGATTACATAACTGTGTCTATGGATTACGTAAATTTTTACTTTCCCCAGTTATAGATGCACATGAGAAATAAATTTGGGAAACGTTTTAGAGCATTTGAATTTGAAGCTACTTTGAAACTCGGAGCGATGCGCAACTATAAGAAGCATGTATTTTTGGGGCTACGAAAAGATGCTCACCAAAAAATTTCCCAGGTGATAGATTGGAAAACTGAAGTGCACTGCATATTTGCCAATTTGGTTAATTATTCCGCGGACACAATATCACTGCAGTTTGAAGGAACTATCTATTTATATACAACTTTGTTGGAGCGAACGCTTCTTCACTAGGTAATGACACAAATGGTATTTTCAAGCATTGTGAAAAACCTTTTGGTGTAGCATAGCATCAAAAAATGTCAGCGTATGCCTCAAAGCCAATAATCTGAGAAAAAAACCTGTTTTCAAAGCGAAATGTGGTTCAGGAGTGCGCGAATTCTAGCGCAAAGCAAGCAAGAAATGCTTGTTACGAGGTGTGAATCGAGCAACAAGTAAAGTTCCGCAGTTCTGGCCATTAAAATGCTACGGCAACAACAGGGCCCCTTGTACTCACTTTTGTTGAAGATTGTTTTAACACAAGCGATTATCCCTCCTGCGAAGCTGGTTGCAATGAAGGCAAATGTGAGGTCTACACTGTTTGATGAAACGAAGCACACCGTGTCGCCTGTCTCCAAGCCTAATTCCTGAAACCCTGCGGCTACGGACTCGCAGATAGTTTCAACTTCACCATATGTGTACCGCTGGCCTGTGGCTCCATCAATCTGTGGCCGTGAGCAGAAGGCAAGAATTAGGCATTAAATCATTTTCGTCTTGTCCGTACATTTGTGATGCACAATCATATAAAAACTCTGGCTCAGCTCAGGTAGACATCTCAAAACAAATTATCTTTTGTGTTTCGAAAAACGAAAATTAAATGATTCATCGCACTAGTTATTACTGAAAAAACGCTCTGTTAGATTGCAGCGTTCGTTTATGTACCTCGGTCACGAAATACGGAAGACATATGTTGGAACACATGTGTGCCGACTAGCACTTTGTGGAAAAATTTGGCAGCCCGTGAGCCTGTGAACAACACAGGGTAGAATGCATGTCGTCGCGTTTTTACTTTTGACAGCGCGAGGCACTTGGTGGTTACATTAAAAACGCAGACGCCTTACAGTGGGGTCAGTGCGTTGTACGCCGGTTCCTTCTCACATTGATCTGTCTTGGAACACATCCGCGAGATTTCATTCCTCTCTCTGGCATGTTTGTTATTAGGGTCTTGATTGATTGATTGATTATTGAGTTTAACGCGCCGACGCAACGCAGGCGATGAGGCGCGCCGTAGTGGAGGGCTCCGGATTATTTTGGACTGCCTCGGGATAACGTGCGCCGAAGTGTCGTACACACGGGCATTTTTGCTTTTCGCCTCCATCAGAAAAGCGGCCGCCACGGCCGGGAATCGAACCCGCGACTTCATGCTCATCAGCGCAACGCCTTAGCCAGTGAGCCACGTGATTAGTGTCTAAAACTCTGCTTTGATTCAAGCGCCGCTTGGCGAGGACTCTATATATGAAATGGTCAGTATATAGAACAGGGCAAACGACAACGTGGAAACGCAATGATAAGGGTCTCGTTCTGGTAAATATTGCTTGAAGGACATCGAACTCGTTTTCTTCCCCTCGCTACGTGTCTGCGTGTGCGCGACCACACGTTGAAAATTCCCTGACGTTAAACACCAGTGAATTCTGTCTTAAACCATATTAGGAAGCAACATATGCACGTATTGACCTCAAAACGTGCGTCCTCAATAAATCCTGTACGTGGCATTGCATGGCCCTAAAATATTTCAATTCTTGTTCGCGTTCAAACCTTTGAAGAGTGAAACGGTAGCGATTAGTGTCTAGTTGCGCTTATAAGCAAACATGAACATTCGAACATGACTAAAATCACGGAAACATTTGCAAACGTACCCTCTTGTTTCGAAACACACACAAAAAGTATCGCAACGCAGCTAAACAAAATAGAAACAGCGCTATTTAAGGGATACACTAACACGACAGCGGATAGTGAATTTGTGGTGCATTTTTATTGCTCCAGGTAATAACACCTTGTCATAGAATAGTGTAATAGTCCCTTGGAGCGGGTTTCGACAAAGTGAAAAGAACTGGCGTGGTCATCAATACTAAAAGAGCGTGCGCTGATACTTAGCTATAACAAATTATTTTTATTGCATTATAAAAATTGGCGCCAATTCACGTTTTTAAGGTGGTCGGACTGCGAAGCTGTAAACGACACCCACAGCAATTACCCATGCGGCGTCATTTGAATTCACACTGGTGGCATCCGCTCACGGCTACCACCCATCACACTCTTCGCCTCCCTGTCTCACTCCTCTCTTGATGAATTGAACGGAGGTTTTTAGCGCGCAATTCAAATTTCCCACCTTCGCAGTGCCCGCGCGCCCCCTGCCCAAACAGCGCGGGTGGTAGTTCTGTTCTTTTTTTTTTCTTGCTTTAATGTCGCACCTGTCGGCGCCTTACTGCGCAGTTTGGAACGCGGCGTTTCTGGCGGCCACTTTTAGCGTCTTTCGAAGGGTGAGAGGGGGGGGGGGGGACATGCGGGTCTTTGGCGTCATCTTTCTCACGGCTTCCCCTAATTCTTGTGGGGAGGGCGCTGCGGTCGCCAAGGAGTGCGAACGTGCTTACATCGGCTCCGTAATTTATGCCCAATTAAGTAGTGCCAATAGTCTCAACCACTAAGATATTGCTACTAGTGCTTTCGCGAAGTCGAGAACTACCGACCGACACCGGATTTCAACAAAAAGGTGCGTTTTTCGCCGAGTTATCGAAAGTGACATTTTCGACGCCGGCATGGCGAAGCTAAGCCTAACGCACTAGCGCTTCGCTAAGCCAACAGTCGGCGTTCTCGCCGAGCATGATGGAGGAAGACATGGCGGCGACGTCATCCGAAGACGGGCCATCGAACCGAATGTGCGTGCAAGTCGAAGGGGAGGATATATCGCCAGATGACTTCAAGAGCTCGGCCGGCTGGCTATACATCGGCGGCCACGACAGGAAGAAGAGGCAGCAGCAGGACCCGGAGGAGCAAGTTGCCCAAGGTGAGCCGATCGACAACGCCGATAAAACCGAGCGTAATAACAAGGCTTCGAGAGGCACTAGTGCAAGAAAGGAGGCCATTCGGGCCGCCCGCATGCCGAATATGCCAGCGGAAGACTTTAAGATTGTACTGAGGCCCCGCGGCGGGCTAGACATCGCGAGAAGAGGAGCCGCATGCGTCGCGGCAGCCATCATGGCGGCCGCGGGCATAGATAGGCAGGAGCGAGCCGAAGACATGGCGTGCCCCAACTACCAGCAAAACATCATGGTGCTCAGCACTCCGAGCAGAGAACGCGCAGAAAAATACGTCCGAATCCGCGAGATCGAAGTGCAGGGAAACAAGTATGAAATCAACGCATACGGAACTGCCGCCCACGGCACGGTGAAGGGAGTAATAAAAGGGATACCAACGGAAGACAGCGAGGCCGAAATATTAGAGCAGATTCTAACCAAGCACAACCCGACGGCAGTGGGAGCCAAGCGCATTGGAACGTCTATGACGGTCATCGTCGCCTTCGAGAGCGAAAAGGTTCCAAGATACGTGAGATACGGATCGACGTTATACCAGTGCAGCTTGTACAGAAAACAGATTGAGGTGTGTAGGTGCTGTGGCAGGGTCGGCCATCGGGGCGACGTGTGCCCAACACCCAACGCGAAAGTGTGCCTGTCATGCGGAGTGAGCAACCCCAACGATGGACACAAGTGCGTTCCCAAATGTAAACTGTGCGGCGAAGGTCACCCCACCGGAGATAAGGTCTGCAAGGCAAAATTTAAAATTCCTTTCGTGGTGAGAAGACGAAGATGGGAGCGCCGAAACGCTGAGAGACAGCGCGTGCCATCGCCGGACTCCTTCCCTCGGCTGGGCGACGTGACGTCACGTGGGGTGAACGGATCGTGCCACGCGTCGCGCAGCGCCTCGCGAAGTGCATCGCGCCGGCGTCCCGCGTCCCGGAGTGCGTCACAAAGAGGGACTTCACAAACGAGGCACCTGCGCGGCAGCGAGCAGCAGCAACAACCGTGGGAAGGCGTGAGCTGGGCCGACGCCGCCAGCGGGAACGGGCACAAGAGAGGCAACCAATGCTGCGAACAGCTGAGAGCGGCCAACGAGACTATGTCAAGGAAGCTCGCAGATATGGAGAAGAAACTCCGGAGCATGCAAGCGCTAATACAACAACAGCAGCAACAACAGAGATACCACCAAGGAGAAGAGCTTCAAGAAAACAAAGCGGACCAGACGAGCGCGCCACAAACGCAACAGCTACAGCAGCAAAAGCAACCGGCCCAGCAGAAGCAGGTACAACCGCGACAACAACAGCAGCAAAAGCAACATCAGCAAGAGGAGCAGCCAAAGAACGACACGGCGATGGAAATTGCGAAAGATGAGGATGAAGACGAAGAGGCGCCAAAGAAACGAGCGAGACCGTCGACCAAGAAGAATTACGACGCCCAAATCGAAAAGCTGACGACCACGGTGGGCGACTTAACGGCCACGGTGGGCAACCTAACGACCACAGTCAAAAACCTGGCGACGGCAACGGAACAGCGCTTCGCAAGGCTGGAAGAGATGCTCTCCACCCTGACGGCGTCCCACAGGAACCTGTGCGAGCGCTTTGAGATCGTCGAACAGACGCAGAAGATAATGATACGCAACCCGATATTCGCGGCGCAGTTCGCCAATCATCCCTACATCCAAGAACAGGTGCAGCAACCCACGATGCAATAATAACAATGCCAAGACAACGCACAGGAAAGCTGGAAACCGAGCCGTTTATCATCTGGCAATGGAATTGTCAAAGCTTCGGAAACAAGAAGGCGGCGCTGCAGCAACACATTCGGAGCTCGCCAAAAAAGCCGGACATCATCATGCTGCAGGAGACAGTGGTGCAGGACCCGAAACTAACGGGGTACAGAGCACACGCCGACACGACCGGTCGACGAGGCGTCTGCATCTTCGTACGAAAGGGCCTGACCGCAATAGAAAAAAAACTGAGTAAAAAAACCAAGTGCGAACTCGTCTGCATCGAAATCGCCCCGGGAAAAGGTTGTAAGCGGGGACTCTACATAACGAACGTCTACAGCAACCCAAAGGACTACTGCCAAAAGTTCAAGATCATTCTGAGAGCGACGAACAACTTGGCCAGAGGAGCCGCACCGATGGTGGTGGGAGGCGATTTCAACGCACCGCACCAGGCGTGGGGCTACAGCAGAGACACGGCCAAGGGCAGAGACCTAATGCACGAGGCAACGGAGCAAGGGTACACCCTAATCACGAACCACAAACAGCCTACGAGAACGGCCCCGACGTCGACCCAGCGGGACTCCACACCGGACCTGACTTTCGTCAAAAACGTAGGGGAAGTCACGTGGCGCAACACCAGGGAAGACCTGGGGAGCGACCACTACATACTGGAGATCGAGCTGAAGAACGAAGGGGGACGCACAATCGAACACAAATGGACCGACTGGGACGCCTTCCGTCTGCAGAGAAGAAACGGCCCGGGACAGACGGACATCGAAGACATCGAAGCTTGGACGACCGAGCTAAGGAAGGGGATACAAGAGGCGACCAAAAAGATAGCGACGAACGAGAGCGTCCCGTGCGTGGACAGTCGCTTGGCGCACCTAATCGACGCAAGGAAATCAATCAAGGAGCGCTGGAAAAAGCAGCGGTGGAACCGCAAACTACGCAAGAAGGTAACCGAGCTGAACCGGTCCATCGAGAAGCACAGTGCGCTGCTATGCAGGCAGCAATGGGACGAAGTATGCAACCGCATCGACGGCAGCCTGCACCAGAGCAAAGCCTGGTCCCTGATCAGACACCTACTAGACGAAACAAAAACTAAGTCGTATCAGCAGAACCGCATGGCCCAAGTCATGCACGAAGCTGAAAAGTCCCTAGGCAAGGAAGAGCTGATCAAGAAGCTCAAAACCAAGTACATGCCGCAAACGGAGACCGAGAAACACCCGGGATACGCAGGAGCCCCGAATGAAAAACTGGACAGAGAGATCACGACGCCGGAAGTAACGCAAGCCATACGAGAGCTGAACAGCAGATCGGCGGCGGGTCCAGACGGGATCTCTAACAAGGCCCTGAGGAATCTCGACGACTCATCGATAGAAGCACTGATGAAATACTACAACAAGTGCTGGCAGAGCGGCAAACTACCGATGCAGTGGAAAACGGCTAGAACGGTGCTCATCCCGAAACCGGGCAAACCACCGAGCATCGAAAACCTGCGACCCATATCGTTGACATCGTGCGTGGGGAAAGTCTTCGAGCACGTGCTGGCGAACAGGTGGCAGGATTATTTAGAAGAAGAGGGGCTGTACCCGGACTCAATGATTGGATTCCGAAGAGGCTTAAGCACCCAAGATGCCATGCTGCAGCTGAAACAGGAAATCATCGAAAACGAAACCAGAGACACTAAAGTGATACTGGGACTGGACATACAAAGCGCCTTTGACCGAGTAAAACACTCGGCCATACTGGCGCAAGTTTCGAGGCTCAATATGGGAGAGCGCAGCTACAAGTACATAGAAGACTTCCTGACGGGCCGCAAGATCGAGCTCCGGGCGGGAGAAATTGTAATACCAGAACAGGACGCGAGCGGCGTGGGAACCCCCCAGGGGTCGGTAATCTCGCCGCTACTTTTCAACATCGTAATGATCCGCGTAGCCAAAGCAGTGGCGGAAGTCAAGGGCGTCCGACACACCGTCTATGCAGACGATATTACCCTATGGACGGCCGGTGGTACGGACGCGGGCATCGAAAGAAGAATTCAGAAGGCGATCACGGCCATCGAGAACAGCTTGGAAGGGACGGGCTTAGAGTGCTCACCGGCCAAGTCAGAGCTCCTGACGTACTCCCCCCGCAAGCCGGGCAAACAAACACCGCCCCCGAGGGAATGTGACCGCCTAGAAATAATCACAAAGACGGGCCAACGAATCCCAGAAGTGCAGGAGATCAGGGTGCTGGGCATGTTCATCAACGGCAAAGGCAACAAGGAAAACCTCATGAGAAAGCTGGCAACCAAGACGGCCAGCACGATGCGACTGCTACAGCGAGTGTCCACCAAGAATACGGGCATGCGTGAGGAGGCGTTGTCGAGACTGGTGCAGTCCTTCGCAATAAGCCACGTCGCCTACACGGTCGCGTACCACCAGTGGACACAGACTGAAAAGGCCAAAATCGACGTCATGATACGGAGGATGCACAAGCGAGCGCTGGGTTTGAGCGAGTCAACGAGTACAAGAAGACTCCTGCAACTAGGCACCCACAACACGGTCGATGAGCTCATCGAGGCGCAACTGGAGGCGCAGCGAGAGCGGCTATCGTCAACCAAGACAGGCAGAACCATTCTTGAGACACTGGGCCAAGGACACCGAGCCATGGGAAGACAACTGCAAGAACTCGACCCAGATACGCGCGCAAACATACGCGTGAGCCCCATACCGACGAATGTACACCCAGAATACAACCGAGAAAGGAGAAGAGCGAGGGCCAAGTACATCGTCGAACAACACGGCGACGACCCGAGAACGAGATACGTCGACGCGGCGGACTACGGCAAAGGCAGATACGTCGCGGTCACGATCAATGCAAGAACAGGAAGAATAGCCACGGCAGCGAGCGCAAGGTGCGAGAACGCCACGGAGGCCGAGGAAATCGCCATAGCTCTGGCAATGACCGAAACCGACTGCGACACAATATTGAGTGACTCCCAAGAAGCCGTCCGAAACCTGGCGAACGGACGCGTAAGCAGCAAAGCAATCAAGATCATCAAGAATTCGGGTACCCGAGAAGGCCGGCGAGTGGAAGTCAGGTGGATTCCGGCGCACGCGGGTGAATGCTCGTCGCACGCACCGAACCACAACGAGACGGCCCACAGGGAGGCGCGCGCACTAACACACCGCGCCCCCAGAGTGGAAAGCCGCCCCGAGTGGGAATGGTGGACAGAGACCAAAGATAGGGCCCGAGGTTACGGTGAAGTATTAAAAAACGCGCGACTGTCCAGAAGAGAATATCCCCCGCCCCATCGGGCCCTGAGCCGCGAAGAGGCGACGATTCTCAGACAGCTACAGACGGCGTCGGTCACGTCGCCGGCGGCACTACACCACATGTACCCAGAGGAGTACACAAGCAGCCTATGCGAGGTATGCGAAAAGGGGCCGGCCAACCGGTGGCACATTATGTGGGACTGCGCCACCGACCCAGAAGGCGCCAGCTTCGAAGATTACCCGGCACAACTACAGGAAGCCATCGAATCAAGAGACAAGACGAAGCAAGAGTGGGCCATCCAGCAGGTCTTCACTGCACTCGAAAAGCACGGACTCCGTAAAGGGGCCTGCGCCTATTAGGGTAGCGAAGAAGATGCGACGACCGGCCACGTCGGGACGAGGGTCATAACAAACCCCCGCCCACTGCAGGATCGATGTGAATAAAGTCCTTTCCAGTCCAGTCCAGTCCAGTCCCTAATTCTTGTTTAATGCCTCCCCGCCAAAGAGCGCCCTCCACCCTTCCGAAACGCTGAATCCAAACCACGTTTGAATCTCCACTCTCCACGACTGGCCGTAGCGTAGTCGGTAAGACGGCAGGTTGTCGCTCCTCTTCTCTATGCGGGCCGAGGTTCGATCCCTGGCGATGCCAGTAGTTTGTGTAGCGAGGGGTGTAGCCATCAGCAACTAGTAGCCCAGTATGTTTGCCTGTGTAGCCAGTAGTAGCCTGTAAGTATTCTACAGGCGCAAACACGAAAAGCTACTTGGCTCGGTAGAGGTGTGCTCGTTTGCAGTAATACGTGTGCACCCCTCCGCCTAAGGATGGGTTAAAAGCGAAGCTTTGCCCTGACGCATTCCTTGTCTCGGAAATTCAATGCTGCGAGTATGCAAGACTTTTGTGGAATAACCGCAGCAACATTCTCGTATGCACTCCGTAGGCCTAACGTTTGTAGTTGGCGTCTGCGGCGTGAATCAATACCTGCTGCTTCGCGTTTCAAGTGGGTGCCGGTTCATCGTGTCAAAGCTCAAAATATGACATTAGGCCTACCGTACTGCGTTGAAGGTCGTTATGGCATGCAGACCAACGTAGTCCTGGTGGTATGACGAACTGTAAGTAACGGCTGTGCGGGCTCGTACGAGCACCGAGAATCCGATACAGCAAGGTGTTAAGAACAGACAACTTTGTGTTTCTGTCAGGGTCGGTGTATTTAAGCATGGCAAACAGTTTTATTCTTTATTTTGGCAAAGCTGTGGTAGATGCTGCAAGTCTTTCTTCGTTCCCTTATTCACGTACAGCGAATAGACCGCTTTTGCCATTTGCATTTGGTCATTAGTGTGCGAGTGTTCAAGTAGAGCCTGTCTGTTTTGGCCGGTTAAGGAGACTGGGTTTGGTTTACCTCCAGTTAATGTTCACCATCCTGCTAACCGCCTTCTGTTTTTAAGGAAGGCAAATGACACTTTGCTGCTAACTTTTTTAGAACCTCTACTGCCCAAAAGCGTTGCGTTCTGTTATCGTCTCGTCTTCAAAAAAAAAAAAAAACTGCCGCAGCTCAAAATTCTACGCAATAGAAGATGGTGAACTCAATCAAGCAGTTTGTTTTTCAATAAAGTATCTAACAAAACTGTCGATGGTGGAACTGATTTTTGTAGGTAGTAGCCACATGGAGTGGCTAAAACACGACGCGGCTTGCACGTTCCTTGAAGGCGCTGTGTTAGCCGGGACCCCTAATGGCTCCTGTCCGGGGCTACGTGCCACCTCGGGCTCGTGTTCGACTGGTTCCAATAAGCTCATACTTTGCTCCAACCTTCAAGACTTTGCCATTTCCGTCTCTCGCAAAAAGGCGAACGTAATTACTACCTATTGTCAAGCCTGCTCCCGAGCTTACCACGTCTGTAGAATTCCAAAGCAAGCGCTCAGGGTTCTACTCCAACGACCCCTGAAACAGCACCTAACTGTCAGCTTGACTCCGGCTGATTTGGTATTAGCAGTAACCAGACTGCTCACATCTGGGTCCGAGATCTCGCCCACCGGGCACAGCAAAAAGAGTCGGAGCGGACAGGGCAATCACTACTCACACACGCTAATATCACCCAACACTATCTCTCTCTCTCTCTCTCTCTCTCGACCGACAAGACAACTATACCCTGCAGTCAGCGATAAGGCCACAAAACCAGAAGAGATATTCCTGAAATACCTCTTAACAAACAGCTACTCACATCCAACAGGCGTACGCGACATTCAGTACACGCTCTATAACCCCTCTCTTTGTTCATTGCCAAGCCCCAGCCAAACTATGTCACGTTGTCTCATAATTCAAGTGAAACCAACATCTTTTCTCCATCCCCAACCGATCACGGGAGTAGTGGGAATGTGAGCTGACCTGCTTTTTCGTGGACACTCAGCCATTGCTTGCGGAAGGGCGAAGTCCGCCGGCCACCCTAACGGAGACTTCGACTAAAGGCCCCGACACTGTACATTCTTTCATCTCCTATTGAAATTTTCCACTCTATGTAACTACCTAAATGATATTACCGCAGTTCTGGTATCGTGGAAACCTACTAGCGCAAGTCACAGGGTGGCTTCCCTGTTGCAATGCCCCTTCGTATATTAGCCACGGGTAACAAGTACGACAATAACGAACGCAAGACGAAGAGCGAGACGCGTTCTGCCTGCTTGCCGTGGCTGCTGCATCGCTGTCTACTGTGTTCTCTGCCGGTGTAAATATGCATTAAACGTTTTCATTTCATTTTACCGGTGACATTTTGTGGAGGTCAGAGGTACCAGCGCATGCACTTTGACCTCGAAGGAATAATCGCCTTCAAATCGAGCGGAGTGGACACAGCCCCCGTCCACAAAACCAGCCACCACCTGCAAGGCCTTGAACCAGAGTTCGCCCTGCTTTTAACACCAACAATGGCCGTGATGACAACCACAACCGACCCAGTGCTGCGGCTACACCTTGCGGGTGTTTTCACGTACCACGCACACCACGGTTACTTCACAGAGACAAATTTGGGGACATGGAGGACTGGCTGGACCATTTCGATCATGCAGACATATTTAACGAATGGGACGACAAGAGCAAGCTCCGCACGTCAACGTCTCGCTCCAAGAATGCGCTCGAACATGGTTCGAAAATCATGTGTACTCGTTGGCAAGCTATAAAAGTTTTGGCATCAGTTGCTAGTGACACACAGCAGTGACGAGCGCAATGAGAATGCGCAGGGTGCTGTTCAGTCCAGTGTTCGGCAGCCAGACGAGGTCGTGGCCATTTTTTGGAAGACATGTTGCTCTTATTTAGGCCTGCTGACCCCAGAATAAGTGAAGCAGGGAAGGTGCACTACCTAATGCGTTGTGTCAAGGAACAGCTTTCCGCCGGACTTGTTCGGAGCCCCTACGACGGTAGCCGAAATCGGTACAAGAGGCATTCACAATAAAGCGCTTGTTGTAGCCACGCCCTACGCAGCACTGTTAATGTGAATGTTGCCGCTTGGGGATCGCCTTTCTGCGACGTAAAAGCTCTCGGGGAAATTGTGCGTAACATTCTCCGTGAAGACCTGCAGCTACTACGAGGAGGGGAGCACCGGCCAACCGTTGTTACCATCGTCGATATCATCCATGATGAAGTTCGCTGAGCAGTGGAACCGCCCACACTTGACGTCGAGCGGCCCGTTTCAGCCTACACGTATGTGCTGCATACTCCGGCACCTGGACGCCCATTAACAACTTATAATGATGTGCTGCGCACTCCTGCTCCTGTGGCACCTGTCTTTCCGCCTCCTCCCCAAAGCCATTTAAGCAGGTTTTGAACCCTGCGACCTGTTACGAACCAAGACGCCTGAAAGTAAAAGCGCTTTTTTGGCGCATATTGGACAACCGCCCCTCTGCTCCCATTGTGGGGAAGCAGGTCATGTACTCCGCCAGTGCCTTTTTTGCCGAACAGGGCTCAATCGTTTTCACCGGATGTGGCGCGACCGTGCTATTGCGAAGGACCACTGGAAATTGAGGAGTACCTGTCTGCCAACAAGCTTTCCTAAACTCCGCGAGTTGTAAACCAACGCAAGTCTTCCTCACTCCGACTGTACTCCTGGCCCAGCGATTCTCTTAATGCTGGTCAGACTGGGAAAATTTCCCCTACCCCACATCTTGGCGACGGAAGACAGCAACCTGCGGAGGTGAGGCCACTCCGTATCAAATTGAAGAGCCTTTGCCGAGGACACGAACTCTGCAAGCACACCCGACCCACATGTGAACTTTGAAGAAAACAAAATAACTTGCGCCGATATTTCAGTATTCGGCGATAACCATCCGGTAACCACTCTTGAACACACAAGCGCCGATTCAGCGAAGTTTCGGAAGGTTGCAACACTGTGCCGCTGTCGCTTATGTAATGCCCCCCCCCCCCTCTTTTCTTTTTTTTTCTTCTCTCTTTCTCTCTCTCTCTCTCTCCTTTCTTCCTGTCTTTCTCTTTCACACCTTTTCTATTCCACCCCTAGCCTCCTCCCAAGTCTTTTATCCCCTCTTCCCCTCCCCACCGCACTGGGTTGTATGCAGGTGAGCTCCCTACTGAGCTCAATAATATCCCCAGTGCACTTTCCTTTCCTTTCTTCCATCCAATCACTTCTCTCTCTCTCTCTCTCTCTCTCTCTCTCTCTCTCTCTCTCTCTTCAATCCATGCTGCGGGCGGTCACCTCGCTATGCTTATTGACAGGCGTACCATGAGGAATGAGATTCGTGGTTGGACTTTTCCCAGTTGCTTCCTTGTACTGCATGACTGTTCAAAGCAACTTATACTCTGCCTGGACTTCTTTCGTTAGTGCGGGGCAGTAATAAACGCACGAGAGCTGGTCGCCCCCTTTACGCTCCACAGACATTATAGGACAAGAATTCTCAGCGAAGACCGGAAATCCGACTCTAAAAAGAGAACGGACGCTGCCGCCTCAAGGCAGCATGTTTGCGACCATTGAATGCAAGCCACCCCCGGCAACGTGTGGCATCCTGGAACGAAACGTTTGTCTACTGCTCGCTCGGCACATTCGTGCCGCCCACGGCCTGGTTGACCTCATGGGAAATTTTCTTGAGAAATTTCAGCGCAGAAGATCAGCATCTGCCACCCAATACAGCCGTCGCCTACTTCGAAGAAATCAGCGGAGGCTCCAAAATGTACAGTATAGCCGAATGACTCACATTAAGTTATCTCGAAAAACTACCAAGGTTGACGAGAACCCCAACCTGACAGCGCAAAACACCCGTAGTTTCTAGAGATTATGGACACTTTTAGCGATTGCTTTGCTACATTATCAAAAGTACCGCAGAGTAACAACGGCAAAGCAAGGCATCAAAACATACTAACACCAGCGGCTTTTATACTACCGCCCGTACAGAACTTCGGCAAAGGTACAGGATGCTATTCGTCGTCAGGTAAAATACATGTCCACAGACATTGTCATACTACGGCCAACCAGGCCATTGGCGCCACCTGTAGTCATCGTGGAAAAGAAAAACGATGCTCTTTGTTTCTTTATGAGCTACCGAAAACTCCACAAGGTGACAAAAAAGACATGTATCCTCTCCCCCGTATCTACCGCCCCTTAGATCACCGCCGCCGTGCTTGGTTCCCCTTATCGGTTGACTTACGCAGTGGATACTCGCAGATGAATGGCACCGCAAAAAAACACGTTTATTAGTCCAGATGGGCTCTACGAGTTTAAAATCCTCCTATTCGGATTGTACACCGCTCCTGCCACGTTCCCGCGAATGGTGGACGCTGTTTTATCCGGCCTAGAATGTCAGGCGTGCCTTGTTTACCTAGACGACATTGTGGTGTTTTCCAAAAAGGTTCGAAAAGCACTTATCTGGACATCAAGCAACTCCGGAAGGCACCCGCTTTGAGCAGCCTTCTCTGAAACCATAGAAGTGCCACTTCAGATATGAATAACCGACATTTCTAGGTCACATTGTCCCTGGGGAAGCATACGCCCTGATCCCGAACGGGCGTAGTCGCATTTGTCATTCCAAATGGCAAAAAAGCTATGCGCCGCTTTAGGGTTTTTTTTTCAGAATATCGACGCTTTTTGGAGAAATTTTTTCTAAAATAGCGGAGCCTTTAACCCGCTTGGCCAGAAATGACATACGTTTAGTGGGGGCCCGAAAGAGTGCGCAGCGCTTGACGAGCTCAAAAATCGGTTACAAAACACGCCTTACAGAACACAAAACACTAAAAGAAGACACAGAATGGGAAACACACACGTATACAACCAATATCAACCTGGGAGATGTGCTTTACAGTATCAAGATGGTGCCGAGCGTGAAAAATCATGCGCCAGCTGAATGCTCTCACGAGCCAAACTCAACTGCTCAACAGCAGAAAAAGAAAGCTCAGTAGTCGAGTGGGTGGTCACCAAATTCCAGCTTTTAAGAGTGGCAACAGATCATCACTCCTTATCTTTGCTGGTGAATCTGAAAGATACCTCATGGCCTCTGGCCTGCTGGAGCTTCAGATTCCAGGAGTTAGACGTCACAATAATGTACAAGTCAGGCGGTAAGCACTGCAAAACTGACTGTATGTCACACGTCCCTGTTGCTCGGGGCTCAACCGATGCAGACCACAATGGGGTCTTTTTGGGTTCCCTAAGCCCAGTAGCTGTGGCTCAAGAACAGCGGGATGATGTTCAGGTTCGTCCCCAAATCGAGTAATTGGAAGGCCAGAACTCCCTGTTACGTGAAATTTGGTCACGAAGCCGTGCATCCTTTTGTGTTGTGAACATTGTGAATTTTGTGAATTGTGGTCCCACGGGGACGACGCACCTAGTTGTTGCTCCTAAGACACTCCGTGAGGAGATGCTTCGCGCTTGTCAGAACGAGCCGCCCTCCTGTCATCTCGGCTTCTCCCACACCTCGACACGTATACACCTCAAGTATTACTGGCTGAAGCTGACCCAAAGCGTGAAACGGTACGTTAAAACATGTTGTGGCTGCAAGAGGGGCAAGACACCACCGCCAAAGCCAGCGGGATTTCTGCAGCCAGTAGATTCACCAAAAGTACCCTTTCGGCAAGTAGGCAGGGGACTTTGCGGTCTTTTTACCCTGTCCTCCTCTGGTAACAAGTGGACCATTTTTATACTGGTTACTTGATGGGCTATCAATCAGGTGACGAAAGCTATTTCCCGGGGCGCTGCTACAGATGCGGCGAAGTTCTTTGTTGAAAGCATAGTACTTTGCCATGGTACCCTGACGGTAGTCTTAAGTGACAGAGGAACTGCCTTCACTGCCCAATCGCTTGATGAAGTCCAGAAAGTCGGCTGCACCAGTTGCTTTAAAAATACCGTGCATCACCCCCAGGGTAATGGATAAACGAACGGTTAAACAGGACAATAGCAGATATGCTTTCAATGTACGTTGATGTAGACCATCATAACGGGGAGGATATAATTCCATATGTGACGTTCGCTTACAAAACCGCGGCAGAAGAATGTACGCACTTTCCCCTTTCTCTTTAGTCTACCATAGGATGTCATCACAATGCTCGGAACAAAGTTCCTTCCTAAAGAGTGCGCCAATGGCACTTTTAGGGCTGAAGAAATCATTCTGCGTGCAGGAGTCTCACACCAGATAGCATGTCAGCGTATTCAATACCAACAAGCCCATCGTACGTGGCAGTATAACGTCCGGCACACAGAACTTAACGGCCGTCTAGGAGAACGTGTGTTTGTGTAGACCGAGGTTCGTCGCCGAGATCACACGGACAAGGTACGGCACTCACCATGGCGACAACAGTTCGGTCGCCACGGCGACTACCGGAGCTGAGGTTGTCGGTTGTTGCACGAATGAAGCCTTATCACGCTTCGAACTCCACCTCGGACAACTGTGGTGTTAAGCAAAGCTGTTGTTTTTTCTGTCGTCCGTTTTGTTACCCGTCGGTAAAGCGTGAGGACGATGGCTTTCATGCAGACGGGTAGTGCTGTAGTTCTGGTATAGTGAAAACCTATTAGCGCAGGTCACATGACGGTTTCTCTTTTGCAATGCCTTTCCGGTATGCGGCACGATGCTACGAGTGAGAAATGAAGGAAGGCAAGCACGGGGAGCGAGGCATGTTCTGCCTGCTTGCCAGTGCTTCTGCTTCGCTGCCTACCGTCTTCCCTTTCGGCGCAGATGTGGCCTTAAACCCCCTATTTTATTTTATCTCTGTAAAAGCTGTTACGTGCCGGAAAGCAAAACGTGGGACGAACAGTGACTAGACATGATGAGCGATCTATTTACAATATTTGGTGGCGGCCAACATAGAGCCCGTAGCTTCTGTGCGCCCACACATCTTCGCCGTCAATGATTGAGAGCACAGCGGTGTGTTGTACTACCCTCTTTGTCTTCTCATGACATTATGCCTGGCCGAATGCAAGCATCCTGGCCATAGCCGCAACACAGTGACGAGTGCGATGAGATTGAGTGATGTGATGCCCAGAAACCGGACCCCACCACACCACTGGTGATGCCTGATCCCGCTACACTGACTCTCTGCGGCAGTTCGAAGCACATCGGGAGAGGAGGCTAAGGGCACGGCACCTTCTGTCTCGTCTCACCTACTCACGACTGGTCTTAATGGGGCGGTCACGCGCTTAGTTCTTCGGCCGGTGGACGTGGTAGAGTTTAGGCCATGGTGGGGCGCAGGCTGTGCGACACGGCCCGCATACCCTCCATGACTGCTCCTGGTTCGAGGCGTGGCGAAGCTAGTACCAGGTTGGGGGTGACCCCACACATTCCCCCAAAGATGTTACGCGACGGCAAGGGAAAGATAATACGAAACGTGATTAAAAATGGTGACCAATTTATGTACACTATTTACACAATGGCCTTTAAATAAGTTCTGGGATGAGTTGCAGGGTACCTATAAGAAAGACCCGGTCGTTTTTCTGGAAAGTATAGGATTCCATTGTGTACGTAGGTAGAACCGTGCGAGGTATGATCTCACCAGGTCTATTGCACCTGAATTCATTTTCGAGGTCGATGATGGTGGTATGCAACACTACCTTTCTTGTCCTCACCGCAAGGAAATATTTCACGCAGAGTACTAATTCACTGATACGAAACGGCTACTTGTCCTCGCAATGATGCATACGTTACATGTTTATTTTAAACTTTTTAATCAGTTTAACCGATAGTATTTCACTACTATTGACTTGTCTAGTGTAAATACAATAGGAACCAAAAAAAGGTGTGTGGGTACAGGCGTTCCGTATGGGAGTCACATTCCGGAGTACCATGGATCGAATCGCACCCACTGTACAATTTACCCTATTTTTGTTTAAATTGAATTAGATATTTTGTTGAGAAAATCGTATTTAAGGAATTCGACGTGGTTTAAAGCATTATTGAGCGAATTATATTTTTTTAACCATAGACAACTTCCTGGTTCGTGTGTCGGCGATTGTGTCTGCTCCACCCGCCTCGGTGGCTCAGTGGCGAAGGCGTTCCGCTGCTGAGCATGGGGTCGCGGGTTCGACTCTCGGCCGCGGCGGCCGCTTTTCTGATGGAGGCGAAAAGCAGAAACGCCCCCCCTCCTTGTCTACGAGATTTCGGCGCACGTTAAAGATCTCCAGGTGGCCAAAATTAATCCGGAGCCCTCCAATACGGCGCGCCTCGTTGCTTGCGTTGCGTCGGTGCGTTAAAACCTACAATCATCATCATTGTGTCTACCCCAGACCCCGGATTTCCGCCTGGAATAATAAGCTTCTGCTTTTGAACTAAAATAACATTTCAATCAGCCTCATCTTTCGGTTTGTAATTTCGATGTTTCGGAATATTGTTGTATTAGGAAGTGCCATAAAGGTTTTTGTTTATTTGACCGTGAACCCGAATTTCATATTTCCTATATAGTTTTACAAAATGAGCGGGATATTTACGGCACACGCAATTTCACACAATCTTCAGGTACTTACCAGCGCCGTGGCGTCAGGATGTTCCCTCAACCTTGTTCTCAAAAATGTAGCGAAATCCATCTTCGGGATAGGCAACTCTTGTACGCTAGACTTCAGCACCATGTCTTCAATCACCACATCCTCGGCCATGCACTGGGAATTTTCGTTCTTCTGTGGGACGAAGTATTAAATCTAAAATATTTCTCTTTTCACTCCTGGATGTCATTTTCAGGTATGTAAAACCGAAACCGCTATCAATCCTAAGCACCATCTTCTCTTCCTCCAGGACAACTGTTTCCTGGAGCAAACAGATTTTCATTTTTGCGTTCCCGACCACTTTGACTAAAGTCTAGTTAGGAAGTGAAAACAGCGCTGTTTATATGTCCGACAGTATGTGTATTTTATTAGTGTTGTTCTTCAAATGCCCCCCCCCCCCCCAAAAAAAAAAATGGTGTTACTCAAACTGAACAGTAGAAAAATTGTTTACGCTGGAACAATTACGGTAGGTAGAAGTACGTACTACACTATTTTGAAAACACTTCTTTGGATAAGAAACAGATCAACACTGAGACATTGAATTACACTTTACCATCGCAAGCTAAACGCTACAATACTGGATCACGTATGCCTACTTTCGATCTGTTAACTTAAGATGTAACAATTTATTTAGTCTCGCCGGAATCTCGCTTATGGCGCCCTTCGTTTGATAAACAATTGGGGAAAATAACGCCTACAAAACATGCATGCCTGCTCTCAAATACGTACACGTACGACGAAGTAGTAGCAAATTATAAAAGAGCGTCCACTCAACCCAGTGATCATACTTTGAAACACTTGCAAAAAGAATATTATTATTTTCTCTTATCTTTCATGAACCGCCTGTTGTTAACTTCGTACAATAATTCGTATCTCATTTGGGTGCCATTGAGCTCAACCTATGGGTTCACTGAGCACGTTTAGCACTCTAAACATCCCGGAGGCACTTTATAAATGATCGCTGGTGTATACCACTCTCGTTAATTCTTTCTTAAAATGTTACGCTTTACCACAGAAAATATGTCTCCAGACGGCTGTGGGCTTGAATATGAAGCGGTAATAATGTCGTGCATTTAACATATTGCAGTAGTCATGTCTTCATAGTTTATATTAGAAAAGACAGCTAACGTGGCCCGAATTGGGCTGCTTTTCTTTATTAGTCTTATAAAAATTTTATTAAATATTATGGGAGATCCGTTACTTATTTTTACACGCACATGAATATTCTTCAACAAAAACTCTGTGCATGAAATAACGTGAAAAAATATATTATGTTTCAGTCCGGCAAGAATAAGCGCGTTCTTTTAGGTCTGTACTGAAGGAAAACTGGCACTTTTGGAAAGTAGAAACAGCCTCTTAAATTACAAACAGCCGAGAAAGTGATCCCCATTGCGTACAACTTTACGTTACAGAATTGAACGTGTATCAAACACAATATTTTAAACCCAACAAAGCCGATCGCCTTTTGTATATCCCGAATAACATAGTCTTAAAAGGTGAGCAAATAAACTTTGTAGGTTTACTTGAACTAACCCCGTAATATAACTCGGGTTTAACAATGCTGCAATAGCTTAGGAAATAAGCTTTTAGCGTCTACTTGCGCTAACGCCGCAAGAAAGCATGGTTACCTGTGGCATTTTTTGGCAGTCCTTGCAGTTTAGAACCGTAATGAGGGTATGAGCACAGCTTCCTGTTTTGGGCATTGTTTTTATACCAGCTGCCACAAGGGAATCAAAATTACCCATGGAGCATCTTTCGTTTTTTCATTTCCTTTGGAATTTTGTTTTGGTCAGTCGGCCTGGTATTTTTCACAGCAGTACCGCTATACTCTGTCACGAGTGTGATGCGATAAAAATTTCAACCTTAACACAAGCCGCCACCGCTCTTTTGAAACCTCGTACTAGTTGACTCGTTCTAGTACGAGGTTTCAAAAGAGCGGTCGCGGCTTGTGTTATGGTTGAAATTTTTATCGCATCATACTCCTGACAGAGTAACGCGGAAATGCTGTGAAAAATACCAGGCTGACTGACGAAAACAACATTCCAATAAAAATAAAAAAATGAAAGATGCTTTATGGGTAATTTTGATTTCCTTCCGTCAGCTGGTGTAAAAAAATCAGACATCTCCATGCCGTGAACGATGCCGAGCGTGCGAAGCACTTGGACGCAAGTTGTGTATTGCTTGTGTGATGAGCGTCATCGTATGTGCGTGCTGATTGATGCACACTGAGTTTTAAATGATTTTGAGGTGCAGTAAATGCACTGTACATGACAAGCGCCACACAAAAGACAATTCGCGTCCCAGTACTTCGCACCCTCGGCATCGTTCACGGCGTCTTTTTCCGCGAATCATTGTTAGATAGTTGAGTTTTTTTCTTTATTTTTGCGTTTTCTGCCCTTTGAAATTCGCGCTCTTTGCTGGTGCAGTTACCGGTGCTCTCCGCAGATAGCGCGGATGGTACTACAGTGTGCACCGCTCTCGATAGATGGCGTACAATGCAGTGCGCACATAACGTCCCTTGCGCACGGACATCGCCAGATATCGGCACGGACCTTGCGAGGTCCTTGACACAATGCCTAAAACAGGAAGCTGTGCTTTAGAAAGCCCATTTAGGCCTACGCTGGTGCAATCCGTTAAAATACATAAATGGTCTATCCACATGTCGACACTCCCCCAACTGTTCCTTTTGTCAGTCGCGCTGGGGAACTAACCTCTATCAAATAATATGGACGTGCCCTAAGTTTTTAACGGTCAACATCAGCTGCTCGGTTCCCATGCTCTCCCTAATAATTTGCAAGAACTTTTTCAAAGAGATCACAGTTACACATTGCTACTCAAAGGAAGTATGCACATTGATTTATAAAATGGTCTCCTCCAAATTATTTTATACCGAAACGGTGACCCCTTCTTCACTTTGTCCTTTTGAGGAACGCTTAGTCAGAATTCAGAAACTGGACAATGTTTATGGTGCCCTCAGTCCATTTTAGAAAATTGTTATAAACTGTGCTACAGTTATTGGGTTCATCATAGTGTCTTTGTGAACTCAAGCGCAGTACACAAGAACGTAATATGACTTTAAAGTGTCTACTTGCGGTTTGCCCCCTTTTTATCGCCCCTTTTCCTCCTTTATCACTGAAAAGTGTTTTGTCTTTGTAAGAGGGGCGCGGTTTTAGCTCTCCGTACTGTGTGACCATATCACGTTAAAAATACCAAGAAAGTGCCGAGCGTGCGTAAGCGTGTGCCGAGCGGCATCTGAAGAGCGTGCCCGGCTCGCGCAGTGGCTTTAACAGAGAAACTGGCGAAGACCCAGAGGAGCACTTCGCGTTTCCTAGCAATTAACAATGGCACAGCTGCGCAACAACTTCTCCAGGGAACCTCGACGTGACTTTAGGAATGCCGGGCATGCATCGTGCACGTACGCGCCGCTTCTGCGCCACAGTTGTCGTCAAGCACTACCGCCCATGCAATGCTTGGCATAAGGAACACGATGATATCTTTGCATATGACGATTACTGGTACTTGAACAGTGCAAAGCGAAGACAGAAGACCGAAATAAACAATTTCAAACCTGTAATATTTGCGTGGCGATGTGTCCTTCAGCGCTCATGTAGAAATAAATCCTGCACCTTCATTGATTCAAGCCTAGCGCGAATTAGCGCAAGCTTCGCCAGTTTTTTCTCTTGAGCGGCTATCAACCAGTTCATTATGAGGTGCTTTTATTCTTAGCTGGGAATGCTTAGCCCAAAAACCGAGAGTACTTCTGGAGGTCGAGCTCGTAAGAAAAGTTAAGGCAGCTGACGGTACAGTAACACTAGCGAAGCGTTCGTGAGGCGAATGTGCCTGTCTGCGTTTTCTCTAAGCAAACACAAGGTGTACGATGTACAATGACGGTCACGGTAATTAGGGCTTGGTGGTCGCCAAATAGCCACTATAGAGGAACAAATTATTGTGACTACGTCTCTTATGGCAGTGACTGTCTGCCGTCTGCATTACACAATTGAGAAAGCCAGTGAGAAAAAAAGATACGAAGACAGCTCAGCTGGACTTGTTCTGTACTGAGTGCTAAAGCATTACACCCCAATTACCGAACGGCCGCCAGATTTTTATCGACATGGTTTTTTCGTGTCTTTCTCCGTAACTATGTTACTGTTTGAGATCACGAACAGGCGGTGTGACCCAGCAAAGCGTCACTTTTGCGCGTACGACCATTCTCAGTCTTTTATTTTGACTTCGGTAATTACCACGCACAAAATACCAATGTGTGTCTCTGTGCGTGTTTGAAACACAATTCCACCCTGAAGGATGAAATGCATTCTCTAGATCTAACTTGTCGGCCTTTGCTGGAGAGCTGCAGAGGGTTGTTTCTTAATTCAAGGGGGTAAAAGGCGCCTCATCATTTTGGTAGTGTATGGAAGAATTTTATTCCTGAAGTGGTCGGTTCGGTTACCCGTATTTTGGACTCTAGCAAAGACTGCAACTTTGAGGAGAACAAAATGTGTCCAGACAATTATATTTTGTCAAAGTGAACCGAGTATGCTAGGTGACTCTAGAATTTTCTTGAAATTGCGATGAAAATTTCAGAAATTCCGCTGTAAAGGTTGAATTGCGGTTCACTTCGTGATTATCTTTCCTGGTTTACTTACTCTGCTCCCCTAAACTGGGTAACAATTTCAACAAAGCAATTCCAAATTCCCAATTCCGACATTTTTCCTGAAGCAGGCTTCTCTCGCCTTGCGGACACAATGCAAAACATTTGGGTGAAATTTATGATATTTTTGTAATTATACTTGCCCTATACGGGCTTTTGTGTTACCGGCTGAGGGTTCATATCACTGTCGAGCCTAGTACAAACATTCTTAAGTTGTATCACTCAGTCCACAGCTATGCATTCGTGTAAGTTATATTGCCGAACTTCATGTGAGATAGCCTTGAGGAACGTTCAGCAAATCTTTAAAAAGCTATTGCCAGAAAGCATTCGGTTTTCTCGGAATACTAACTTAGTTTTCATTTATTTAGCTTACAAAACTCATTTAATGCGTTTTTTGCGCTCACGATTCTATTTCGTTGTACTGCGTATGAGTGTGTGAGCTTGGGGAGATTTAACACAAAACATAGGCAGTTACAGAAAAAAAATCACGCCATATCCACGGAATGAATGATGATAAGTGGGGCGAAGCTCGAGAGGGGGAGATCATCGGTAACCGTAACTTTCCCGTGAAAGTTCGCCCATTACATCATTAAGAAAGACGTAAGACTGTGTGCGTACATTGTACAAATCAACTTTTATTTTCGGAGTCAATGCTCCCAGGCCCAGACCTGGTGAAAGACCCCGCGCCATCGAGGACTACTCCGCACCTCCACCACAATTTGTCACGTAGGATGGGACACAACGGTGAAGAAAGAACTTTTATTTAGGGCGAACTTGTGCCCGAACAAGACGAGAGGAAACGAGCAAAGATCCTTGCGTCTCGTTCGATCTCCGAGAACGACTGCCTGCATTCGTGGCGTGATCTCTTGCGTGATCTCCCCCTCGCAGTGCACGTGCGCTCGCGCCTCCGTTGGCGAACACAGACAAGCCCGCACTCCCGGTGCCGAGTTTGCGCTGCTGGTTGCAGCCGGTTCTTGCGCGTGCAACGCGGCCCACTTTGCGACATCTCCGAAAGCATGCGGCGGTCACGTACCACGAGACACAAGGGATGGACAGACCCATGGCTTTGGGAGCTTCGCCCCTAAAACATTTGAGGAATAGCATCTTTTTCTCAGGTACAAGGAATCATGGAGAACAAGTCCTTGCGGTTCTCTGCACGGCGTGCTAAGTGTTTCGTACATTTCATACAGCAAAGTCACCGAGGCATTATTCATGGGAAAATGTAGATAATGTGCATAAAGGTGGTTATAAAGTTTTTCTGATATTTGGCACTCGATTGCGTAGTTTATCCGTAGTGGGACTTGTGGTTAGTAATACTCACCAGATATCCCGCTGCTACGGCATGCATACCATATCCGCTTAGCTTCCTTGTTTCGATCCTCCTACTCCGTTGCACATCTTCGGCCAAAGAAGTGCAGGGTCTCTCACACCGACCTTGAACGTAACAACCGCTGTGTTTGGGAAATGAACAAGCGCGCTGGAATGGCATTGACACTGAGCACTTCCGCCTGCAACGAACATACGGTGGGACCTGGATTTTATGGCGAGAAGCTGTTTTCAGCGCATTTCGAGAGCATAAGGGAGCACTTCGGTTGGTTTTTCAGATGGTCGGCGAGGAAAACGAAGATATCTTCACAAAAACGAGCAGAAGGCGGAACTGAGCAGTACATGCACAGCAGAGCTGCTGTTGTCACGTCTACGCCTACTGCCGGGCAACAAGGTATTGTCACGCACCAAACCATGCATCGATTGTCGCAAACGGTTGGAAACCAGTGGCAAAGACTGCTTCACGGTTCTGCCAATTAATCTAATACAGGTAATATGTGTTTCCGCGGGCATATAACCGAGACGAGGACGAGACGTCGGTGCACGCTCGAACTTTCGGAACCTCGAGTGGTCCGCCTGCTTCAACTCACTAGTTCTCGACAATTTATATAACAAAACATCTTTGCACCGTAACAGTTTATTGTTTGATTATTTTTTATTGTTCAAACGCAACACAGGAAGAGTTCTCGAAGTTCCAGAGAACTGTCCGGGGGACGTCCCATGAAAAGATATCAAACATCGTTACATATGAAAGCGGCGACAATTATACATTACTGAATAAAGTAACCTGGTTAGTACGAAAAAACACTTCATATACAAATTAGTTTGGACATTGTACAAGATTAATACGTGTCATAAAAGTTTGAACAATAGCGTCATCAGCATACCCAGAGCATAATTCAAAAGTTGACTGTCAACTCCAAGCTGAGGCAAAAAAAGTGCGTACAAACAAGCATAATGAAGTAATGAGGAATCACTCAGAAACTTAAAAAATGGTGCTGTCTTTCCGGCGAAGTATATTGGAAAAAAGGATAATTGTGAGCGACCGTTGTTGGGGTGGAAATTGCAGTCAATGGTGAGCATTTAATACAGAATAGAGCAAGTAATATATCTGTCGATGCCGCATTAAACGCAGTACACTGGTTAAAAGGCTAGCGGGCAGCCGTTGTTGAATGGGCCGTTGTGTTCACCTACACGGCTGAATGAGAGCGAAAAAAAGCCACCGTCGGTATCGACATCATGAGAAGACACCTTGAAGCTCGTTTGAAACGAAAGACTGTTAGTCTTGCTGTTGTTAGTTGGCCATGAGCGTGTTTCATTTCAAGCCACTTGAATGACACAATAAAGGCCGGAACTGGAGACATTATGGCGTCTCAGCGCTGTCGTCTTGAGAATATCGCCATACACGTTATACAGGACATTTCCTATTTCTCTGAACAAGGTGAGGAAACCGTCCACTGAGAGGCATCGACCAAGAAAAATTTGCCGCAGATTGCCGGATATACATAGACGACAAGAGAAGCAAAACTATGTCTACCACGCACGGCCTCGAGAAGGGGAAAGGAAAAGGAGCCCGAATTGCCCTTTATTCGACTTACGTTCCTGTGCGACTGATCACCATTCATTTGCCAGAAAATTTGGTTTGCCGCTCAAAACTACTCACACGCTAAAACAAGGATTAGCGGGACACTATTAAGAATATTGTGAGCGCTTACGTGTGCACCTGTGAACTGCCCCACACCGTATACGTCCACCGTCCACCGGTGTTGCCAACCTCTCACCTGTCCATAACAATTACAATAATCAATTTGTACATAATCATCATCACAAGTCGCTTGGCTGTGGAATCGCGATCTGGAAAGTAAAGGACGGAACCGTTCGCTCTGCTGCCTCCCTGAGAGAAGCGTCCTGTCTCCTTACAATACATACAAGCCAACTCATGACGTCAGTGCATGGTGATACGCATCTGCCAGGAAATATGTTGTTGGACGAGTTGTCATCAGCTTTGGGTTGCAAGAAAGGATTTGTGTTGGGAATGGTGTTGGACAGGAGAATGGTGTCTCAAAACAAAGCGGATCATGCAAAGAGAAATTGGCCTCCAAAAATATATTATTAGGAATAACGTTGATCCTCAAAAACCTTGTAAGAAGTGACGGTTCATCATGGGTGTTTCAGTTAATAAGCAAGAAATGGAGAGCGCAACAGCGTACTTCAGAAAAACTGCGCCTGTTTTCTGGGCTTGATGAATAAATCCCCGAGTTTTCTCTGCAGTAAAACAGTGAATTACCGCAGTGAATGCTGTAGAAAAAATTCGGTCGTACAAGATGCAGCAGTCTCTTATTCCGACAACCTCGGAAGCACCACTACAACGGTTGCAGCGTGAGAGGCTTACAAAAACGATTTACCAGCGCTCGTTATGGTTTTGAGCCAGGGCTCACCAGTAAGTGTATAAATGCAAACTCTCGTGCCTCTCTGACCCCCATACGTTGGCGTCAAACGCAGCGAGTCCACTAATCAGATAGCACAAAATGCGCTGTCATTGACCCCGTATCTGGCGGCAATGCTTGCCGCTGCCTGCCGCTGAAATGTCAGTAGGAATGACGTTGTCTCAGCGCGGTACGATGACAGGCACCAACATTATAAACCATTCTTTCTGCGACGGTGCATGACCAGCGAGGGTATGATTACACAGATATTCCAACAAGGCTTCGAACTTCTGACAAAAGTGGCGCTGACGTAAGGCGTAAACTTATGAAGTTAGTCCTAACTCTACCCATTGAAATGTAATGGCAGCTCGTCAACCTAAGAGCAGAGTACTTACTGTGCTAATTCTACTCGAATATGTGTCTAGAGGGGAACGTCATAGCACCTCAAAGCGACTCCTTAGGACTAAGCCCCGGCGTACCAGCAAATTCTTAAGCGGTAGAGCCGTTATTAAATAGCAGAGATACCTGCCGCAGTGGCTCAGTGGCTAAGCGTTGGGCAACTCAGCCTAAGGACGAAGGTTCGAGGCAAGTAAACATCTCCACGTGGTTGAAATTAATTCGAACCCCCCAACTACAGCACGACACATGTCACATGTGTAGATTCAGTAGGTTAAACATTAAAATGAATTAATCATTCAGTCAACCGAACTGGTTCGTACGCAACAAGTTGCTTATGCCTTCAGTAAGATATTCCACAACGCTTTATGATCAAGAAGGTGAGGAGCTGCATCCCGCTCACGAAATCATTACTGACGATTACTATACTTCCTGATGCAAAACTTGTGCTTAGGGCGAATTCCAGTCGTTTCGGTCACGGCGCATGTCACGCCATGCTTTCACTGACCGCGTGGTAAGTGAAAGCACGGTGGTGCTCGCTACAATGCCGTACTGTCGCAACGCGTCCCCGTCGCCGAACATGTCCTGTGTAAATTGCGTTTGAGCAAATGTCCCGGGGTTCGTATGGGCCACGCAGCAAGGAGGACGCTGAAGGAGGTGGTGGAGCACGCAGACGTGCTGGATTGCTGTTCGACCTCGACGTCTTCCCCCTCACACTTTCGCCACGCTTTCCTAAGCCGTTTTCTTCATGCCTTTGCTCACTCGGTTACGACACCGTCGCCACCGCCAAACAACTGTAGAGGACGCCAAAGTGCCGCGCACTAAAAGATACCAAACTTTCTTCCCGGCAATATCTCTTGCTTCCACGCGATATTTGGCTGTTGGCACTGCAAGCCTTCCGTAAATTATTTTTTATACATAAAAAGAAAGATCGGTGTACCAATGTGAGTAAACGTTTTCCGGAAGTCATTTCGGCTTCGCATGACCGATCCACTGTTTTTTCAGAATATTATACTTACAAGAAGAAGAGAGCTATCGAATACGACAGAAATATGCATCGCCTATACAGGGTGATCAAAACTAAGAGGACAGTTTTTTTTAAATTAGGCGCTTAGCTTCATGTGAATATCCCCTCTACCGTGAGATTGCACGCCCCGGGGGGGTGCATAGAATAAGCTTGTAATTATTGATGTCGGTGGCTTAAATAACTCAAGTTGTATAATAAGCTTTTTAAGGGCTGCACTAAGGCTACATATCTCTATTGAAAAGTTTGACGCAATTGTGTTTCCCCGTGGTTTCATTTGACAGAATTCTTCTAGCGCATTCGTATACTCTGAGATATCGAACTGCGAAGTTTTATTGTCGTTTGCATGATTACGCATTCTAAACAGTGGACAGCGTCACAAAGCTCCTCCCCTTTGTTCTGTGCCCCGACAGTGGTTTTGAGCACTGAAGATTGCGATAACGCCATCCAAGACTGAAAGGGTGCCAGATATCCATTTTGCCTATGCCTCCACCCTATTGTCAAACTAAGCAAATCTACACAGCACGCACGTCACAAAAGGGGGGAGCTTTGCGCCGCACCTCACTATCTTGCATGCGTAATCATGCGAACGGCAGTTAAACTTCGCAGTTCAATATCTCGGAGTACGGATGCGCTAGAAGAATTCTGCCAAGTAAAACTACGTAGAAACACGTTTACGTCGAACTTTTGAATACAAACATACCTGCTTACTGCAGCCACTATAAGGTTAGTTATTCAATTTTAGTTAAATGTGGCCACCGACGTCAATAATTACCACCTTATTTTGCGTTCCCCAGGGCGCATAACCTCACTGAACATGTGGTCTTTACGTACATCTAAGTGCCTAATTACAGAACACCTGTCGACGTAGCTTTGATCACCCTGTATATTTCTGATGTAACTAAGAAAACAGTGCCGTAGCACGACCGCATATTGCCACACGCCTTAGCCATGCAAGCATCCATTCAGAACGCTCCTCTGCCATTGTTTGCAAACCCTCATTTTACTCGTAACGGCAAGGAAAAGACGAAGGCGATGAAGCTGTGTCGGTGGTGGATGACTTGGCTAAGTGCTGTGATGACCGCGCTTCTTTTAAACAGATCGCTTCACCCCATCTCATCGCAATATGACTTATCCTGACCGCGGAACATAGGGGTGGACGTGTGGGGTGCTTGTCATTACTGCCCCCAACTTCGTTCTGTCTCGGCTTCTCAAGGCATGTCATCCCGACTTTGGATCGCGTAGGCCTTCTTCAGTGTTGTACGGAACGGCGTTCCAAGGAACGGCGTTCCTGGAACTAGTTCCTTTTTGGAGGAACGGAGGAACGCCACCGTTCCATTAAGGGCCGGTGGAACTGTAACGGTAACTCCTTAGGTTTATGAAGGAACGGCAGGAACGGCGTTACTTGTGAAAAACGTTACATCGCTAGGATTTGGCTGTTTTTGATGCCAAGGCTCGGTACAAAAATCCACAAGTCGCTACTGTGTATCTCTTCCTATAAGCTGGCCAATTAGTCCGCCCTACAGCGGAACGTGCTTCCTCGAAGGTCAAGGACAGAAGAATAACCACGCAGCGGGACGCAGCTAATAAGGGAATTATTTTGCCCCCATATACCTGCTAAGCTAAAAGCTGTTCACGAAGGAACAAAACGGAAGTCAATGGGAGGGCCAAGGCAGCATCACAACTCGCTCCTCGCTCAAGTCTGGTTTCACCACTTGAAACTCGTTCTCTTTCACGTGAAAGTTGCCTTGCTCAGCCCGCTACCAACGCGGCACATAGCCGAGCGACGAAGCTGACCAGCCGACAATGAATTAAAGCAGCATGTATATACAATACGCACAAGGGTAACACGAGCATTACATGGCTCCCACAAGGCGAGGGAACTCCTCAACGTGGTGCGCCCGTCAAATCCCGCCCGCCGATTGCCGCTACCGGGCTGTTTTTATATCCCCGGGGTGTCCGTTGCCGCCGCGAGCTGTTCAAATGCCTACATTACGGACCGTTCGCTGACTGCCGCTTGTATTCGTGGAGTGGGCGCGAATGGGTTGCGTCAGCCAATCCGCCGCGGAGGGGAAAGCGGAGGGACTCTTTGGCACCGTTTCCGGGTGTGTAGGTGTACGTTGTTGCGGGCCGTTGCACCGAGTCGTCTTTTCAGCCCAGCTGTCGGCGCGTCTCCAAGACCAGCCAATTAGTGCCGGGAGCTTTGGCCCAACAATTGTTATATCGGGTCTCCACTGGCTCGTTCGCGGAAGACGAACCCGACTCAGTCGCTTAGAGGGGTCAATCTCTGCCTGTTGCTGTCCTTGTATCCAAGGTTTTCAACACTCGTTTCTGCTATTAAATCCCATGAGTACGAAGAACTCCTAAAGACAATCCAGAATAGAGACAGCGTTACACACGCACACGCTTATAAGCGAGCCTATAAAGGTGCGCACTACACTATCTCTTCTATGTAATCCTCAATAAATGTTCTTCTGCGGATTCCTACAAAGTAATCGAGGGCAATTCACTTGCACAAAAGATTGCTTCGAATTTAGCGGCAATTCTGCCTATAATTCGTTTTGTGTAATGCTTAGTTATCGTTTGATGCTCTTAGGTTCTGCTTTTTGGCCTCCAGCGTACTCGCTATGGTCGTATCCTAAATAAGTCGGCGTCATCAATCTGGCATCCATCCCAAGAATATTTGACCACTAACCTAGAATCCATACAAAATCGTGCAACTCGCTTTATCACCTCTCAATACTCCTCCGGTACCAGCGTCACATCTTAAAATCAGACTATTTCCCTTCCGCCACTTGTATGGCGCCGTCATATCGCAAGTTTATGTCTCCTTCATGGGGCCTACTATCATCCAAAATCCAGGCATGAATTATTAAAACCATCCCACCACCCGTCAGCGCGCCTAAATCCCACCCAGCCAATTGCACACTTACCCGGTCGAACATCGGCATTCACAAGTTCATTCTTTCCTATAGCAATAACCCTTTGGAATTCGCTACACGACAATATAGTATCATGCACTGACCGCGCATCGTTTCGAAAAAAATTGGACGACCATTATCACCACTCCGAACATCAATGCTGATTCATAATATAGATCCTTTCGAGTTGCAACCTGCAAAATTGCTCTTGCTTGTCTTTTATTTTTTGTGCTTTTTTTCTTATAACTGAACATGTGTATTTGATAATTTGGTATTAGTTTTCTCTGATCTGCCTTTTTTTGCTTTGTTGTTTGTGTTAGTTGTGCTGACTGATGCATGTCAGTCACTATTTTTCTTTTTTTTCTGTCTTTTTTGTTGTCTTCCCTATATGTATTTGCTCCCCTTATGCAATGCCTTCTGGTCCTTAAGGAACTCATAATTGAAATGAAATGAACGGGGTTCTTGTATTTTTGGGAAATTTTTATTCAGGTTCACCGGACTTTCCAGTGCTTCGGTACATTTCATTCATTAAAGAACCTCATTTTCTATTTTTTATTATGTGCAATGCGCGGGAGCATTTAGCGCACGAAGTAACTGCGTAGGACCCAGAACTTTCACGAGTGAAGCAATTTTGGTTTGTTGGAAGAGGAACCTAGTTTAGTGTGTACGAAAAGAGACACTCGCACCACATTCAACTAAAGTTTGAATTTTACTAGCGTATTTGCAATGTACGAACAAAATGGTGTCCTAAAATGCCTACTAATGTCGATTGACGGTTTACAAAACGGCGCCTTCCTTTCAAACACGGCAATGACGTGCCAAATATTGTAGCGCCTTTCGTTTATTTTTAAATGGAAAGCGTGAATAAAACTGAAGGGTACAACTTGCACAATGATAAAAATAGAATAGTCTAGTTTATTTTTCTGAGTTACCACAAAACAATAACAAGTGAAGCATCCGATGCAAATGCGAAGAAGGTCAGGTGACTCGAATGATTTTCGAGATGCCCCACGAGTTGACATTATTGCGAATCACTTAAAAGAAGGCAAATCCTTCTGAAAGCTTGTTGACTCTAGATTTGTGCCATGATCGGTCACAACTACGGTTTGGAAGGCCACTCCCACACACTTGTTCTATGCTTACTTATTCAGGTGGAAAGATATACGGTGGAATCCCATTAATACAAGGTCCGCGGGAACCGCAAACAACTCACATATAATTGAACTTCCAAATAAACAAAAAATGGCCGCGTATCTTCTTGCTTCGCTAAAAATGTCGTCGAAAGAATTTAGCTGCCCCTGCTACATAAGTCATCGTCTTTCTCCCGCCACCCGTGATGCTCGTCCCCTAAAATTTCCGACGTGGCAACGAAGGTTTGTTTGAGGTGTCATTTTTACGGCCTTCGCTCCGCTGTCATGCCATGGGTCGGTAACTCCAGGACATTGCACGTTTGGCTCACGTGCATTACTGTATAGAAATATAGTTTTCAAAGAAGAATTCTTTGTGAATCATGAATGTACCGTCTGGCACGAAAGGGTCACTGGCTGTGCGCATGTACGAATTATGCGCCGAAGTACACGCCTTGAGGTCTCCGGTGACGCCTAGGTGTAAGGAACGATGATGCTGCACATTCGAGCTGGCATCACGGGCACCGCGAGTGCCCCCATCACATTCCTCGTCGTCTGACTCATTGCCAACCATGGAAACATGGGTGTGTATACGCTGAAGTACGAGGCCTACTTGAGTATTTGACGTTCTTTAGGCCGCGTTAAAAGACGTGATTGAGAATCGTTCCAAACGGGGTTGCAGATAGGAACGGCGAAGCGAACACCCAGGGAGTGGGTCGGCGAGTCTGGTGGCGCCACCTGGCAGTGGCGTTAGGACACTCATGGAGTTGCGCAACCACGACCACTGCCTGAAGGCGCCACCACATACAATTTTCTGGACCATCCAGGCACTACAAAGAGAACGACCCCCATACTATCTGTAGGATCCCATGTGGCGTCGAAAGGCGCGCCGAAGAACAGAGCTCACGCCAGCTAAAGCTTGACATTGGGCTAGTTGGGTACACATGACAGCGTAGGAAACAGCGCGAAAAACTTGGACAGAGGGCAAACAGACGCGAGCGCTGAGAGCAAGAGAGCAGAACGTCGATTTATTGTCAAAGGCAACCTCGCTTATATCTAGTTCCAACGTAAGAGAGGAAGGGGAACGAGGGAGAGAAGCGGCGATAACTGCTGCCGCGGCGTAACAAAAGATGCGCACTTCATCGTGATCGCAACGCAATGGTGACGTCAGTGCAGAATAGGCAACACTGGGCCTCCTCGATTTACCAGTCCTGGACGGTCCGCGGGCAGTCCGAGGACTGCGTTCGGACTGGGAGCCCCATAGGAATGCATGGGAAAATCGAGCGCCGGATCGTGTCTTGGGCAGTCCGCGGACGATCCGGGACTGATAATCGAGGAGGCCCACTATCTATCAATAGAGAGTTTTAGCTGACCGTTTTCGACGATCCGCTATACTCCCGACGGCCCGCTAAGCACAACCGGAGCGTCAGCGGCAGAAAGGCTTTTAGCTAAGCGATAACCGTATCTCCCTCGACGGGGAATGATTCTCGTGACTGGTCGTTCCGTGTGCGCCTGTAAACCATAACTTCATCCTAAAGAAAACAAGAATTTGTATTTGGTCGCCAAAACAAAGCAAAATACCTGGTTTCTTGGCCTCATTTAACCTTTTTTTGTATAATGTAGTCGCTGACATGGTATAATTTTTCTAAATAACAATAAACAAGCCGATAAACTTTGGAATAGCCAAGCCAAGGCTGTCTTTCTCGGCGCTTATAGAAGCAGCCCAGCTTTCGGTCGACATTTTTCGCTTCCGTTCGAAAGATCTTTGAGGTGCATGTCTATTTGGAAGCGCTTTCGCGGCTTCGTCGGTCGTGTTTCAACTTGAAGAAACGAAGTTCGTCGTAGCGCGCTCGCATCGCGAGGGAAGCCATGTTAAAATTCCGCCCGGTAGCGCAAGCTGCCGCGACGGACCGCGAAGAGGCCCCGATTAGCGGAGCGGGGTCCCGCTCCGGTATCGCAGGTAGAGCGCTAGCGTGCCACGCATGCGCAATGACGCTCCCGCTTGCTATTGGAGCAGAGAGGACCGCCAGAAACGGTCAGATTGATTGATTTGATTGATTGTGGGGTTTAACGCGCCGACGCAACGCAGGCGATGAGGCGCGCCGTAGTGGAGGGCTCCGGATTAATTTTGACCACCTGGGGATCTTTATCGTGCGCCGAAGTCTCGTACACACGGGCGTTTTTGCTTTTCGCCTCCATCAGAAAAGCGGCCGCCGTGGCCGGGAGTCGAAACCGCGACCTCGTGCTCAGCAGCGCAACAGAAACGGTCAGCTCAAACTCTCTAATGGCAGTGCCCCACGGTTTGCACTTCTCCAATGGATAGTACTTCATTTGCTATCGCAACAACGAAGCATCCATGTCGTTTTCCCGTAAAGGAACATTGCAAATATCACCGATGTTTTGATGTTTTGCCTCAGATATCCGCAATGTTTTGTTTTGTCTCAAACATTTTGACAAATATGGGCATTGCCACCGGACTTAGATGTTTAGAAAGGGCTCTGGGTATATAACCGTCTTATTCAACCTTGAGATTAACCCTAGCCGGGCGCCTTAATGGAGGCACAGACAAACAGGCAGACGGACAGACTAAAATTTTCCTGTTTAATAATTAGCCTAAGAAAGACTTTTCAAACACAATAACCGCAGTACCATCACAAAAAACGTCATAACAGCAGAGCCATTAAATCGCAACACATATCGCTTCTTGATTTTGTTCAGAATCTCGACTATCGTCGCCCATTGCAGTCTATAACACGACCTACCATGAAAGTTCAGATTTATCGCTGACTTCGGAACCTGAAGCCGCCACTACGGAAACTGCACACACGGAGCTGTGCTGAACAAAGAAGGTTGGCGACCTGAAAGGGAGAGGATGCGTACGATAGCGCGAGTCTTAACTGACCTGCTGCTTTATCGACTGTGCGCTGCCAAAGTTGCCATGGCGCCGACATAGTGCGCGGCACGGCGGTGTTTTGGCGCTCGAAAATTTTGAATTTTATCAAGAAGTGACCACCACCTCAATGCTTATTTCTTAAGTACCTTCAAATTACGCGATTAAATGTACCCTAACTCCGAAATAACGAGCAACGTCTTCTTTTTAATTGCATGTAAAATTGCCGGTACCAGAACATCGTTTCGAATTAGCTTGAAAATTTCAATTATGCTACTTCGAATTATCCGGTGGACTACATTCATATTTCTGTGAATTTTCTGCTCCGTCAATCATGCCTTTTTGCTGTACTTATTGACCAAACAGTTTTAATCGTCATTGATGTTATTTTTTCAGATGCCTATATTTACAACCACGCCTCACTCGGCGGGGCCAAAACTATTGCCTCCCTCAATTTTTAGTCACGCTCTAGTGTATGAAAGACGTTTGTTTCTTAAAAATTTAGCCCAAAGACGTGTTCACCGTCTCGAAACAGACAGCATAAGCTGCGAAGAGTTTGGATTTATTAAGAAGATAAATGCGCAGACCTTGTTTCTTGGTTTTTGTCATCGTGACAAAAGCCATTTGAACAGTGAATTGAATTTGCAATATTTCAAGTTTGTCGGTCGACACTGGCCCCCTATTAATTCCAGAGTTCGCTCTAGCTCAGGAATGTGCGTAAACATTGGCCAGCACTGCCAAAGTAACAGCCTAAGCCAAGAACGTTTACTCAAACCTTCTGTTGAACGTAGGAGGTATATGACCGAACTTTGTGGCAAAAACGTTGCGAAGCCAATAGTTTCTTTTCTAGAACGAACACATTCAGTTTTATTGCTAAATGGTGTGTATTGTGCAATGTATCATGGTTATTTTAAATTGAAAAAAGACTAAATTGTAAAGCTGTTTCAATTTATCTTAGAGCCTTTTCAGTTTAGGCGCGCAACGGTGGCTTGTCCAAGCGTCGAATTTAGCAATTCCCGCCGGACCTGTGTGGACAAAAAGAAAATGGTGGAAAGCATAAAAACAGGAAGTTTGTTGTGCAAGAAAATATTTGTTTGATTATGCGCCGATACCGTCCTACATGGTCTTTAGTGAAACCTACGATGGTAGATTCAACTGCAAATCAATAAATAAGTTACAAAGGCAACATACATTCTGATTTAGGTCCATTTTCCCAAGAAAAGCGTTTCCATTTATTTTAACACATGGATTATGTTCCCACCACTCGTACAGTACCCGGAACAGGACGGCTGTTCTCCGTTTCAGTTAATTAACATGTCTTGCGGCGGAGCTATTTCTCCTTGGGAGCTTCGGCTCCTGCTTTCTGACGAAAGTCTTCCTTCAGCTGACGGCGGTTGGGTTTTCCTGTGGGAGTTTGTGGTATGACGTCCACGAACTCCACGCCACCGTGAAGTCGCTTGTGCACTGCAACAAGATCTGGCAAAAAATGAATTTCTCATGTTAGCCAACGTACCATGCGACAAAGTTCGACAGTTTGTAGATGAGTTAACGAAACGGATCGATTATAACGTAACATAAACTTACGCTCTGCACAAAAGGGCAAGTGATCGTCTTCTCTTCAGTGTACACAAAACACTGGTCTTACTAGAGACAGTTATGTCACATGAAATACATCCAACGCCATTTCTTCGTGCCCACTATTTTTCCCGCGTTGATTGTGGTTCGAATAGAGGATGCTGCTCAAAATATACCTCACAACTCACGTTCATTCAAAACATTTGTCATGAACAGCGAATAAATATTGTGCGCAATGAATCAGAAGCCAAGGCGCGTGTGCGACACGCGAAAGTGCATCTGAGAGAGCGAGAAACGGTTAGGAAGAAGACTCTTCGTCGTTCAAGCACAGCAGGTCATTTCCTTCATGATACTGCGAAATGGTACCATCTTGTGCTTACGTTCGTGGCGCCGGTTCGGTTCCTTCCGAAGCATTGTTATCCAAAGCTAGAAGGGGTGGTTTTGTAGCACAGTCGGAAGAGTCGAAACGAGCTGACTTGGCATAGAAAGCCCCCGCATTTTACGTTTCGAACCGCACCCAGGGAAGGGAGGAGTGGGAGGTTTTAGAAAGGTTACTATCCACCAACAGCGGGGGCCAGATAGAGGCCCAAGGAGCTGGCAAACACTTGACGGGGGAAAATAAAAATATTAGGCATCTGAAAACAGCGAGAACCCAGAAACACGAAACCCGGTAAGCGAGGTCCCTCTGAGAATAGTGTAGTGATTGGCAATTTTATCAAACGAATAGAAGTGGTTTCCGTAGTGCGCTTATTCGCAGTATTATCAATCAATTACAAGTGGTTCGCTGACGTCAATGATTCCCTTGATTATTAAGCGATGAGCAAAGCAATCCAGGTTTTGTTGAAGCCAGGTTGCCAGGTGTGTTGCTAGATCACTGCAATGTTTTTGAAATCTCCAGCTACAAATGTCCTCTGAACTCCATTCCCTAGTAAAGTCTTAGAACTATAGTTTAAAAGAACAAGCTTAAACGAACATTGATGGTGAGATCAAAAGAAAAGGTGCTGGAAGTAGACAAGCTTGGCCCGTGCACCGAACATTGCGGTGGTCATTGGCCACCGCAGCTCACACACGCGAAGATATACTGGGTAATGTCTTAGCTAGCCGCTCATAGTGTACCCACAAGCGCAAACCTCAGCCCTTTTTGCACCTGATACCGCTACCCATAAATGTCAGCTGCGCCGACGAAAATGCGGGATCTGCGGAGGGAACCCCTATAGTAAGCACGCACTGTGGTCCTGCGCGATTGCTAAAGACGTCACGGCCACCGTTTTCCATTTCTTGCCAGAGCGCCTTTTTCTGCCTTCATTGGAACAATTAGTTGCTCCGCCTCTTCACCTCCGAGAATGCAGGTAGGCGTCCAAGTTGCCCGTACGCAGGACATGCCAGCCACGCACCAGCTACCGCTACATCAAGACCGCCCACCAGACACCACGGCCTCAAATTCCCCGTTGGGGCAGGCAATTTAGCACTAGTACTTGAAACTTCAAAATAAAAGTTTCACTCTGTTCCTTTCGTTTTTTTCTTTCTACACTAAAATGCCCCAGCTTTTCGTGAACTGCATACTAGTAAATTACAACATTTTGCTTGATTGAAGTCGTGTTTTTGTTCTACGTTATTGCTGCATGTAAAGAAAACGTTGGCAAATGCTACGAAAAAGTATTTCGGGCTGTATCTCATATACGAAGAATGTACACAGAGTATATGAATTCTCAGAAAATACTCAGCCCTCTGATAATTATCCCTGCCGTTCTTGTCCGGTAGAGGCGCCTTCTACACTCTAAGAAATCGGGGGAGCAGTTGAAGAGTCCAACCGTCATTGTACTCTTGCAAGCGTTGGTGGACTCCCCTCGAAAGCTGCGGGGAGTTGGATGCAATGCTCGCTCCCCATGAGGAGGAGAGCAAAACTGACCGCGTACTCTTCTCGTGCGCGGCGGAGTGCAGCCCCAGTTCTGCTCCCGCACCAGTGAAGAGTAAACCTGCGCATCATCTCCCATCTCCAGTACGAAGAGTAGAATTGCAATTTCATTCTTGTCCAGTGCAAGAGTAAGCATGGAGATGCACTCCTGCCATCTGCGCACACCAACTCATCAGCGATATTTTATTTGCATACGAATATATTATATAAAGCGGTTGTGTAAAAAGCGCCCGATTACTTCTGTCGCGCATTCTAAACGTGCAAGAATATGAATTCGTGTAACGATTGCTCGCAGCGTTCAGTGGCGGCAGGCGGCAAACCGAAGGAAGTAATCTACGGACCGCTGCAGACGGTCGCTTTGAAAGAGTTTGATAGACGTACGCTTGTCCCGCGCCTAGTCGAGCTAAAAAAAACGGATTGTAAATCTGAGATCGATTGAGAAAAATGGTGTTGCAAGAAGTGAAGTCCGCGCTCTTCTGATAGCTCAAGCTGCAAGCGCAACACGAACCCGACCCAACAACCGTGGCTAGTGTCGCCGAGATAGGCATGTACATACGATAGCTTTTATTAGATTAAATAAAGGAAATCCGAATACATAACTGGTATTAACAGCAATATGGGCCTATCTGCAAGATCGGAGTGTGAGGAACAGGCGATACCACTGCGAGGGCATCTCAAATACACCCTCTACGGTGAAAACTATCTCGTCGGCTGACGAGCGACGATAAAAGCGTACACACCGATCGGTTGCTGGAACTCAAGCGCCTTTGTTAAGCAAAGAGAAATGATGACCCCCCCCCCCCCCCCCCCCCCCCCCGCGGCGGCGCAGGCGTGGATAACGATACGTAACGCGTCATACATCCGGGGGATCAGGTAACGCGAACCGCCCGAGCAAGCGTGAGAAAGGCACCTTCAGCGAGCCACGAAGTGCGCGTGTTCTGCAAAAACTTACACAGGCGGTGAACCCGCCAAGGCCGGACGGGACTTACAGGCCGCGCCAGACCGTGATGTCAATGTGCTACGAACGAAGTGGGCTTTCAAGCAGACGCTTCGTGCAACATGAGAAGTTGGACCTGCCCTTATCGTCATACTTGCTTCGACACAGTATACGACGCGTGTTGGCTAACTGCTGGCCGCTTGTGCGTCAGCGCGACATCATGCACACGCGAGCAAGTCGTATATTCGTTCATTCGTGCGTGCGTACGTGGTACTAGTTTTTCTTTCGGACGAACATCACAGCGGCGACAGCGCTGAGGCCGATTTCGGAACTATGCGCACTGTGTAGCGATGCGCGCACTATGGCCGGACTGTATCCGTGGCCGTCGCAGGCTTCGCGCCTTGAGCTTGGGATCTTTCGCAGTTATTACGACCTTGGATTTATCTACCGGACGAAGAAACGCTGGCGGGAAGTAGAGGTAAGCCATTAGTTAACCTCGTATTCTTGTCTTGTGTATTTAACGAAGCAGAGTTACTCTCGGTACTTCGGTCCGCGGAAGCGGTTAGTCCTAACGTTTTCGTGACTGATTTTGACCGTTGCTTAGTTTTGAAGGGCGGCTTTTGTACCCGTGTGCAAACAGCGTCGATTCTTGAACCGTTTCAATCCCTTTGATTCGTGAAGTGTTGGTATCCTTGCGGAATGTTTTCGCAGGTAGGAAGCATGGTCGCGCGAGTAGTCGCAGCGCTACGCTGTACTGTTAGCTCGGCGGCTAGGGTTAGAGCGGCCGTGCAGTAGCTGTGGCTACCTGCGCGGCTCCAAAGAATTGCGTACAATAGGCTGAGTGATAGGAGCGCGTCTAGCGCGTGGTAGTCACTAAATTACAATAATTTTAGTGACCGCCGCGCGTACAGCAGCAGTCTGAAATGCTGTTCAGACAAGTTTTTTTACGTTTTGCTTGAGGGCAGGATGGACGGAAATGGGACTTTTCGGGGCTTACTCACCGCACTGTTAAGGGGTAATTACATGCATCTAAGGCGATGAGCGACGCGAGAAACCTCACTCAGTGTGTACGGCAAACAGGTATTGTGTGCGACACAGACAAGCGAAAATTTTTTACACAGGCCGCTGACGGCGGCGACAGCGGCAGGCGACGGGCCGTCGCCGTCGCGGGTTTATTCCCGGACAGAAGCAGCCCACAAGCGAGCGGCAGCAACGACGACGAAGGGCATTGGCAGCAATGCATTACTTTTTTTCGTTTGTCGCTGTCGCCCACACTGTTTGTTGTACCCATTACATTACTTTTTTCGCGTCGGTTGTCGCCATCGCTCGAGCATTCTCATCGTTCAATAACGAGCCTATTGGTTCTCATCAAATGTTGCGATCTGCAGCGTGCATGCAACGGAGCGTACTCGAGAATGAAGAAAACAGTAGCTATATGACCCATAGAAACTTTTCCACGCTAGTCTTGTGAACGTATAATTGGCCCTACGTTGCAGTCGGCTGAGGACAAAATCCAATGCAAATTATTCAGGGATTATAACCTTACAAAAAGAGTTATGTTTCCTTAAATTTTGTGCAATGTTTTTATACCGGGAACGATAGCGGGGTAAACAGTTGAAGCTACGGACACGTAAACACTAATGGGTTTGGGGCGCAGTGCGTAGGCAGACAGCTGAAGGGCGCGCTGTCTGACATGACATTGGCCAAGTGGTACAATGAGCGTGGTGGCATCCAAGGTCACCACATCCGCATCTAGACTGGTTACTGCGCCAAGCAGTATGGCATTCCCATACGGGTTCAGTGCGTGCTCTTGGCGCAAAAACTAATCTATCACCCAATAAACTTCATTTAACGTTGTCAAACTCGTTAATATTTTTTTCATTGTAGAACTTATCTTTGCTGTCCCCCTCTTTCTGTCTATGTAGGAACCACGGGAAGACGCTACTTGCCCGAAGATTTTTTTTTTTTTGAGAGAGAGAGGGAGAGATCCCCGAGGCGTCAGCAGCAGTGGCCGTCGCATTCAAGACACTTCTCCTCACACCCTTCGACATCGTGGATGGGTTCCCATTGCTGCTGTCTGTGTTTTGGCCGTTCATTGTGTAATAGGCTTCAAAGGCGAAGCGCACCTTCTTGCTTCTGTAGACGTTACTTTGGCTCAAGCACGGTGCCCTGGTCGGTACTGTTCTGAAGGCCGCCACCAACATTATGAAGCAGTCAGCTCGAACGTGTTTGTTTTTAATACCAAGTTATGCCTTTTTAAATCTTACTAGCGCATCCTCATTTGAGAACCACCCGCCTAAAAAACCCAGTGGGAATGTTTCCTGCAGTTTCCTATTGTACCACAAAAATATATCTGTTGCAAAGTTGCCGTGTCAATGGCTTTGTATCTTTGTGTTGATTGCACCTTGTAATGCGTTAATAGTAATCCACGCTGAATTGTTTTAGTCCCAGATTTTTCTTTCGCAAAATTTATTTGTAAATATTTTTTGTGTGCTAAATAAGAGCTGGCTTTTCCAGTCCATGTGAAGCACTCACTGATGTACTAAGGCCATTTTGTTTTATGTTAATCCTGTTAACTATTCTACCACTGCTGTATTTCTACTGACGCTTTTCGTGCTAATGCCAGTACCTTTTTATTTGTGGATGTTAATGTCATTTTTATCGTCATAATTTAATGTTTGTATTTCAGTGTTTTCAATTGCTATGCTGCATTTTTATTTGTATATTTTTCTTGGATGTATCCTAAATAGGCGCTACGTCTCCTGTGTGCATGTGGAGTAGGAACCGTTTTTATGCCGTGATATTTTAATTCCCAATAAATTTCATTTTGTGTTAAATTGCAGAATGAACCGATTACTGTGGTATTTCGAAAAATAAAGTCTGAGCTTGTTTTTTCTTCTTTTCCATGTTTCAAAATAGCTTGTCCTGTCTTGTTTGCTTGTAACTGCCTATAGTACCATCGTGGGGGAGGGGGGGGGGGGTCTAGTAGCAGGCGGAGCGAAAGCACGCTGCCTCGCGGGGAATAGCAGAACGCTCTTGAGGCGTAACGAGATGCTTTCCAAGAGAGAGTAGTAGTACCCGTCTGCAGTATCCGGGAACGCCGCCGCCAATAGAGCTTATTTACGCCTAAAGGGAGTGACGGAACGCTGCCTTGGAGATGGCATTGCAATTCCCTCACAAGGTTCAAGTACTCCGCTTCGAAAGCAGCAAGTAAATCCCACGGGGAGTGTTTCGCCTCTCGTTCGGCCGCCACGCGCTACTCCTCGGAAGAGTCGCCCAATGCTTCCAAAGGGAGTGAAATATGGGACAAAAGTTTTTACTCCTAGACAGAGTGCCCAGCACTCCTCGAGTTCTTAGAGTGTACGACAGATGTCTCGTTTCTGTAACGGAGCCAGTAGAGTATGGTAGCCTTTGTTTCGCTAGGAAATCTTCGTTTGTGATTCTTTATGGGGAGCTGGTGGGGATATAACTGCATCGGCTGCCTTAGCAGCATATTGTATTTCAATGAATATGCTACATTGAAGGCACACGTGGTACAACTACCATTTTGGTACACTTCTTCACAGAGCGACATACCACTAAATATTGTTTGTGCTTTGACCGACGTATAATTTCTTCTGTTTTGTTTGGCTTCTATTTCTATAACATCTATTCTCCGAGCCCTAAAAAACGTCGACTCCAGTCAATTTTAAGGCCGCTTGTGTGTCGCCCCGACAAGAAGTATCTCGGTAAAGCACAGTGCCATTTTTCGTCTTACTAATTACAAAAACCCTATCCACGCTGTGTGTGCGCACAGTACAATATTTTGGTTTCCGAAGAAACAGCCATTGCAGTAAAATAAAAATTGGGCGAGAAAAAACAACGCTTGGAAAACTCATAATTATCCTGGACGCCTGGTGTAACGGGACTACACCAGACTGAAAAGATGTCGCTCAATCTTAATCTGTAACAACGTCGTTTTGCACACCTTTTACTACCACGAGACCAACTGTTCCCGCTCCCTATTCGCACAAGTCGGCAACGTTCAGCATGGGCCACTGAATGAGAGAGAGAGAGAAAGAAAAGTAAAGGAAAAGCAGGAATGGTAACCAGGCTACGGCCTAGTATGCTATCCTGCACTGGGGAAAGGGGAACAATGAGAAAAAAGAGGAAAATAGAAAAAGAAGGGGAAAGGTACGGACAGAGCGTGGAGTGGTGTGCCCAGCGGTACGACACTATAGACAAGAAAGTTCACGACAGTTCTTAGAGGGTAGTGTTGCGCTACAGTCTTTTGGGCAATTCCGTCGCTTTGAGGAAACACAGGAGCGCTTTTGTCGCCTTGTCCGCAGATGACGGAGAAGGCCAGTGGCCCAGGATTGTCTCCTCAGAGAACGGGCGCCGAGAGTCTAACTTCGTAGAGTCGCAGAGAGCTGGCTGCGTTCGGATGAAAACCGTGGGCAATCGCAGAGGACATGTCGTATGGTCTCTGGTGTGTCACAGACTTCGCACGCCTCACTGGCTGCCATTCCAATCAAATAGGCGTAAGCATTTGTGAATGCGACTCCAAGCCAGAGGCGACAAATAATGGTTGCATCAGATCATGGGAGGCCTAATGGGAGGGGGCGCTGAAGATGGGGGTCCAGGGTATGGATACGAGCGCTCGTGAACTCTTGGGTACTCCATTTCGATAGCGTGGTCTCCCGAGCAAGTTTTTGGAGAGTCCTAGCGGCGTCCGTCCTGGATAACGGTATAGATATGGTCTCCGTTTTTTGGTGTGCCAAGCGTGCGGCAGCGTCCGCACTTTCGTTTCCGACAATGCCGCAATGACTGGGAAGCCACTGAAAGGCAATGTCATGACCCGCTTGGGTGGCACGGTCGTACAGTAGTCTTATCTCGGCCAGCAGCTGTTCATGAGGTCCACGTCACAGGGCTGACTGGAGCGATTGAAGTGCAGGTTTTGAGTCGCAGAAGAGCGCCCATCTTCGGCATGAAGTTTGTTCAATTGTATGAAGGGCACAACGAATGGCGGTAAGTTCTGCAGCCGTGGAAGTGGTAAGGTGGGCTATTTTGAATTCTGTGGACATGGACATTCGTGGTATAACGACGGCGCCGGCAGAACTAGATGTTGTTACGGAGCCATCGGTGTAAATATGGGTGCAGTCACTGTATCTCTCGTGTAAATAAATGAGACTTAACTGCTGTACTGCCACCGTTGGAAAATCTTGCTTCTTTGTTAAGCCTGGGATACTGAGGCATGCTCGAGGCTGCGTCGTACACCAAAGTGGGAGTGGCGGCCTCAGCGCAGGCGTGTAGTTGGATGGTATGCTGGTGAAGTTGGAAGCTACAACCTTTGCGAAAGACGCATGGGGCGTGTAGATGGTAGACTAGCAAGGTGATGATCCGGCAGCCTGGTTAGGTGCCTAATATGCGCCCTCAAGCCGCAGCAACCATTGCTGTGGCTTGTGATCACCCCTTACCGACTTACGTCACTGAATAAAATACCAAAAATGGTTAGGGGGTTAGAGGATCACCCAGCAGCCTTCCTCAATAATAATCTGCGCAATTCTTTTGATAGATTGAAAATGTACTTTACTTACTCCTCATTTGATTGACGACCTCGGTGACCTCGGTATGTCACCGGCGGCCGCAAGGGCACCGATCCAATCCTTGACTTTACACCCACAAAAGTTTAGGTTACGGAGTGCCCACTTCACCGCGCAGCAATCTGAACCAACTGGGAATGGTCACTTACTTTCGATGTATTTCACAAATTCTAGCTGCTTGGCCTCCTCTTCCTGGGGCGTTCTTGGTCGGGCCTTACCCTTCAGCACAATGAAAGCCCTAGGCGCCTCTCCGCAAACGCTATGAGGGACGCCTACGACGGCAGCCTGCGCGACGTCGGCGTGGTCCTGAAGCAGTTCCTCCAGTTCCGCTGGTGCCACCTGAAGGTCCATGCACTTGACGAAGTCCTTGATTCTGTCCAATACGTACACCTCGCCACGTGCTGAGTAGTAGCCCGTGTCACCTAGAAAAGAACTAGGCTTTGGATGAACTCGAAAACAAGAAAGCACCCCTCGTATTCGAATAGATTGCATTAAAAATGGTTACTGTTTGAGCACCTTTGTAGAACCCCGGTGCCTATGACAACTGAATCCTGGCAGCAATAAAATGACGCGGACAACGCTTCATCGTCTGTAGTCCCTGGGGACCTTAGAAACCACCCACTCAATACCATCCTGCTGCTTGTCCTGTTTCTGTGAGCGTTTAAGATGCATCATTTATTTACTAAGGCAGCGTGATTAAAGATGTTTTAGATTCCCAGAGCTTCTCTAATACGCTAAAACTAGGGGCACTGTGGAACAGTATTACAATGAACTATTCTGAGGTTCTTATTCTTGTTGAACCTAAGATCCTTTATATACACTCTCCAACGCTGCCGAGAAAAGCTCTCCGCTATTTTCTCTAACATGGACGCACTGAGGATGTTGCAGGTATCTACAGCACTGAGCGGAACTGCGTGATTTGGTTGTAGAGCCGATACACCACCCATTTTCTGCTTTCATTTTGCTTTGGCTTTCTTAGAAGTGACTATCGTATTCGTTTATTGTTACAAGTTAAATAAAACCGCCCAATATCCACCGACTGACAAAGCCTGACGCCGGAAAATAATTCTAGGACAAACGTAGAGAGAAAAGTTTTAGCCACATTTATGTGTAATCTATTGGACGCAGGGGGAACCTTTTGGTATCAGATTCTTTCTCACCGCCTATCTGGAATAATGAATGCGCTGGTTGAACACGTTCTGAAAGTAGTAAGACATAAAAAGTTAAAAAAAAACGTTGCGGGTTCATTTCAGTCAGGGAAGCATTGTAATTGAATACACATATAGCGGATAGTTTTATCAAGGATTTGCTGTGAATGCAGGGTCAAATAATTTAGGAGAAGCCGACATCAGTTCATGTGGCCTTTTAATGTTTTCATTATGGCTGTCTACAATTATAAGGGACATTCTTTGTTCTTGATGTTCTTGTGAAGAGGTGTAAACTCCAATGGTAAAACGTGTAGGCATTATTGTAATAAATATTTATTTAAAGTTTGAACAATTCTACGCACTGTATCCTGAAGTCTGCTTTAGCGATGGGTGCGTTTTTTTATACGATCTTAGACCGGCAGCAGAATGTGAGCGAGATGCATTAGTGCATGAATACCCGCGTTCGTTGCAAGAAATTTTATCTCATTTAATTTTATTTATTGCACCTTCAAGGCCCAAAGTCGTTACAGAAGCGAGTGGAGTGAATACCTAACACAAATACAGGAACGAATATCGAAAACAGGAAAATCGAAAAAACAAAAAGAAAAATGCGGAGTAACCGAAATGTTGTTGTATAGCATGTAAAGGCAGGCAACTCGGTTATGCTAGTAATTGAGGCGTAGAGGTATTTGCATTCATAGGTGGTTATTGTAATGAATGAGTAAAAAAATAAATTCGAGCGGCACTCTCGAACGAAAATTTATGGCAGTGATCCGTGCGAGGTGATATATGCGAAGGTGCAGATAATAGTTGACTTCACAACTCCGGATTGTAATATTAAAATTTGTGCGGTAGCGCTGATCGTGCTAGTTTCCTAAAGTGCGAGAGGAGAGAGAGGTTTAAAGTTGCCTTTATAGATGTAACACTCGCTGTCCGGGAGCAGTAAACGTGCACTGCGATTTTGTGCAGATTCTGTTGCATTTGTTAGATAGTCTACTCCAGCGTCCCAGACAGAAGAAGCATATTCACACTAAGGACATACTAGTGTTTTCCAAATAAGCAGCTTTACGATAGCTGGCTCCATTGAAATATTGCGACGAAGGCAGCCAACCGTGCGGTTGGCTTTGTGAGTGATATGGTTAATGTGAGTTTTCCAGGAAAGGTTGGATGTTTTGCAGACGCCGAAGTATTTATAAGAAGTGACCTCTTTGAGTACAGAGTTCATAATGTGATAGTTGTGTAAGTTAAGCTTAGCAGTACTGCGGGAAATTCTAAATAGTTTGCACTTTTGACTGTTGATACGCATCTTTCAAGTATCACACCAGGTAAAAATTATATCTAGATCAGACTGGTATGTTAGAGTGTTATATCCTGATGATATTAAACGGTAAACGACTCAATCATCTGGGAGTCACCTTATTGAGGATGTTACGGAGTTAGGCAAGTCCTTAATATAAATAAAAAAAAGCAAAGCTCCGAGAACGGAACCTTGCGGAACCCCGGAGGTGGCAGGACTAAGTGCTGAGCCGAAATTGTTAGCAGAGAAAAATTGGGTTCGATTGGATAAAGTGTTTCCAATGCACAAGATAATATCACAGTCAACGTTGAGGGAACTTACTTTATGACAAAGTAATTGGCGGGCAACAAGATCAAATGCTTTGGAAAAGTCTTAGAAGATGGTGTCAATGTGGAATCCATTAGCTAACGCGGTACAAATGTCATGTGTAAAAGAAATAAGCTAAGTATCACAAGAAAATGATTGACGAAAGCCGTGCTGACTGGGTGAAAAGAGCGAATTCGGTTCAAGAAATTTATAAAGCGTGGAGTATATTCTCCCGAATCTTGCATGGCACACTAATATAAATAGGGCTGAAATTTAAAGGGGAATGCATGTCGTCAGATTTAAACAATGGAACCACGTTTCGTTTTTAAAATCCTTTGGAAAAGAACGCGACAAAAGAGACTGGGAAAAATATTGCTCATAAATATAGATGAGTACACTTCAGCATTTTCCAAGAACTAAATTAATACCATCTATTCCCGAAGAAAACATTTTCAAATTACGCATCAGCTTCATGACACCTTCATAATCAATAATCACGGGATCCATTTCGAGAAGTTCATCTTAACAAGTTCAGGTAAAGTGCAAGGTAACAGGTTATTCGAAAACGATTTAGAAAACACATCATTCAGTACATAACACCATTCTTCACGCGGAACAAAAGTACCATCTACATCAGTTAATGATACAGTGTTACATTCAGAGCCCTTGATGGTTTTTCAAACATTTTAATATTCATACACAAAAGAGACGGCACAGTGTTGTAGAAGAAAACGCGTTTATCTTCTGTGATAGAATTTTTAAACAGTGCGGCAATCTCGTGGTAAGCGCACCAACTATGACTCGATGTAGTCGAGGGTTTGACGGCATACCGTATGGTTAGGAAACATGCTTTTAATGGTTTAGAGGTCACTGACCAAAGTCAAAATATACAAATGACGTTTCGGGAGCACTACGGCTCCCTTGTTCACACTCTAGCGAACAAGGGACCCGTACAAGGGAGTGTGAACAAGGGAGCCGTAGTGCTCCCCAAACGTCATTTGTATATTTTGACTTTGGTCAGTGACCTCTAAACCATTTCAACTCTGACTCGTGTAGCATTTCCAAGCTTGCCGGAAGAGTGGCTTTCTTTGTTCAAGATACGTTTTATAGGCACAATAAACCATGGTGACTGATGGTTACAGTGAAAGATTCGCAGAGGTTAGTATTTTTGTACTAAAACATTTACTTTGTTTTTTAAAACAAATAATTGCACTGGTGCATTGTATAGGATTTACAAGACAAACATCATTTTATTTTCGTGTGTGACACATAGATAATTTAAACGTGTAAATTTGGTTGCTTTTTTTAAAGAGAAGCAGCATGCTAATTTATTCGAATAACTGCTGAATAAAGTCGGCTTTTTCCAATCTAGCAGAAGTCCTTCAGGCGGGCCGTGGGGCCCTATAACTGCGACCGTTTCCACCATGCAAAATTATAGTATCTTTTCCAGCACACTGAAGACCTAGATTAACTTTGGGTACATGATTTACTCCGAAGAAGGAGTACTATTTCGCAGTGTAGTTTACCACGTCTGATTTCATTTTAGAGGGATGTGGGCTCATTTGGCAAAGAAACACCCTTACTAGATTTTTGCGAAAGGATTATGAATACACATCTCAGAAAATTGTCGTTGTAATTACAAAGTCAAGACGATGCCGCCAATCACAACTCATCTGGTTTATATTAAAATGGCAAACAACAAAACACCGCTAATGAAAAAATGTACTGACCCGACTTGATGTAACCTTCTTCGTCGTATATTTCTGCCGTTGCCTCGGGGTTGTCAAGGTAGCCTTTGAAACAAACTGGACCTTTGATACAGAGCTCTCCACACTGCCCTGGTCCAAGCTTCTTTCTCGTGTCTAGATCTACTACCTGTCAAACCAAGGAAAAATCAACACACCCAATGAGAATACCTGTTTGAAATTTTATATTTCGCTTTATTATTTTCCACAAGTTGGCTTTGCGGAATCAGAATTTCGCTACTTTACTCCATTAATAGTCATTTAGCCATTGCATATGAGCATTCCACAAAGCTTAAAATTACTTTATGTTCATTACAAAATGTCTTGCGGCTGTTCTGACAACTTTCGCTTTAGGAACTGAGAAGTTTTAAGGTTGCATTGCAAGAATTCGCGGTTTTATATCAGCAGCAGAGAAAGTGCTTCTGCAGGAAGAGTGAACAAAATACAGCAGTAGAACTTTCCCGCCGAGTAAGCGCGGTGACGTTTCTGGCTAAACTGATCTCATGTACTTTGAATATTTCGTCATGGTAGCAGGATTAAAACACCGTGAGGCGTTTTTGGGGGCACCAGAAAATTCCATGTTAACGTAGAGCATAGGTATAGTTGTATCATGGAGCGCACCAAGTATTGTACCTTGATGCTGTAGCAATGATTTGGGTTTAGGTATGCACCAGCAGGATTTATCGCCGCTCGCTCGTAAAACTGTATGTGCACAATACACTTGAGATTCAAGCTCTGACAATAACGATAGAGGGTAGGTGCTCTTCTGGATGAAAACAGGAGTGTTTTGTATGTTGTGAAACAAAAATAAATTCATTTAGCAGAATCCACGAATTTGATTCGAGTCACCACAGCTGTGTTAACAAATGAAATGGTACTTTACCTTAATGCTGACGTAAGGCTCGGGCGTTCCTGCGGTTTTAAAGTCGTGGCACATCCCTCTGGTGTAAGCGCAAGCGCAGGAAACCTCGCTCAGGCCGTAACCTGCAATTTGGTAAAAAAAACTTAGGTGACCACTTACAGTATGTGGAAAACAATAATGCCGGTTCATGCATAATGTCTACAAGCACGAATTGGATTGAATTTGAAAAGAAAGACATATAGGTATTTTTGATGGCGAAAACGACGGATGCGGTAAAACAACCGTGTTAACGACAGCGATAAAACGTCTACTCTAAATAAGATGCCATGAACACAAAATGCAAGTTTGTTTTATTCGAAAGATTTGGTGTTTTGAAGTGCCCCAAGCGCTTGTCCGGGAGCAAACAATGCGTTACTCACTAAGAAGTTAGACATTTAAGGTTAATATTTTGATCTTACGCCAAATTGTGTGCTTCGTGACTTTTGCGATGACGCAACAAGGACAGGTCTTCACGCGAGTGTTAGTACGCCATTCCATCGACAGCAGAATGGGAACGTCTTGTTTACCGTCAATTCCCCAAGGTGGCGCCACCATGAAGCGCATGACCGTTGTACGCTCTCGCCTTGTTTCTGAATCTATTTGACCAGAATTGTTTTGTTATGGCTGGAAGTAATCGTTTCGTGAAATGTTGCGTATGCTCGAGAAACAGTATCAGATAAGACATTGTCGCTTACGCTAATCAGCGCCAGTGTCGTGGGAGACAACCCCAAAGCGCCGGACTGCTGTGCAGCTATAACAAGCATAGTGCGGGCGGTACCAACATCAATGCGCACTGGTACTTTTATGTTTTCATGTGCTTTCGGAACTTCCATTGGTTACCCCACCATTCTTACTGCTATAAAAGATATAAAATTTATTTAAGCGAAAATACCTCGTTCTGCAGGCTCATAGGCCTCGCCTAACTTTCGTTTGCATTTGCCGGCCGCAGCCAATCGCACAGCTCTGCATATTACGTCATAGGTTGTAGTACGGGAAATGAGCTAGTGAGTCGCATAGCCATTCCTTTTTGTCCTAATAATGTAGCTTGTATAAGCGAAGTTTACGTCAAAAATTGGCGTAAGCTGATTCCAACAAGGCAATATTTGGAATGAACCAAAATTGTGTTTTGTCTGCAACACCCATTTAGGGACAGTTTGATACTGCGCGTAAGATTTTTATTGAAATCGATATCACAGGTGTTTTCAGTCAAATGCAAAGGCTGAATCCGGAAGATGGTAAGTCGCGTTGCTTATTCGAAGGCAATTGTTAGCGTCAATTTGCGGTTAATTTATACCAAACGTTTAGGAGGCCAGTGGCATCTTCCACTGGCTCTTGCAACTGCATGTATGAGGTCGACGCCTACTGCGGCATGATGTACCATTGATTTTTTTATGAATTGCGCTACCGCAAACACCACTTTCAAAGCGGCGCTTGTGCTTCTATCTCATGAAATATTTGGATTTCACCCTTCCATTTTGCAAAAGCAATATCACAATACCAGTGCACCACACATTGAACCCCAAAAAAGGGAGGACAGCAAGAGGCCCTTTATTCTTGTCAGTTAATCGGTGCATCTCGCTATTACTATAAACGAACTTGCCACAGCACGCTCGTTACATTATCAAAACTGTGCAATTGTATTTTGTGTCCTTTTGTATAATATTTCCTCGAAGGAGAAAAGACCATTTGTGTCATTAAAAAGTATGATGTTTAAACTCTTATAGAGGATCAGTCACAGGAACAATTTTGTGCAAAATATGTCATGGTGACATTTACAAATACCCGACAAAATATATACTGCTCTGAAAGTACTCTACCTAAACAAAAACTAAACACATCTCCACCCAGTGGGAAATCTTAAACACCAGAGCTGGGCGTTGTTTTTACAGAGATTTCGTTTAGCTTCGGATTTGTTTTGGCGTAAGGTTGGAGTCGTCTTATTACCCAATTTTTACATAATTTGTTTCCGGATAGTTCTGATAAAGCGAAAGTTCCAGCTGTTTTCTGTAACCGTTCTTCCTTCGTAAATGGCCTTGCATACACTGCAAACAGTATTGCAGTAATGTTTGCAACAACTTCAATGTGAAATAACTATGTATGACAGGTAAATGAACCCCAGGCTAATGGCTGAATCGCCCTATTGAGAAATTGTCGGATAATTTTTCCCGTATAACTTTGATAACACGAGACCTAGAGCAGTTTTCTCAAATGATACTTCCGCTGTTGATGGCCATGCTTCACTGTACAAAAAGCATTTTCGGAAATCAATAAAATGGCTAGATGCGCTACTTGGTACATATTAGATTTATGATGACAAACAGCGCAAGAAAAACGGCCAAAAGGAGAGGGGACGACGCACAGTGCTGAACTCTCTACCAAAAGTTTATTAGAAAGAAAACAGGTATTTATACACCAAACCTTACTATCGGGTGAACAGATAACACGGGGAATGCAGGTGATCAACCGCAGTTGACATCCTTAAACAGTGTGGTATGTGACGATGTTCCGCATCCAAGAAGTGACAGATTCTGGTAGCGGATACCAAATTTAAATTCCTTGTCGACTAGTGACACAGAAGAAGCACTAACGCACTTGCCCTCCTTGCTTCTGGTATGGAAGGCCTCTATTATTTATGACGTGCTTGGCAACTTGGCTTTTTTTTCTACTACATTTGTATCCTTAAAGATGTAGAAATAACTTCTACACTTTTTGAGGTGCTGTGCAATGTGTGAATAGGCGAAACCCTTTAAAGAATGTCTATGCTCAATTAGTCGAATGTTAAGGCATCTTGGCGCCAAATAAATTAGGAAACGTATGTGGCGCTGTAGATAGGAGTTTGGCAGATATTGCTACATGTGGAAGCTGTGAAGTAAACCGTGTGTCGAGTTTTGGGCCTTGTAGTGTTGGTGCGGTGTATGTGATTCCTTCTATCTGCGGTCAAGTTGATATTGGGCAAGCGGGCCGATTCGTTTACATTCGACTGATAAAGCCTATACGTTCACACATTGCACAGCACAGCAAAAAGTGTAGAGGTTGTTTTCCTGTCTTTAAGGATGCAAAAGTAGCAGCCAAACATAAAACTCAGCACGGCATAGAGATAATAGAGGCCTTAAAAATGAGAAGGAACGAGGGTAAGTGTGTTAGCGCACCTTCTGCGTCATTACTTGACAAGGAATTTCAATTTCTTGTCCGCTGACAGAATCTGTCACTTTGTGGCTGCGGAACACCGTCACATACCCACCCTATACCCACCCATACCCCCAACTGCGGTTGATCACATGCATTCCCCGTGTTATCTGTTCACACGATAGTATGCTCTTGTCTATAAATACTTGTTTTCTTTCTAATAAACTTTCAGTATGAGTTCAGCACTGTGCGTCGTCCCCTCTTCTTTTGTCCCTGGGTTTCTTGCGCGGTTTTTCTCATGAATCTGAATGCGGAAATCAAGCTTACAAAGACCGAGCTTGCGCCGATATTCCTAAAGACAGTTTTATCTCTTAACGAAAATGCATTAAAAGAGATATGAAAAGAGATATCTTTTCAAAGGACATATAGGATATTGAAGAATAGATTTATTGCAGTGCAAAGACACTACTAACGCCCTTTGTCGGTGCTTTGATACAGAACCTGAAAGGAGACGTTGTGTGAAGGCTCATTCGATGAAACAGTGAGAAGTAAAAGGTTCAAGTAGATATCGCATTTGAAAAGTTTCAACAAACAATATCTGGAAGTAGCATCTATTGATAGCACACAAGTGGTTAAAACGCGGGTTTCTTTCACCCATATTCGAGCAATTTGTTAGCTGTTTAATGCATCCAACCGCGTTCTATTTCTTACCGTGGTGAATAATGCAGCCAGAAAACAGCTTTGCAAGACCTCTCATGATTTGGGATGGGATTGAACTTCCGGCAATAAAGATATTTCGCAAGCTGCTGAGGTCCAGAGCCGGTGGCAGCCCTTTTTGTACAATGTGTACACCGTGCGTGGGGTACAGAATTAAAGTTGTCACCTAAAAGAGGATATAAACATTTGGGGCAAGTTTGCAAAGCCAAAGTAGTATATCAAACTTTTATGATGGTTGCTGATGCACTTTACGGTTTAGTTGATCTTAAGCCTCAGACCTGTTGTGAAGATAAATAAAATGTGCGGTCAGTTCCCTTACCAACTATAGGCTTGCGGCCTTGAACAAACATGCACAAATAAAACTGGAAACGTATTTGCTGGTCGTGCCCAAACTGCTTACAAAATAGTCACCTATAAATTTAAACAGTTACATTTGGGGCCCCTCATCACAGTCACTGCGCCACGTGCACACATTTAATTAAAATATATATACAAAGCCAACAATGTTCAGTGTGTCGCAAAATCATCATTTTTAAACAATGGTTAGGGAGGGTAAGGACTCGTGAGCTATGTAACGCTTCCTTATAAATGCCGCTTTATTTTTCTATTAAACTTTTTTTCATTGTTGCGTTCGTAGTAATGAGCTTGTTATTACCGTAGCAATTATTCTGTATTCAGTTACGTGATATTATTTTTAGTAAGAATACAGCTGGTAATAAAACATACCTCACTTTAATTTTATAGAACAATTCCGAGCACTTCTTTTCCCTTATCAAGACAAAACACTTCAAACGTTTGTCAGAGGAACCGGAAATATAACCACTTTGTTGTTCTGTTTAAAAACAGTTAAAAGCAAAAAATAGATTTTAGGGATGAGAAACACACTTTTCACTTTGCTTACGGACGGATACGACTTTGCGGCATCCCAAACTTGATGCTTTAGTCATTCCAGCGCAAAAGTGTCGAACGATTTACCGGGAAGGTATGAACATTTATCGCTTGGAAGGCGCTTTGGCTTTTACAATTCATATCTATGATGTAAGCTTCATGTATTACAAAACACTAAACCCAGCTTTTGCCCATGCGTTGCTTAACCAAGACTTTGGGTAATTTGATAGTGAAAGGCCTTGTGTAGCGGAGTTTTTTTCTAACCGGTAGAGAAGTATTTTGTTCATCTTGCAATGGAGCACGGACAATTAGTTTTCCTTTCATTAAAGGTGGTCTGCTTCAGCAATCACAGGGTGGCTTTCACTGATTTTTTATAGGAAAAAATATTCGGTACATCTCAGGTAAGGTCACAACCATGCGTCAAATATTCCTGATACTTCCTGCGAACAAAATCGCATGCTACCTGCAGTTTCACCCCTAAACTTGAGGCGCTCGTTCGTTACCTTGGAATAATCACGCAGTGGAACATGCAGCTTCAGAGGCATGGCTTGTATTTACTAATCCTCAACCTCGTTTGGTCGCAATCTTTTAATAGGCTACAAACTTGGTTGCGACGACGACCTTAGCGGAAACGTCTGGAATGCAATTTTGGAACGGATCCAGCAGTCGCTTTTTCTTCACAAGGAGGGTAACCTCCTATGTACTCGTTAGCATTGGTACGCGCACTGTTGCATATCAAAAGGCATTGGTTAAATATTCGTAAGGTGTTGTAAGTGCGAAAGAAGGTAATTCATGCATAACAGGGTATGGCACGTACACAACGTATTAAATCTATGGGCTTACTGCAGCTGCAGGAAGTACAAATACCGCTGTAAAGATATGGCAGCCCGGTTTGTAATGGTCCTTAACTCGACAGCGTGGTGTCGTGTGAATGACACTTTAGTCTCTTACGACCAGGTTATTGTGGTTATAATTATCAACCATAGACATACACGCACACTCCTCGAGTCAGCTACAAGAGCGCATCTATCTTAGCGGCTCCGTGTCTGAGGCACTGAAACAATCCTATTGTTTTACCTGAGAAGTATTCGTATTAGACAACGCCGTAGGTTTAGTACGCAATAAAAAGTGACGTAACATGTGTTGACGCAGGTTCTGCTGAACGGTGTCGAGTGGTTTATAACTTCTTCAACTGAATGAGAAAAACTTTCGGCTGCACCAATTCCGCGATATTGTGCGAAAGCGCCATGTATTTTCGCTTTCATATTTTTTGATTCTACACAGCGGGTATCGCCTACCCTTTGTGCGTAATAGTTTTACTAGGTAAGAAAATAGGACAAACGGATTCAAAGCAAAGCAACATATTTCTTGTGGTCAATACTCCTCGTAGGTGTCTTGTAACTAATTCAGTGATTAGAGGGCTTTGTTTCCTTTCTTCAACCCAACCGGTGTCGGTGGCAACATTTCTTGCAGCACACAGTAGTGTTTATAAAATGACCGCCTATCTGCTGACTTCGCAGGTGATCTCGTAGGAAGAATATAGTCCTCTGCCGCTCATGCAACGTAAATGCCTCTCTTTTGCCCCGCGCAAACCTCTCACGCTTTTTCCTCTCCCGCTTCGCTCTTCCAACTTGAAACACAGAAGAGGATCACTGAAGTAAATTCAATATTCATGCCTTGCACTGCTCGCGTGCCATGCAGTGGAACCTTTCGTTACTGTATAACATGGAACGCCGTCAGCAGGTCCAAACACGTCTCATGCTGTTTTTGCGTTTCTGGGAGGAAATATTTTTATAACGCATATTTTTTATTTGCTACAGCAAAAGCCAATCAGCCAAGTCTTTTAATTGAAAGAACACAGGAAATACCTTTTGGGTATTAATGTTTCATCGCAAATATGTGTAGTGGTTATTTTTTCCTGAATAATGTCGATAAAAAGTGGGATTCCTGATTTGGTAGTTAGGAAAAGTTTGGCTTATGTAAACTTCTCCTTAAAGGAATATTTTTAACTCTGGACAGGCGGCTGAATGAAGGGACATACAGAGAAACAGGCAGACATACAGAAACATATACCACAATTCTTGCTTTTAAGTAGACCGAGAAAGACAATCATCCTCAAAACGCTGTAGAGCAACCTTATACGTGTTTGTGCAACTGCGTGCACTTGTATCTTTTCACCATTTACAGCTGCAATCGTAGGGGAGCAGTGGGAGCTACGGAGCTTATCCCAAACGCCAGCTTTTTATAGAGCTTACAACGTCAACTGTTCCTCGCCGCTTGAGATACCTTGAGCACAACTAGGAGTTATTCCAATAGGTACTGAATGCCGGCGTCTACAACTTTTGCGTAATGTCTGGTGTAACATCTAGAGTTTAGGCACAACATTAGGTACCCTCCGAAATATGCCTTACGACGAACTAAGCAACGTACTACTCATTGCCCAATGAGGTGATGGCACCCGTCGATGATGACAGAAATAAAAGCATGGCATTAAGCCCAATATCCTGCGGACGCACAGCCATGCTGCTCCCACCCTCCACTGTGCCTCAATCGTTACGCAAAGGGGTTATACACTAGAAAAAAAGGAAGCTTCGACCATGGTCACGCTGGACACTGGTCACTTAAAGCGTGCAGGCAAAAATTTCCGCTTGTTGGTAACTCTTGCCATTGTTTGAATTTCTAAGCCAGAATAATCCGATCACCTGTTTCCAACCGAAATATACCCCATTACACTTGAGATAGACAATAAAGCTAAACACATCAAAAATTACATTTTAACTCTGTAGGCGCTCCCCTTTATAACCTGGAAGTGCAAGGTAGTTTTCAAGGGAAAAAATGACATATCTGTACAGTGTCTGGCTACACTTCTTCTGAAGTATGAACACGATGGTAGGCTAGTCTAATAACATTCTTTCTCTTCATTGGAGAGGTGTCTATGAGGACTGCGGTATTCGAGGGGGCTAAGTGATTATGTCTTGTAATGTTCAAACCTGCTGTTCAGAAAACAAGTCAGCATAATAGCTCTAACCTCTGACGTAGTAGGTGATATAATCTATATAGGCTGCTTAGAAACTACGATACGAAGCGGATTCTAGGGTTCCGGCCGTGGCTAGCTTCACACTTTTCAATATGTTGTATTTGGCAGAAATAATCACAAATGCCACAACGAAACTTTTTTAGACCGCTTTTTCTACCCAGAGAAAATATTTCAAGAAATAATTACAATTCCTGTAACTGACAACGAACGTGAATTTCGAGTGCTTCAAATAGGATTGAACTCTGGCATAATATAAACAGAAAAAAACGCAGGCTTCATAAGCCATTCGGGCTTAGTAAAAAAAGAATTGGATTTTTTAATCATAAAGCCATTCGCTAGCTGATAAGTGCAAGCATGTTGGCCGGGAGAAAACAACTATCACTCTTTTCCTCGTAAGTTGGATTTCATTTATGAGTTTGCCGACCAAGATAGCCCGTAGCTTTGGAGCGACACGCATTGCAAACCTAAACAAATACGAATTACCTTGGTATCGTTATGCTCCACACCAAATTATGGGACACGGGAATTCCTCCTTTTATTCCTCTAACAGAAAGATAGGAACGCGACAGCAGGATTGCATTCGTGACATCTCCCACAGAATCTCAGCGAAAATGCCACTCAGCTTCCTTTGGGTTGCTGCCTGTGCCATCCTGTCCTTCAACAAATACGCTCAAACAATGTGAGAACTGTGCAAATTAGCTTGCAGTTTATGACTGAATGAAAACCTAGGTACTCTCATATGGCATATACCTGATCACGAATATTACTGCGAATTTATTACATAACTTTCGTGAGAAAAACCCGGAATCGTGAGCAGAAGACACAAAAATTTCAGGCACATTCCACTAATAAAAGTCAGCACTATACGTAAGGCTGCTTAGCAAACAAAACTCAAAGCATGAACATAATGTATAAACCGAAACAGTTTTCTCCGTCTAATGGGCGGGTCGGTCGTAGTCCTGTCCACTCTTTTAGGGAACTCTCTTCGTCGTAAGAGCAGGTGTTTTTGGTACTCTGAGTCCTAATGAATGGGCTGGTACAGGCTGGTGACGGTTTTTGCTGCATCTAGCACTTTTCTCTTTGCTCGCATCGCATTCCCTTGCATTCTTGCATTCTCTTCCAAGGCGTACTTGTTGCTTGACTACTCTTCACTACTACCCCCAAAATGGTGCTTTAGACCCCATCGCAGTACATAAAGTACAGATATACAAAAACCTGTACAGTGGTTCAATTGCGTGCCCACAATGCCATTTTTGCCATCTATTCCTGACTAGGATAACTTCTACTTCTTTGAACCGGTAGCCAAGGGCATGACCAATCATATTCGCTAGCTTCTAAAACTTGCTTTACTATGTTCGTACTTTTTCACCATCACTCCTGTACGAGTGTAGTTGCGCAATTGTATTTACTCTGGACCGTGGTAATGATCATTTTGCTTTATGTGAGATCATTTCTTCGATTATTTATTTACCATGCTCTTTCTTTCGTTAAGGTTGCATTAAAGTATCTCGTGACATTGGCTGCTGTCGGTGGTTTGGAATGACTTTGACTCTTCAGACGACTTTCCGTGATTTACAAAGCATTTGGGAAGTAAAAGATGCAGGGTTATTGTGGCTTGTGCTCCGGTTTAACTTTTAACAACCGCACAAACCTTGTAACAGCAGTCAGCCAAGTTTACGCAACAATCTAGCGTCTGTGAACCTAAATGTGACGGCAACCTACAAGCGACCATCGTCACATCATAAAGCCATCACTCATCAAAGGGCCCCGATTTTATATTGGCCTCCATGCACATACTCCTTCTCATACAATCTCTTCGTGTGCCTACGTCGACCACTCGCAGCTCATACCACAGCGTTAAATTCGTTTTGTTAATAGCAAAGCGCCGAACGATGTTATCTTGTCTAGACTGCCGAAGTTAAAATTAATTCACTGTGGAAGGTTCCTGATAGACATCTGAAGAATACTTTCCGTCAGCATGTGAATAAATCCTGTAAGCCAAGAATTGTGACAGATATTAAAACCCTCCGCATAAAATAAAGCTAGCTGCGATGTTACAATGGTATCTATCTTTTTTGGAAATCGATACAATTGCGGCGCCGTAATCACGTGCAGTTCAAACTTCTAATACACGGCAGTGTCTTATCAGGTTCTTTTTTACCTCACTAAAAAGTTCTTTCTGTAGGGAAGATGATACCCGTAGATGTAGTGTTCTCTCAACCCCTAATCCCACGGAATAAGTGCTTGGTGGTCTAAATTGAAGCTAGCTCATTTTTGCATTCACTACAAAAACGAAATAGGAAACGTCAGCGCAGTCCCAGTGTCCCAATGTAGTAACCGCGAAAAACTTCTCTTCAGGAATCAAAATATGGGCCGCTTTTTCCAATAACATGTTTGTTTCAAGGTATTTTTCAACCAGCTGCATTACTGGGTTCTCCCTCACCTTGTACTTCTCAATGGGCGGTAGGACTGCTGCGAGGTCCATGGCAGCGAGTATGACGATCTTCACGTGATGAGTGAACATCGAAAAACAGACCCAGAAAGGAGCGGCGTGCATCACCGGCAAGTAGATCAGGCACACGTTACCTTTCTTCATTGCTGGGTTCTTATACCTGTAAAGGTATGATTGCCAACAAAGCTTGATAACCCAACTGTATGTTGACATTAAAAGCAACTACGCAATGGCCAGTGAACCTCCAATTTGTTTTCGTAAAACCACAGCGCTGACAGCCCAGGTTAGTTGAATTTTCCTCCCAGCACATTAAATTTCTTTACATTCACACAAGCGTGAACGGAGAACGAATAACAAGAACAATACAAAAAGCGATTCTAAACGGGGGCGCGGATGTGAACACGCGCTGTCACTCGCCTTTCCACACTGTAGACAATCTACTTTTTTAATATTTTCGACATGAACAATACTCAATTAAAAGAGTTCCGGTCTAATACAAAACCATAAGATTCGAACACGAAAGAGCGTCATGTAAAAAAAATTAATCAAAGTATACAAAAAACCAACGACTGGAACAAAGATTAGTTTTAGAATTCCCATAGAAAATGGTACCAACAAAAGGTACTTCTACGACGCCTTAGCACAATGTTTTTATAACCATATATGTGCGATTGCCGGTGGATGCAGACGATGGTACTCAATTCGCTAAAAAGTGCAGGTTCGAACTATCCAGTATTAAGGGGATAAGAATTAGGCTGAACTGCGCGGGAATGCGGAAGTGTGAGTATAAACTTAGAAAAAAAATGCGTACCTCGTAATTATAAGTAACCGACTCTTATTTGGTACATCCACGTTCCGAAATCTCGATTTCAGATTTATATTTTTAAAGATAGCGTTAAACGTCTTCAAAAGCTACAGAAGTGTACACAAAACAGTAGGAAAACAACCGCTTTGACTGCATATATTTTTTTATCTTGCTGTAAGGGTGGCACTAATCATATATTGCAAAGCAGCTGAGCCGATGCTCCATTACAACTTTTCAATAAAATATTGTTGTCGTAATGGCGTGGATTAGTATTTTGCCTTTATCGGCTAATCCTGAGACTTTTTTGGTGCGACACTCAAGTGTTTAGAACACAATAGTTTGTCACGAAGGTGGCTGACAAAAATCTGAATTCAGTGGTTTTCTACCCTAAAACTGCTCTAGAGCGCACTGGAAGATTATATCTCGCAGTTTTTAGAGATGTGGCCGTATTACGCAAACGACATCCGCCTTTCGCGCGGTTTTTATACTCCCGCGTAACATTTAAGAGCAGTTATTTAGCAGAAAAACCAATGATGAGCTAGGAGCAATATATTAGCCCTTTGTTATCTTCCTGCTGTCAGATGAATGTACAAATATTACAACTTACATGAAGTTAGTAATATCAAGCGCATGACTCCTGCTTGTAATAATCCAAATATTTTGAGGCCTCGGTTTTGAACTAGCCTGAGAATAATTTTTACGCCATTGATGTTTAAAGCATACTATTCAGGCAACCAAGTATTTTGTCTGGTTGACGAAGTTTTGCGCAGTTTCATAGGGGCAGCAAGATACGAATGTAAAAGTTTAAGAAATGGTAACGTGGACGCGTTGACGGTGGTAATTTACTCGGGAACGAGTGTTGTCTGAAGTACGGAAGTTAGGCTCTGTTCTTATTTCAAGTATTTCTGAATGCGCTGTTGTTCAGCTGAGAATTCTTTTACACCCTGGTAAAAGGCGCCATGAATATTTAATTTTTGTGTCGCTATGCTTGATGTACACGGCTGAAGCACTTTTTAAACGGGCGCACGCATGTAGAGTAGCGTACTACATAGCTGAAAGCGTGCAATAACACTTTCAGATTACTTACGATACTGTACCGTAATTGTGGACTTACGTACTCATCATGGTACCTTATAAAGTCACAGCTGAAAATGACAATCTTATATATTTTTACTCCAAATACATCTCAAGAGTACTGGAGTTTTAGAATTACGAAAACTACAAAACTGCGAAAATACGAAAAAACGTCACTTCTTGTCCAACCCGCAGTCCTGAGCAATGACAAGTTGACACGTGCCGCACAAATTATGGAAAGCAAATGCTGAAATTTTGCCTCCCTTCAATGCTCAATCGACTTTATTGTGTACATGGAACTGATATTTTTACACTCTCTTTTAAAGAAATGCGTAACGCGTTTTTATAGTGGTCTCATAGACCTCCTGTTTATTTTGTTTTTTCCATTGTATTCTGTTTCTCCTTTGTTATCAATGACATTTATATTTTGCTGTAATGCCGGATTAACTATTATTCTTAGCGTCACGCATTATGGTTTGCTTTACTGACTTCCTGGTGCGTCGAAAATCCTTTCCCTGATCTAGTCACTATACTACGGTCCCTGTTCTTTGTTATCGTTTTTTTTGTTTTACAAAAGTGTCGCTTGTCTTCTGTACACGAAAAACATGTAATTTGCTTTGTTGCCAATATATGTACACTGCCTCCTGTTACTCTCCACTGTGTGCCATGTAGGGGGCACGGACCTTTGTCAAGCCTTTGTATGGCGTTTTGTCTGTATCTCCAAACATCCTTGATGTGGAAATAAACTGAATTGAATTGAGTGTTTTTCTGGATGCCTAAATTCTCAGAATTACTACTATGCGTTTCCGTGATGCTGCGCTTGAACAAGGCTGAACATATCCCGCTTTTGGGGACCGTGAGCTGATAGTGAAACTACAAAGACTCGCTTTACCAGGGGCAAGTGGAAACATCTTGTCACAATAAGGGCACTCTGATTACCATGTGTTTCGATCAATGCTTGAAACAAATTTCAGTAAAGTAGCGCATCCAACAAATAATAAAGTATAAGCTCAGTATTGGGCTATATAAATCCACTGCTAGTAAATAAGGGAATATATTTGGTCGAACTCTTTCATCATAGTGCCTAAATAAGTCATTACGAAAAAACGAACCCCACACCCCCCACATGGCACGGCCGCAACACAGAACACCAAATGAGTATTGTTAGAAACGTCGACGGCACTAGTACCAATACGACCATCCGTACCCGAAAGTAAGAAGCGCGGCGATGAAGTTGTGATGGGTTATCAAAGCTGCTTTCGGGAGGCCGGTCGTACCACTGGACATAAACACGGTGAATGTATCCTGGGGGCCAGCAGGGGGAGGTATCTTGTACTTGCTACGTGGTGTCTCCTTGAGCTTGTAGAAATTCACCATGCCGTCGAAATCGCCGGTCGTCACCATCACCTGCAGGAAATGCGATTCTAGGCTTCTTTACCAATATTAAGAGCAGCACGTATTATATTGATCGATACCGTACTCTTGTACACAACCTGTACCAGTTATAGGTTCTACAGGATATAAGAGTTACCTAAGATCTTTGTGTAACCTCACGACCTATATCTGCAACCACCTTATACCTAATAGTGAATTTATTAGCACTCAGTACAGATCGCATAGCCTATATTATGCAACAAATATACGCCGGAATGGTAACGCGATGCCTGCTTTTGTTTTATCGTAATTACTTCCACTTTTTTAGTATTCACGCAAATATCACGTCACACTCGCATTCCTTGATCGTCAATATTAAAAAAAAACTCAATGGAGACGTTTAGACGAACAAAGATATCGTTTCAACTCATTTCCGCGGTAGTATAGAAAAAAATTGAGAATAAATTCAATTTCGGGGAAATCAAAAACAGCGAGATTTAACTGGGCAGCTGAGGGCTATATTCATCGCCAGTTTTGAACCGCCTATTTATGTCCCTTTCCAACAGAGACCTGCATACTTCGTGAAGCATTCTTTGACCCTATTCACCTAGTTTAACTCTCAACAAAATATTGTCGCAACATCTCAAGGGCATTAACTGTTATATATTAGTTGGTAGTTAGAATTTTTCCGACACAAGCTTGCTAAGTAGCCCCACAAAGCATGCTGTAAGGAATTAAACAGAGGTCGTGTCTAAGTGAAAGGGGCCCTACAAGTTAGGAAACCTTGCCCTCTTGTGAACACTAGCCCGGTGGATTTCTCGTTGTCTCCAAAGCTAATGCTGTATATTATTTATTTCTGATCTGTAAGCGCGGTCATTGAGGAGGCGATGTGTATAATGTAGAATACATATTCTAAATGTAGTGGTTTACTAAACTCCGACAAGAGTTTATTACTTTGTTCGCAGCATCGGTACGATTGATTTTAGAGCAGCCTTTTCTAAATGTAGACTCTGCTCTCGGTAGCTGTACATCTTTGGTGCCAGTTAGCGACGTAATGATTACCATTCTACGGACCTTATATACAAGAGATAGAAGACCGGTAAGGAGGCAATGGTTGTGCTCTTTGGCACAATAAAATAATTTTGCTCTTTTTACAACGTTATGGAGCCTTTATTGCTCTGAAACTTTCCTAGCAATATTTCGCTAGCTTTTAAGCAAAGTGTCTTGTACAATTTTCAGGACGTCGGAAGTTGTTTTGCTACCTCCAACAGTTTACCTAGTTCATCCGCGCTATGTACACCATTTATACCCCGTCATGGGTCCTCTTTCGAACTTCGGTTGCGAAGTAAAGGTTCCCAGTGGTCAGTCGTATAGCAAACATTCATAATGCAGTCCTCCGCAAAATGCCGTTCCGCTGCTTTCAATGTCTCATTCACGTTTTTTGTAAACATAGCAGCCTCTTCGGTGTGTGGATATATTGCCGTTGCTAAGGCAAGCAGCTTTTTTCTTGCTTTTCCCCTTGCCCCGCCTGTGGTGTTTTCAATCTTTGAAAAACCCAACGGACCCATACCCAAACAACAAACAAAAATAAAAAAAAACGGCACAGAAAACCCACAATCTATTGATGCTGATTTTAAATGCGCGGTGGGTAACACACAAATATTTAGTACCTTGTAGCGCCTTTGAGGAAGCGCTTACAAACATCATACCATAGTTTCATTGATACGACTTAGATTTTTTTGAACTAATTTCTTGCATAAAAAAGGATTGTGTTATCTTTACATACTGCAGTGCAGCTATATCCTGAAAAAGAACCTGTGACATAATGGTGTACAATGCTTACCCGTGGAGTTATAACAAAATATTGCTGCACCCAAAACATGAAAATGCGTAATCTATTTGGGATCGTCATACAAAGGTTCTCGTGCATAAATAAAATCTATTGAGAATCGCTCTGCTCGATTTTATGTCATATATTATCGAACTGCAAGTGTCACGTCAATATCACAAGTATCACGAGCACGTGCTAATCTCAACTTGTCTAATCGTTATATTTGGCACAACCATTCTAGCCTGTGTATCTTTCATACGACACGAATCAGAACTGTCTCGGAATAATTGTTTTTGCCCAAACTTACATACTGTAGCAAGGCACAAACTCAAGAACATGATAACGCCGGTAAAAGGACAAATACAAGATTTAATAAAGGCGAACTTGCGCCTCACAAAAAACGAACGCCCTAGCGCCGCTGCCACCGAGTTCTATCTCGTTCGCCGCTTCTTCAGCACATGCCGTGGTTGCTTTGGCGCTGTGCTCCGCTAGGCATCCTTTTATTGGTTTGTTATTCGTAACCGGGAGAGTGCAATAAGCGATACCGTGACATTAGCCAACCTCCCGAACGCGCATCGTCCCGATGCGTGAAAGCATCAGAAGCTTTGATATGCTCAAGGTACTTTGTGCTAGGTACCTTGAGAGTAACTACAGAACGTTACTTTGTATAATAAGGCTTCATACGAACTACATGAACCGCTTCTGGTTGCAGGTGGCGACATGCCGGCAAAACATGGTTGGATGGTACGACCGTGTACGCAACGTCGCTAGTTTTCTCAAATCTTTGTAAGGTCCGAAGTACCTTCTCGACAACTTTTCTGAGAGCCCGCAGCGTCTGAGGGGTGTCCATACACAAACTTCCTCCCCTTGCTGTAATTCCACGTGCCCGTGGCACAGATTGTAGGAACTTGCGTCGCAGATCTGCTGGTTCCTGATGCGAGCACAGATGCCTTGCCTCTTAAGCGCGCTGCGTGAAGCCTTCAACACAACAGTCATCCTCATTCTCAACGTGGGGCAACATCGCGTACAGCATTGTGGCATCACGACCGTAGAGAATACGAAATGGAGTTATTGACGTCGTATACTGTCGTGCCGTGTTGTCTGCGAACGTTACATACGGCAAAATGGTGTCCCATGTCTTGTGCTCGACGTCTAGAACGTGCACAGCATATCGGCGATTATTCTGTACATCCACTCAGTCAGTCCATTCATTGGCGGATGGTACTCAGTAGTTCTAAAGTGAAAAGTGCCGCTGAGCTTCAAAACTGTTTGGAAAAGTTTGACCATGAATGTTGTTCCCTTATCAGTGATAACCATGGATGGAGCAGCATGTCGCAGGACCATATTCTCGCGGAAGAAGTGCGCCACCTCTACACCCATCGCTCGAGGTATAGCTCTCAGCTCGGCATAGCGGTTGAAGTAGTAAGTTGCGGAAATTATCCATCGGTTTCCAGATGACGAAGGCGGAAGAGAACCTAACAGCTCCATGCCAACCTGCTCGAATGGGGCGACTGAAATCTGAAGGGGATGTTGCAAGCGGGGGTTGCGGCCAGGGGCTTTTTTGACCCCGGCAGTAGCGACACGTCCGTACACAGAGCTTTGGCTGGTAATACTTTAGTCCTAATCTGGCTGGCTAATGTGCGGGTGCAGCGAAGGTGTCCAGAATTTGGATCCTCATGGAAGACCAGTACAGTGGAACCCCGTTAATACGTCTTTCAGCGTACCCGGAAAAGAAAACGTAACCGCCGGTAAAGCGTAAGAGTGAGGAAAGCCACGAAAATGGGCCAGTGTCTACCTGGCTTCGTTAACTCAACCCGTATCTAGAGCTGCATTGTTGCCATCACGTTTGTGTTAACGTATTAACTCTGCGCTGTCATCATGCATTCACAATTTGGTGGATCTGTTAAGTGTCGGTGTGGTTTGTTGAGGCGCTGCCCGCCGGGCTGCCACTCGGGGTTGCTTCGGCAGCGGCAAAGTCTATGCCACGGCATTCATTCAAGGTGCCGTAGGAACCTGACAGATTGAAGACGTGGGAAAGCGCGATTCCGCGGGGAAGATCCAATGTTACGTCACAAACATACGGCTGTGACATTCATAGCGAGCCTTCGGACATAGTCAAGTGTTGCGAACATATTGTGCACGGTGAAACGAAGGATTCAGCGGGGCAGGTGAACCCGGAGGGAAAGCGCGGTGCCCCGTATTCCCCCTAACATTCCTGAGCACCTGTCGAAACAAAGACGCCAAAGTCATGCAGAAAACCACCCAAAGGTGGTGTTGCGTCCTGACAAAATAATGGGCCTTTTTGCGACAAGACTCGCACAATTGACGGTACGGGTGGGGTTGAAGGCCCAGAGAGGAGCAAGGAAGGAGCAGCAGACGACACACCGAGGCCGATCTCAACTAAGGCCCCTAAAATATCAGCGCTACCCACAGCGCCAACGCCTGGTCCGCGGCAGCACCGGCCCGCGGCAGGGTACTGGAAGGCCGCGCTCTTTGCAGACTAACCGAATCTAAAAACACAGCACGGCATCGTTACAACATTGCGGCGGCGCTAACATCCCGCACTTCCGACGTTCCGTAGTGAAACTTCTGTTGTAAACAGAGTAACGATGGCGATGGCACTTTTGATGGATTGCCATCTAGTACAGGCCTCTCCAACTCGCTTGCGGCTTCTTGTAGCCAGTTCAGTAACAAAGCCTGGCGAAGACTCACCAAAAATCAAAATGGCGCTGCCCAAGCGGCTTCGGAGTGTCTGTTTCTGAGGCATGATCCGGGAACGGGCCCACACTTTCGACGTTACAGCGGGGTTTGCAATACATTATATTCTGTGGGACCTATGCCGGGACCGATGGCAAACAACGTAACAGCCAGGAAAACGCCACAGTGAGGAGCGTAACAGCGGGGTTCTACTGAAGTAATTCGTCGCGGAGACTTGTGGGCATTACCAAAAGGTATTCCTTGCAGCAAGAGGCGAAGTTCCTCTTGTATAGAAGGCGGCGGCGTAACGAAACGACGGCAAGCTTATTGCGAAATCTTTTGGCACGACTGATGTGTGTACTCCCAGATAGTCAATCAATGGGCGCAGTTCGGGGTCTTGCCGCTGCTTCTCGGACATTGCTACGATGTCTACGGCTCCGACGAGCATGACATCGTCCTCACAGCTCGTGTCCGCTGCTTCCACTGGTGCCAGAGAAAGACAGTACAGTTCCGAATGTAATTGCCCAGACTTGGATACAATAATCGTGTCAAACTCTTGGAGCAGTAAGTCAAGCATGCAAGGAGTCCCGATGGATTCCTAAGGCTTGTAACCCAGCAGAGTGCGTGGTGGTCGCTTGTGACCTGAAATGGAAGGCCATACAGGTTCGGGCGGAACTTCATTACAGCCCACACAACAGCAACACATTCTTTTTCAGTGGCGGACTAGTTGGACTCCGCGCGGGAAAGGGCCCTGCTCGCGAAAGTAAGAATTCTTTCGGGGCAGTCTTGCCGTTGTACAAGAATCGTTCCGATTCCGACGTTTGCTTGCCTGCGTGGACCACCGTCTTTGCATCATTATCAAAATCCGCAAGCACAGGTAAGCTTGTAGGCGTTGCTTGAGCTCGTCGAAGGCAGCCTGCTATTCGGCCCAGACAAAACTCGAGTCCTTTCGTCTTAGTTCAGTCAGTGGGGCAGCAGTGTACGATAATACCGGTATAACCAGTATAAAACTTCAGTAGCAGGTACACAGGCAAAACAAGCGATGCACGGACTTCTTATCTGCAAGAACAGGGAAGTCAACGACGGCTGCAGTTTTGTCGGGATCAGGTCAGACTTCTTGACGGCTAACAACGTGGCTCTGGAATTGGAGCTCAAAACAGCCGAAATGGCTTTTCTTCAGGCTTCAGGGAGATTCCAGCGGAATGAATGGCATGATGGACAAATGTCAGTCGGTTCAAGTGTTCGATGTTTTGGAAAACACGACAACGCCTTCGAGGTAGACTAAACACGTTTGCTATTTCAAGATGGTGAAAACGACGTCCGCTGAAACATTGCGGGAGCAGAACACAATCCAGAGGGGAGAACATAAAACTCATAAGGTCCATCCGGTATCACAAAGGCAGTTTTTGCACGATCCCGCTCATCGACTTCTATCTGCCAATAACCACTTCTTAGGTCCATCGGCGAAACGTACCGCGCATTGCGCAGTCTGTCCAGAGAGTCGTCAATGCGCGGGAGCGGATACACATCCGTTTTCGTTACATTGTTTAGCTTTCAGTAGTCAATCCAAAAGCCTAGAGTGCCATCTTTCTTCCTCACTACGATCACTCGTGATGACCACGGGCTTCGGGATATCTGGTTAACATCGTCCTCGAACATTTGTCGCACTTGCTGATGTATGGCATCGCGGTCTTTTCGGGAGACACGATAAGAATTTGGACGAATGGGTTTTTGTTGTCATCGGTAATGATGCGCTGCTTTGTTAGCGCTGTCTGGTGAATCGTCGTCGTCAAAGAAAAGCAATTATGAAATTCGAGCAAGAACTGCAGGAGCCCTTGATGTTTTCCGGGTGCTAGATCTGGACAAATTTTGAGGGGGGGGGGGGGGGGCGGAGGGCGCTCAGTGTGTGATGCCTGTGTGTGCAACACGACACATCCTGCGTCGTCAGTGATATTCTCAGCGCTTGCCACGGCGGTATCTTTCCGGTTTACTGACTCTTATTTCCAAAGTTTGCCAGTAAGCTCTCGGTGCAACCATCATTTAGGTGCACAATACCACCAGCAATGCCAACGCCAAGGATTAGGAAGAGAGCACTGTTCGGCTATGCTATGCCATCCTCACGGCGTGAAGAGTCACACCTGACATATACAAGGGCATATGATCGTGCGGGCCAATTAACATCGTCATCCATAACGCGGAACGCCGAATATCGGTCATTTTTTGCGAACTGAATGCAAACAGCTGATAGAAAAGGTGACAGAATGCTCCCGGAGTCTATTACTGTTTTGTGTTCACACAGAAAGTCCATGCCTATGAGGACGTATTTGCAACACTTTGGCAAAATGACAAATGAGGCAAGAAAATTCGAAGCGTCGATACGAACTCTGGCAGAGCATCTTCAATATGGCTCCATTAGATGACCACCAGCGGAATGAACGTGAGATGCCGTTCATGGGGTTTTAATGTTTTAAACCGGCTGCGAGAAGTTGACTGCTTATAGAAAAGACAGCACCGGTGTCCAGGGAAACGATCACTTTGCGCCCGTCAACAAAGAGATGTAGTCGGGCACTGACGACGACATCGGCGCTTTCTTTGGTTGTCGGCGTCGTCGGACCGCGTGTCACCACGTCGTCGTCGCTTTCTTTACATGTCAAGTTTGTCGTATCGCACGCCTGGGTCGATGGAGGTGCTTGGTAGCTGTCGCCCTCAGAACCGTGTCTCCTGAGGTTTCCGCTTTCAGTTTCCCTATCGTCCAGGGCTTAGTGTATTTCCCCTAGGTATACAAGGTACGCAAGAAGTTTCCGTATACACGGAAACTTCTTGGCCCTTAGTGGTTACCGCTTTTATGGCAACTTACGCAGGACGTACCTAGCTACTACAAGTACATATTTGTTTAATTGGTTGCGTTGCTGGCGCGTGCGTCCCTAGGACTTCTGTGAACTTGTGAACTGCCCTGACATTCCCCACGCCGCCAGTCATTGGTATTTCCAGAAATGGATGCGTCACCGGCGGCCTCCGTTCGGTATGTGTTGTTCTTGTGAGGCTGCTCACTTTTCATTTCGTGTGTTGAGACGCTCGCTGTTTCATTCGTATATTCCTGGAATTCATACGTGGAGCGTCTGTTTTTCACCAGCTTCCCACCATGTCATTTTACAATGGAATGAGTTGGTTATTGTCAAGCTTTTTAGAAAAGAGTTTGTAGCCCGCGGTACCGCACCCCTGTTACTAAGAAACGTTGCTTTTGTTTGTTCTTTTCTTTCTTTTTTGGCTGTGGAGAGATTGTGAGGAGCACAACGTCACGAAAGATTGTACGCACATGTACAGTGCCCGCACTTTCCCTGTTTCCTCGCCTCGACCCGCCAACTTATGTTCTAACAAGGGTGCACTATAGCACACCTCCTGCGCCTAAATAAGCATGCGTGCTTTTAGGTTGTTTGTTACTCAGATGAAGGCTTATCCTCCAGTCGAAACGTCAGTAAACCAGTTTTTGTTTTCAATCGGGAGTCAACAACTTTCTCAAATATTTCCTTCTGGCTCCTCGAGAAGTTTCATCTACTGCTTATATTGATATATATATATATATATATATATATATATATATATATATATATATATATATATATATATATATATATATATATATATATATATATATATATATATATATATATATATATATATCACCCATGAACGATGTTGTATAAGGTCGGGCTACACTGCAACTGTTTCCCCTACCTTCACCGACGGCACATCGCTGCACGCATTCTTGACCATAGCCGCGCTTGCAGCATCACAGTACACAAGCGTGGGCTTCGTCATGTTTAGCACTCGCTCTGCTTCCCCTGAAAAACGGGTAGAGAAATTATGGAGGGCAGGTACAAAAAGCACTTCCTAACTTCAACCACTATACAATAAGCTATCTATTGTAGTGGAGTCTCAAATTGAAATTGTGAGTGAAAATCAATCGTTGGCACAGTGAATACATGCTTAACACTCTTTCAGAGATTTTGCACAAACTCAAAGTATACTGGATGTTTGATGTTCATTCTCCTAAATTACGTATATATTTCCCGACAAAATCAGTGATAGGTACTGTTTTTCTAACAGTACTCTCCCAGCCGATTAATCACGTCCGCTGTGACGGTAAGTTGTACGATGGGCAGCGTTCCAGTTACCAGTTTGCGCTTTTGTTCGAGTAATAGGAACTTTTAGCGAGCAGAGAAAAAGTTTAAAATAGCCTTGAACTGGGGGCATACTAAACACACATCAGTACCAGGTGTAAAATCACCTTGAAATCGGCTTGACCTGACTACTGCTATTGCTTAGGCTTCTTAAACTTGCACAGAATCTTTTTTTCATTTTTTAAAATGTAATTCGCTTTCTCCGTTCCGTGCTCCCACTGGTCTTTAGAATGAAGTGCTTGACGTTATAAAATCCGCTATGCAGTGACTCACGGCGGTACATACGTTATATGTGTTTAAAGAAGAGTTGAAGAGAATATTTTGTTTAACATAGACACCCTTTCGTTACTTCTACAGAGACTCAAGGTGGTACATAACTTATCTCCGTTTAAAGAAAAGTTGAAGGAGAAATTTTGTTTAACATAGTCACCCGTTGGTTCTTCGTGATAATTTTAGCAATTTCCTTCCGAATAGATGCGACGTCAGTGAGAGCAGTCATCGCGGGGCAAATGAATTCACATAGTGTGGCATGGTTCCTTAACAAATGCTACAATATTTTAAGAATTTATTGCTTATGAGGACAGCCACTACTTAATATGGAGGGAGGAAATAACAAAATTCGGGTGGAAAGAATGTTCCCTTGCAGCAAATGACAGGAGCAGTTTGAAGTCAAGGGAAGAGGACTTCGTCCTGCACTGAATTTATGTAGGCTATTTTTGTTCTGGAGGATGATGATGCTCAGAGTGTTGATGAAGGAAAAAAAGAAGTCCTTATAACTCTTCTTTAGCACAGCATCTAAAACTGCAGAAATTTTGAATATTTTCTTGATTGCATGCACATACTTGTGCACAGCAGGATTAAAGTAGCTAAAAGTTCTTACTTACACATCAGTTGTAGGGTACTTTAAAAGTCATCCAGGTGCTCCATTCTGACAAATGTAGGCCACTATATGGGAATTCGGCACGCTAATAATTGTGTTTTCGGACACATTTTCGACCTTACTTTTTTAAAGTTCTAATGGTAGTTTGAAAAGCTATGAAAATTGTTCAAAAACGATGACACAAAGAAAGAAGACACTAGGACGAGTGCAACCGTGCCGCAGTTTGATCATCCTATATAGTCTGTTATCAAGGTATAATGCGGCATCGTAGTAGGGAAGATGCGTATGTCAAGGCCCACATGTTCTAGGATGCCAGTACTTAAGATTGGCGTTCTGCTCAGGTATGGTAGGAAGAAACGCATATTCCAAGAATGTACTTCTTCACCTTTGCCCCTGAGTGATAGATAAATGAAAGAGCATAATTCAGCTACCGCAAACGTTTCTCGTTCGGCGCCCCATTCGAATGCAAACAATTAACACGCTCTTCTTATGACGTTTTTTTCCCAACCCGGAAGACCCCACCGTTACTGTTTTTCCGAGACTACTGCAATAAATAAACTTCAACTTACTTTCGTTGAAGATTGTCTTAACGCAAGTGATTGTGGCTCCTGCGAAGCTCGTTGCAATGAAAGCGATCATTAGGTCTGCAGTGTTCGGCGAGACGAAGCACACCGTGTCCCCCGGCTGCATGCCTAAATCCTGCAAGCCTGCCGCAACAGACTCGCAGATACTTTCAACCTCGCCATAGGTGTAGTGCTGACCTGTAACGGCTTCAATCTGCGGCGATATGCAGAAGGCAAGGAAAAGAAGTTGACCAAGTATTTCAATTAGTAACGTATTTTTATCACACACCATTGCAGTTCTAATTACAGCTCAGCCATAGCGGGCACAACTGCGTTGCAGTTTTTACAAACAATAATAACTCCGTAATTTGTCCTTGTTGTTCTTGTGCAAACATCTTTCTTTCCCCATACAAGCGCTCGCCGCCTACAGGGGCAAGCGCATTTGTTCTAACCGAATGGCTGTTGGGGAGAACATTGCAAAACGTCAATCTACAAATTGCGGGGAAACCACGGAGAAAGAATATATAGGAGGCGAAACAGCCCATTGCGGTAAGTGGGGGAGGGCGACTCGATAATGTCACAATGAAAACCAAGGCGTACTGCAAAGCTTCGTCGCTGCGCCGGTAAAGGAGAGGGTAGCGGCACCCAACGCACGAAATGACAGCGGCCGCAATTCATCCCCTGTCTGCATAATGAAATGCCGATTGCATCCGGTGGCTGCGAAGTCTTTTCACCCGCGGCAGATGCCGCTAGCTTAACCTATCACGAGCGCTTGTGAAATTATCTGGCCGCGCTAGGAAGCCTCGTTTCTCCTCTTGTTTTATTCTCGCCCCGTCGGTGCAACGTGGGTACCCGCAGTACACTTGATTTTATCTTATCCCTTAAGTCTTCCCTATGCTCGGTGAGAATGAGCGGGCTGTTGTAGAAGGAAGAATTACACTCGAAGAAGTTAAGGCTTCCAGTGCAAACCTTGAATTTATAAGTACCCTGGAACTGATGACCTCACTTCCGTGTTCTACGAAAGATTATTGAACGTACTTGCACCTACCTTACGTGAAATAATTACCTAGGCATATGAATTCGACGTTGTCCCCCTACATGTTACCCGGGTTATACGGTGCTAATTCCGCTTAGTGACAACGCCGAAAATTTTAAAAGCGTGGATGGTTACAGGGTGATATCCTTGTGTAACGTGGATCGCAACCTGTTTCTTTAAGGTACTGGCACGCATTATAAAGACCGGATTAACAATTCTGATAGGTTCGCACCAGCAGGCTAATGGAATTCAATCGTGAGCATTCGGACCAACATTCGTGTTTGTAACTTAATACTATAGCGCGTATTCAACGGTGCTGTCCGGGCTACGCTTTTTTGAATTGACCCAGCTCAAATTACCTCAAAATGGCCCAAATTGACCCATTTGACAGGGGTAACCACCTTGTCCTGTTCACTGTTCTGTAGTCAGATGGAATTAGAGAAGCTTCGTATAAAAGTACATCTCAAGGGTATATAAGCTGTACGGCCAGCTTTATCATAAACCATGAACTCTGTAGACCTATTTCGTACAGATCATCCATACAGCAAGGTTGCCTATTATTACTCTTTTTATTATGTTTGTACCTTGATTCGCTGTGCATTAGTACTCTCCACAGCAGTGTCATTTATGGTTTCTCTCTGGCAAGCTATGTTGTCAAAGTTTTAGTCTATGCAGATGACCTGGAACTTTCTTGTTCGGAGAAGAAATGTCGTTTAGAGGCCATGACGCTGGCACAGCGGTTTTGCGATGTACGTGGAGTTCAGGTGAGCTCTGAAATATCAAAAAGATTTTGGGAGGGCTCGTGGGGGGTATGCAAACGCGTCAGTTTGGAGGTATACCATGGAATGTTCAGACACAACAGTACCTAGGCCTTCTTCTACATCAGATTCGAATTTGCGGTCGTCATTGGTCTTCCGCGCTTACCGTTGTGAAGCGTACAACGCAGAAATTGATGCAGTGGCAGCTGTCTATTTTTGCATTTTTGCGGGGACAGTCCTGTGAAATGTATTTCTTCTTTCCCAAGTTGTTTACGTTATGCAGGTGCTTAGGTGCGGGCGAAGTAAGGTTCGATCATTGCACGGATTGTTCCTCACCTTCGTATGGTGGCCGAAGTGGGAGCCTATGCGAAGCAATAACCCTTTCCTCCTGCTAAAGTCTGGCGGTCTCGGAATCGTGCATTTGTTTGTACACCGGGTCGTCTCGCTTTTCTTGTTTTTTTTAAATGGCGCATCATCATTTTCTAAAAAATTTCGATTCAGCATAAATTGGCTGCTCATTTGCCATATTTATTTGTCCCTACAGACTCCGGAAATCGTACATCACCTCGGGGCTCTTTTGAAAAGGTTGCTGAGAATTTCATTCATGATCTTAACTGCACGTTTTTCACGGTCGCTCTAGAAAGAAAATCACGTGTGTTTCACTCGAAAGTCTATTTACAGAGGCCATTTATCGCCAACCATAGCTAAGGGTTTTAGAAAATATTGTACTGCAGCAAGTCAAGTGAATGTGCACCCAAGCGGTTGCAATAAGCTTAGTTATTATATTGCACGCATATACGTTGTCAGTTAAAACATGACTCAATAGGGTATTTGTTTTTTTCTCTTTGAACTGTCAGTTGTGTTACCAACCTTATACTACTGCTCACTGTTTTTTTGTGTTGGGATGGAGTGTTTTTTTATGTTCCGAAGGAGACTATTGAAAAGGATATAGACATGAACCACTATGGTATTCGATTCTTGCCAGTGACAAAACTTTGTTTCGCGTCCTGTGACCTTTTTGTATCCATCGAACTGTTTAGCTTGTGGAAGTGTAGCATCATTGAGCCCAATGAGGAGAAAAAGCTCGAAAAATTAGGTAAATTTTTCCCGAAAAAAGTTCGTTTGTGTATAGTGTCTACGCGACATAATCTCAACGACCGGACTGGTTGCATCTTCTCGAGGCCTGCGTGTGTCTGCTTGACTTTTAAAATGTGTGTCAGTGAACGCATTCCCACTGCAGATAGGCTGGGATTTTGAAGCTTTGAGTGATAGCGTTTTATAAAATACAGGAACAAATGATACAGAAGGGTGTAAAACACTGCGCTGTTACTGTACTGACTCTGGTTTAAATCCTGTCGCATCACATGCATGTTTTTCATTTATTTACATTTTAGAGCAGCGGCCCTTTCCTTTATCGCGCGACAACAAAAACGGCGATTTTTCCTAGAATGTCGCACTTAGAGCTTTCGCCACGAACCTACTGCAGGAACGGGAATCGAACCCACGGAGGCAAGGCTACGGGAGTCAAATGAAAAAGAGTATACTACTTGCGCCGATTTCAATATGTCCTAAGTCTGCTTATCTGTTTGAATACGATGGCACTATGGCTTCTACTGGCGATACACTAATACTACATTTTATGTGTGTCAAGCTGAATCCAAGAACATCAGACATTAAAACTTTGTTTCTTCAGCGTAGGTACGTAGATAGAATAACTGGTATATGTACTAGAGGGGTGCACGCAAGTAGGCCCCGTTTAATTCATTGCAATAAATACAGGGGCATGAACCCGGTTGAAGCAGCACAACTTCGCGAAAATAAGGCTCTTGAGGTCACGTTCCGGTCCATAAACGGTGATCCTTGTTTCGTATTCACGGGTACTGAGCACAGAGTTTTGAATGGCCTTAGGACTGCTAACGTGCCCACTAACGGGATCAACCAATGGAGGAGACAACTACCGTCAGTAATAGTGACAGAAATCGAGCCCAGGGGCACATTTTCACACGCGACTTCCTAAACATTAATAAACGCCAATATCACGTGAACGCGGCTTCCCAGGTACACAACTCTACGCTTGAATTTGGAAGCCATTTAGGCTTTCCATGTTTTTTATTAATTTTAGACGGCAGCCCCAGATAACACATTCTGGACAAAAGTTGCATGAAAAAGTACATAAAAATGCAGAAAAAGAGCATTCTGTCACCATCACGTACGTCCCCAAAAATACGGAAAAGTACAAACACTTTCCCATTAACCACACACTCAAAGGCCTTTCCTCCGAAAAAATTAACCATGTATATATACTGATAATAGTTATGGCCTCAGTTTTTGGCTTGTTTGCTCTTTCAAACGTATCATTGCGTAATTTTTAATTAATGGAGGCATTGTTTTGCTGCCTTAAGGTTGCATGAACAGCACATGTGGCGAAATTGGAGAGTAGTCTAGCAGTTTATCCTTCCTCTTTCAGAGGAGTGTTCGGCCTCGCGTTCATGTCAAAATGAAATGCTTCATCGCGATAACGCTTCTGCTTTCCATCTCTGAAGTAGTCAAACATCCATCAGCGTCAATATTGTTGGTTGTGAGTATCACGGCTTGGAAGCTTGCCTTGTAAAAATTATAAAATGCTCCTATGAATCATTTTAACAGCAGCGCAAATTTTCTGCTTCACTTAATCATGTTCAAACATATCATTCGTACTGTTTCCATACTCATTTCACAAACATCAACTTGAAGTTACGTACTAGTGCAGTGGCGTCTGGGCGCTCCCTTAACCGTGTTCTCACGAAAGCGGCGAAGTCCACGTTCGGGATAGGCAGGTCTTGCACGGTAGACTTTAGCACCAGGTCCTCAATGACCACATCCTCGGCCATGTCTTGGGCAACTCCGTTCTCCTGCGGAAACGAGATATGCGTTCTCTATTAACTTAGGCCTTTAGAGATCAGCTTGGTTCGCGAACCACAACTCTCCGGAACACAATGATGCTGGAGTGGAAGGAACGACAATATTTTCAAAGTGTGACTAGGAAAACACTCTTTCCAGAAAGTTCGTGCCCAAAGCAAAGGATGGCCCCCTTTTCAACCCGGCAGATGAGGAGGATTAAATGAGCAGGATCGAGCTTCTAAGTAGCTATACTGAATATTATGTTCTTGTCGGACATTGGGAAGCTCTACTAGACGATTGGGAGGGTGTGGTGGTTAAATAAGCGTCTTTCAGGGCTGGAATGCCAGTGGCGTCAGCCGCTAACGGTGGGGGAACTACATTGTAGCTACAACCCTACAAAGGACGGAGTATACTGTACTGCGGGCAACAAACGGCTGGCCAAATTGTGTAACAGCGACAAATGTGCTCGACGCATACACATTTTCACTGTTGTAATGGGACCCTGAGAACACGGTGGAAAACAGCGCTAGGGGCGGGGCCAAAAGAAACTGACCAGGGCGGGCGCTGCCAACTTTATCTGTTCGCGCTTGTAGCGTTCCTTGAACCGTTTTCTACCATAAATCCATGCCGGCTCTTCCAGATTCTTGTTCTGCGGAAACCGTCCGACTAGGCCTGCCCACTTTCTTCCATTCAGAGTCTACGCGGTGGCCCTGCCGCCATGACTCTATCATCCATCCTCCGAAGCTCTCGTTCCAACGAATGCCTAACGGGAAACCACGCATTTCGCTGGTAAGACATGGGCTCCACTTCACTTTATAGATATCAATTGTTGTTTTCTTTATTCCAGTTTGCAAAAATAAATTGACAAACGACGACGGTCGAGCCATCTCGCATGATGACCACATATAATGGCGTTACGGCACCTATCCCGTAGTTCTTAGTCGCTGTCTTGGAGGTTCCATTTCTGCCCGGGTAAATGATTTTTGAAACAATTCTTGGGGTACAGTAATACTTTCACCAGTCCGAAAAGACTAGGCTACATTCGTAATTGGTAATCGATTGGGGATAACTCGATATCACTAATAAGGAATGAGGACGTTATGAAAAACTGGAATGTGAATGCCGTCGCTACCTGAAAACTTGTAGATTATGAAAACTGTCGCCAATTAGTGCAAACCGGCTGTGTGAAGAAATTTCAGCACGGCTCGTATTGGCTGTGCCCGACTAGCGACATGGTCTAATAACCCTACATTTTTGTTTATTACGAAAGACCTGTAATGAGTATATCTGATTTGTCGCAATGAGTGCGCACATGAGCACCTGTATGCTGCAAGGAACGATCACGATAATGAAACTGGAATCATTTATTCAAGAACGAGTGTCTACACAAAGTTCGAAATTCCAGCAGTGTCAAAAGCGCACGTCTCATCTGGTGAGCTATTGATGATTAGCCCCAGGTGAACCACAGAAGCCACAGACTCGGCATTGCGGAGACCTAGAGAGGAAGCAGTAGGGATCGGTGAATTGGTGACTCCAGGATATTTTCACGTAAGGAAGGGCCTATTGAGACTACGGATAGCGCCGGTTACAAAGAAAAGATTTCCTACATAAAACGCACTTTCTAGCCAGGGGCACGAAATGAAGAGAAAACACGCTTATCGAAGATAGTCTGTGCGAAAAACAGGAAGAAGGCTGTCAAAATTTCCATCGAAAAACAATGTCCTTTGCACCACAGAAAGGGCACGAACCCTATGGGCTTACAGCTGCGTGGTTGATCTAATTTAAAACGTACACCCTCATCTTCCCATCGCCTCATTTGTAAATAGCAACATGCTGATGCAAGTTTCCAAAGAATGCATAATTTGGCGTGCAGGCAGCCCATTTAAAGCAAAATGCCGGAATTAGTAAAACCAATACGTAATCACCGCACAGGTTGACCATTTAAAGAAAAAGGATTTATTGTGATCAGGGTTTAACGCGCCGAAACTACAGTTTAACTATGAGGCGTGCCGTAGTGGAGAGTTCCGCATTAATTTGGACCACCTGTGAATGTTTAACGTGAGCCTAATCTAGACACCTGGGCGTTTTCGCTCTTCCGCTTGATCAGAAAAGCAGCCCCCAAGGCCAGAATCGAACCCGCGTTATCGGGCTCAGCAGCAGAACGGCGTAGCCGCAGAGCCTTTCGGCTTCTTTCGTTTTCTAGAATGGCGCAGCTAGCGTAACAGAGGTGTCGTGGAGCGTCTATATCACTCCACACTCCACGCCACCCCTTCCCGCACCCCCCCTTGCCCCCCGCAACATTTCTGTCTCAACTTCACGGGGCCGATGCCAGCGGCCCAGCTCGCCATCGTTCAAGCTCTCTTTGCAGACAAGAGCAGTGTAGGTGTAGACACGGCAGACAAGGCCGTGGAGTGTGCCAAATTCTCCTCAGGCCTCCAGCAACAATTGGACCAACGAACGGAAGAAGGAAATGACAACAGCACGTCCTCTAAAAAAATCGCGGGAATTAGAACGAGACCATGAAGACGTCGGTACCCATAAGTTACCGGTCTAAAGAGGACAAGACCAAACGTACCACCGTAAGGTTGTTTTGTAGCCTAGCCAGGAGAGGGTGGCACGATTTTTCACCCCCCGGGATGGGCTATTATCCGCCACAAAATGTCAAAAAGTGGTTTTAATTTGCTGAATCAACTCAATCGACCCTGCACTTGCACAGTTCTGATTGGATTTGTGAAGACCAAGTTTCTTCTTCTGGTTCTTATTTTCCCTTCTTCTTCTTGTTCTTCTTTGTGTCTTTCTTCTTCAGCCGATTATACTCGGGTGATACCGGTACGCACCTTTGCACTTTACTTAACGTCCGGAAAGCTCGTCTTGCGTAACAGTGGTTCGGGAGGATTTTTTTATCTTGCCTCTGTGCTGCGCCATGACTTGGCGCCCCGGCAGAACCTGCAGGCTGTCCTAATTTATTGGCTTTGGCGTGCCAAACATTCGGGCAAGCGGCAGCTCCCGAGTTTACTGAAGCACGGGCCCTCGCTCAGTGGGCCAAGCTCCTCTCCTTGCGGGAGGGCTAGCTGGAACTTGCGGTAGCAGCGGCTTTCCTTTGCTTTCGTGCCCATTCGTGTTTCTGTTCGGGCCGACGCTTCTTCAATTCCCCCTCTTCTTCTTCCAAGAGAAAAAACATATGTCCGCCCCATAGCGAGTTAAAACATGGAAGGCCTCGTGCTTTATTCTAGCGGACAAAAATTAGGCTGCCCGTTTCCCTTCCCCGTCGTAGGCATCTTTCTGGCTGTGTAACGCTCCAACCATGACGGAAACGGCGACAGATGATTAAAGGGGACAGCAGACAGGGTGCATTGAACCATGAGACTCTCACGCTTAAATCGTCCACCAGCACCACGGGCATGCCTCCAGTAGCGGCATGAAGACCAGCTGTGCGTGCACTCTTTCCTCCTTCCACCCGTGCGTGCACGCCTGCCTCCTTCTACTCGTGCACGCATGAACTGGCAACCGGTCATGTGCACGCACCTAGAAGTGAAATACACCCGGCAAAATGTCCCTCGCAAAGTCTTTCCATCCGAATAAGAATTACGGGATCACGCCGTAGCCCTATTCACGCGAATTGATCTTCAACCGGGAGGGATTCGCAGCTACACGGTGAGGTGGAATTTGAGGCGGCAACGGCGGTAGCTTTCGGTCTTTTTCTGCCCCTGACAGCTTCAATAGATTCTCCGAAATCATCAGATAACGGCGCTACAGCCTTTGGCAACCAATTGCGCTACTTGTGAAAGAGATATTGTGCTGCTTGTGAAAGATGCGACGAGGAGCCCCGCAGGAGAAGCACCGACTAAAACGGCTTCTCCGGAAAGAAGGCCGGTTAGGTTACACATGTACTTCTTTGCAGTGAAAAAATTGCATGACGATTCCGGTACCCCTAACACCAAGGTTGAGCGCAGGAAGAACTGCAGTCTTCTCGCTCAGGGTGCATAGCTTCTGCGTCTCAGGAAGCGATCGCGTGATCACCTTCTACGGCGCGCTATACTCTGGCGTTGTCTCGCCCCACGTCGTCATCGCCGAGCATGTTGTTGTAAATCGTGTTTGAACCTAATGCCCGTATGTCACGTGGTTCGGGTGTGCCGCATAACAATGAGGACGACGAAGGACCGATATGTGTGCGCGGAGCACGCAGCGCGTGCTCCTCTCTTGTGCCTTTGTGAACTACAGAGAATGGGACGCTTACTTTTATGGACGCCGGTTTTTTCTTCTTCTTTGTCGACCGCCACTAGACGCCGATTCCCAGTTATCCGCACATGTCTTGCGCGGCCACGGCATATTGTCCTCCCCCTCACACTTTCGCCATACTTTTCTTCTCCGTTCTTGCTCGCCCTGTCTCGCCTAACTTCGGTGTCCTCTTCGTTCGATCGCTCACATCGAGAGACGACGGCGCCGCGAGACCACAGGAGCGAGCTCCAAACGCTCGCGTTCTAAAAGAAGCAAATATCGTTTTTTTTTCCATTGCTCTGGGTAGTATTGAACATATAAACAACATAAACACTTCGAAACCTGTATAAGCATGTTCACCTGCATGTTTTATTCTGCTCATTATTTCAAAAAAGAGAGAACGTCACAGCACTCAAGATAATGGCTGAGCTCCGGCGGGAAGTAGAACTTATCCAACCGGCTGCCCGATCGTCCCCTTTCCCACGTGGCAGCAAACCTTTCACCATGCAGCTGCACCCACGCATCGCGGAGTTGGAACTGGCTTACAAGATCCTTTAGTGCCCGCGCGCCGACATAAGGTTTACCCTGTCCAGGACCGCACACATCTTGTTGGGGATCGAGAACACAGTTAAAGTCCCCCACTAAAAGGGCCCATCTCCCCGCGAGGGGGACTCGAGTAAATGCGTCGCTAGGGGGTGGGTGTATTGCGTTAACGTTTAGTGTTTGGGGAGTTGGTGGTAGTGAATGCGTTGTATCAGCAGCTTCTTGACGTAGTTTGAATGAGTCAAGGATATAAGGCGCGTTCGTAGCCATTAATTCTGTGTCGGTTTTGTGGTGCAGTGGGAAGAGCACCATGTTCCTCGCGTTCCGCCCACAGGTAGTGAATGCGTTGTATCAGCAGCTTCTTGACGTAGTTTGAATGAGACAAGGATATAAGGTGCTTTCGTAGCCTTCCATTCTGTGTCGGCTTTGTGGCGCAGTGGGTAGAGCACCATGTACCTTGCGTCCCGCCCGCAGTGTCGTGGGATCGAAACCAGGCGCCGGTAAGTATTATTTTTTTATATAGTGTAGGGGGAGGGGTGCGGACCTGTTGTTGAGAGCGAGGAGGGTGGCGTGATGCGGGAGAGGAGGAGTGGGGGAGAGGGCGCACCTGGAACGGCTGTTGTGGACGCCGAGGCATGCCAACGCCGGGTGACATCGTGAGTTAAAGAAATGCTCTGCATTTAAAATACACCAAGCTCCAAACTGAAGCTCCAGGAAGAGGCGATTCGAATGTGCCACTAAGCGATGCGCCGTTTAACCGGGTTTATCGCCACTCGCGGCGTGAAAGTTGGGCGAGCGGCAGCTGCGAGTCCGACACTGCGACGCCGCTTCGATAAACCAAAAAAATTAAATGACCTCACGAATGACCTCGCTTCATTTTCTAGTCGCTGCCATGAAGATAAATTCAGCGTTTTCCCGAACGGCCAGCACTACCCGGGAGGATTTGACGCTGTGGTCTGAATTACGTGGGACGCATATTTCAGAAGAGACGAGCAATGTGCCGAAAAAAAAAAGAAATGAAGGGAGAAAGCGGAATACCTTCAACCTTCTTTTTTTTACGAGTAAAAATTTGTCCTATTGCAGAATGAATGTTTTCGTCGGGCTATTTTTAAGGCCAGAACCCGACAGAGCCTGTTGAACGGGAAAACCAGCCCCCTGAATCACTGACAAAAAAAAAAAAAAGCTGTGAAGCGCTGGTGACTGTGTAGCTGCCGCGTTCGTCCACGGCTTGAAGGAAGTGAACTTATCTGCATTTCGAATCTCGAACAGCGGTGAGGAAGGTGCGAATGATGCCCCAGAAAGGGCGGTGGTATCATCACATGCGAGCACATATGACGAGGCATTCCGTGCACCGAGCTTCAGATAAAAAGATGGCCTCCGGCATCGGCGTCCCTAATCGAAAAACAGTACCATTACGACACTTTTCACAGCAGCGACAGTGGCTGTCCCGGCCAGTATACCAAAGACGAAAGGAGTGAAAGACCAAGCAACAATATTCGTCACCGCCGTTCACTTTGGCATTACAGGGCAGCGAGAACGAGCCGCCGCGGTGGGACGCACAGGAGGCAGATCTAAACCACGCAGAAGTGTTGGAGCGTTTGGGTAACAAAAGCCTCTTCAGCGGCAAAATTGCAAAGCCCTTCGACAGCACGAGACAAAAAAGACGTCTCAGACGTTTAGCTGGAAATTCATGCTTTCGCATTCACAACGCATAGAAGCTGGTCCAGTACACTCGGCCTTTTTAAAACAATGTTCTGTACGCCTCGTTGATGGCGTTGACGACCGACTGAAGCACACTGCAGGAAAGGCAACTTTACAACAGGGGTTTCAGAAAGGGTACATGAAACATATATCACATAACGTAACAATGTCTTTGCACACCTAACGAACCTCTCGTAACGCGAAAATATAACTTGTCAGTATGCACGGGCCCTGATAAAATGCATTCTCTAAGCAGGTCTCATTTTCCCCTTGGCCTTCGGTGGTGTAGGGTTGGGCGTGGGCTTTGAGCTTTGGCTGGGCTTTGGCTTTGCGCTTTAGCGGTTTGGAAGTAGAATTTGGACTTTGACACGGGCTGCATAAACGAACGCTTCTCGTTTTAACACCTTTCTCTTAAGAAAGACACTGATTTTTTGCCTAGAGTATTAGTGGTTTTGTTTACAGTATATCATAATTAAAATAAAGACAAATATTTAGACTTGTTGTTGCCACGTAGTTAGGCAAAGTAACAACCGGTGGACCATCGCGCTCTCGGCGTGAATTCCGAGAGACGGGTAAGTGGTATGTTGTGGGTCATACATGTTAACAGGTTTCCAATAATTCGCACATCAGTTTTTTCCGGCCGTATTGGCTTAGTGTTTAAGGCATTGGGATGATGATCCTAAGGACGCGACTTTGACCCGGGCCACGGTGGCTGCTGCTCGAACGGAAGCGACAAGCGAAATCCTCGGTGTGTCAAGATTTGGGCGCGCGTTAATTATTCATAGGTAGCCGAAAATGGCCCCGGGCCTTCCTTAGGGCACGCCTCACATCCCGGGTGTAGCTTCGGCGAGTTAAACCCCATAATTAGGAATGCGATTCTCGCATCCCGATCACATTTATCCTCTTTATACAGATTGCCTGGTACATAATGCAAAAGTTACGTAAGCGTACCTAATATAAAAATCCTATCGTTGAATACTAAAATTGTGCATTTGTAGAGGTGTTGGACACGTGCGAAAATTGACAGTTACCCGAATATTCTACTTTCTTGAAGCCACCGCGCGGCGGTGTGGCTTGTCCACAACAAGCATTTTTTGGGGTGCATCCGTTGTACGTTATTCCGCTGAAAGGCGGTATGCAAACGATGTTTTTGAAATCCGTAGCAATACCCTAACATTCTATGCTTAGTCTTCCTTCATCATGTCTTGCACATTTCATTGCGCTCGTAAGGGTTACAGCCCATCTATTTTCTCGGGTATTTTTAGTTCCGAAGTAATATATTTTTTTTTGTGGATGGACGTCTTGTATTTTTCCAAACGAACACACTAAATCCTAATCTTTGATAACCAGCACTTTAATATTGCAGTCGATGGAAGCTATGTGATTATTGCCTGTTTCTCATTTAAATTTAAACCCATTAAATGTACTACATCCAGTTTGCCAATCCATAAGAGATCCGACAGAAGTAAATACATTACACCTATCGAAGCCTGCACATTTTTGGACAACCTATTTGTAAGGTCTTAATGATCAAAGAAAACACCTCATTAAGCCCTTAAACTCAAACCCGTTTAAAGTATTATATTCAGTTTGCGACTGCATAAGAGATCCGTCAGACGTATATACATTACACAGATCGAAGTCTGCGCGTTCTTGTGCAACCTACTTTTAAAGTCTACACTCGTCCAATTGGCTGCGTTGCTTTCGGAGTTGCTTTCGTAAAAAAAACAAGCCTAATAATAAACACGAGATATAGAAGAAGAACTGAAGATTTGTACCTGGGACATCTTTCTCGCACTCTTTGAGGTTTTAACGCTCCGACGAGACCAACGAGATTGTGTCCGGGCCACCCGCAATATTAGGTAGAGGCCTCAATAGAAAAAAATTCTCCAAATTACTCCGCCTGCCTTTATTCTGTTTTAGGTAATTATTGTGTCTAAATGTTTCTCTTTTGGCAGCTGCCATTTTATGTGACATCGGCCGTATCGTGTCTGCTTGAAAGATCTGAAGTTACCTGGCGTGCAATCCCCAGCTCTCAACTCAGGCTCCGCCATATTTCATTGTGAAATCTGGGTTGTCGTTTCATTTCTGAAGCGATCTGCGGAAATTCTACTGTGAGTGCTTGTCGACTGAGGTGTCCCGTATATGACTCAACTTTCATGTTTCAACCTGTACAGTGAAATTCCCATATAAGGAACTTCAGGGGACCGCGGAAAATTTGTCGTTATTCTGAAAGGTCGTTTTAGCGAAAATCACAAAATTCCAAGACAACAATAAACATTTAATTGCCTAAAACGACCTACCTGTAGAGCTGCGCATCCTTGAAATAATGTTTCAGAAAAATGCACAAGTGATCATGAAACAAAGTTACGTTTATTTAAAGTAGTTGGCAGTTTTCTGCTGGTGCGTGCAGCACAAGCGTCTTAGCACGAAGGACTCCAACTCTTCCATATTCCTGTGGACTGACTCCGTGGCCGCGCGGTTTTCCCCGGAAATGTGCGATTTTAGTGCGCTGTCCAGCACATCCGCAGTCTTCACGTGCTGGTCGCAGTCTTCGAGTGCTACCGCGGCACCCTCAGAGGCATCGTCGTTCATGCCGTTCTCGCTGCCTTCTTCATCCTGAACGCTCAAGCTCTGAAGATTGCCCTCTGTGGTTAGCTCCGCTGATGTCCAGCAAGCAACCTGAGCAGCAGCGGAACGTAGAAAAACTCGAGGTGGGGCCGCGGCTTTCTGGACGGAGGAGGCCACTCATGCTTCATTTTTTTCCCTTCTCCCCACCTTATTTTTCCTCTCTCTTGCATCGGCTCGCGCATTCCGCAGAGCAAGTTGCAAGACGTCCTCTTCTGCGCTGCGCTTTGCCATGTCGTCTGCTAGCATACGACTCCGGTTGCCGCGATTGTTTAACGGAAACCTAAGAATCTCCGGCCTTGAAAATATGAGTTCGTAGTACTGAGGCGTTGTTAACATGGCACGGAAGGAAATAAAACGATCGTTATTTGGAAAAGTTCGCTATTCTGAAGTACGTAACAGTGAAATAAATTTTACATTAAAACTATAAGCAGTCGGCGTGGGATTTCTTAAGTGCTCGTTAATCTGAAAAGTTCGTTAATGTGGTGTTCGTCGTACCGAGATTTGACTGTAAAATGACAACCAAAAGCGCCATTGGAATGTTAATATCGTTGTTGGATGTGCATTTTTTTTTCAATAAATCAATTCAAAACGGGTTCTCAAAGAGAGGCCAAACTTTTTGGAGGCTGTAAATTTGGAAGTTTGTTATGAGGACCTTGAACGGAGACAGCACTTGCACTGCATTATGGTGTCATAAAGAGGTGCAGATATCTAGAGGCTGTTTGTAATCTCGGTTGTTGGGCGTCACCAGTTTCTTCATCTATGAATCTTTTATCCGACCAGACGAGATTTTGTCGAACATCAGATTTCAGATAAGTACCCGCCGCGGTGTCTCAGTGGCTAAGGCGTTGCGCCGCTGAGCACGAGGTCGCGGGTTCGATTCCCGGTCTCGGCGGCCGCTATTCTGGTGGAGGCGAAAAGCAAAAACGCCCGTGTGTACGCGATTTTGGCGCACGTCAAAGATCCCTAGGTGGTCAAAATTAATCCGGAGCCCTCCACTTCGGCGCGCCTCATCGCCTGCGTTGCGCCGGTGCGTTGAACCCCACAATCAATCAATCAATCAATCAATCAATCAATCAATCAAGATTTCAGATAAATTCGTCATCGCTATTTTGGACCCGAACATGTAACTTATTTTCAGCTCTCTTAATGCTCAACTCCCGACTCTCAGGTCTCAGTTTTCATGTCCTGCAATGAAGTAAGTAATTGTTTGTGAACTTTCCATCTTTCGGGAATTGGGGTTATAAAATTGCCTAAAATTATAACACTGTTCGCCGTATTTGTTTGAATGTTTGTAGGCTTTATTCCTAAAAGCCATGTATAGTGTCCCAGTACACAGGAAGTGTTGTAGTAGGGGGTATACCTCCTAGACCTCAGGTAGGGAGAGTCGCATTGCTCGAGCTGTCAGCTTCACAAGTGCACAACGCGAAGGAAGCTTGTTCAGTTGTGCAGATTGCGCGAAAAATAAGAGATGAAGATGACGTGCACGACTGCGAATGACCGGGTGTTTTTTTGATCATTAATGCGCCGTGACGAGAAGCGGGCGCAGGAATACGACGCGGTTACACCATAACAAGATATGACATTTTGCTTGCTTATAAACCCGCCTGTGGCATTCACGGTTACGTTAACAGGACTTAAGCTCCAGCGGAAGGAAGCTATGTCCCCGAAAATGCAGGGTCTTTTCTTTTTTGTAACTACAATCTTTAAGTTTATTTTCTCTTGCGCAGCGGAAGAATATATGCCTCGTACGCATCTTTTTAGCAAATTAATGGCAGTAATATTGCTCTCATCTTCATAGAAGATCCAAAATCACCCGTCCAATGCAAGCGGGCAATATTATTTTGTTAAAAAAAGTCACAGGCTGTTTGGCTGCAGAACACCATTACATTGCTAGAAGAAAAGCCTAAAACTAAAAATCTGCAAATGAAGTGCTATAATATAAACGTACTCGGGTATGTGCTTCTCTCAGGTTACGTAATACTCTGCTAGGCGTCGTAGTACGCGCATTGACATCTGCTCGGCCCAGGTTCACAGGTATTTGGCGCCGGACCCAGCAGAGCGGCCCGAAGTATCTGTTGACTCCTGCAGCTTGGTTAGAGTCAGCGGCGAGAGTGGAAAGCTTGGTGCTATGGGTACTTAAATCGGGTTCTTCTGAGCATACTTGAACTATGCAAGATCTGCAAGATCTCGCATAACATATATGCAAGATCTCGCCACAAGTGAACCGGAAAATAGCCCGAGGCATAAAAGGGACGGGGGAAGAAGAGGAATATGGGATCGTGACTGGTGACGAAGTTGGGTGGAATCCAAGGAGCCAGGGTTCGGAAGGCTGCCTGCAAGAAGGCTGCGTTGCAGTCTGCCTGCCTGCAAGATGTAATGGCAGCCGTGGTCTCCCGAGGCCGTCGTGAGGGCGCCCAGGGAACTAGCCAGGCTGCAATGCCGGTCGTGCCTACTATCCGTGCGTCAACCGCGCATTGAATCGTCTGCCTCGACTGTGCAACGTGGCATTCCAATGCCGATTTACCAAAAGTCGCTGGCAACAGGGACTGGCCAACGTATCCGCGTCGAGTGCGCCGTACCGCGTGCCATGTTTTATCTATCACAGGCCTATCTTTAAACTAAACTGGAAACTGTGGCAATTTTTCTCATCCTCGCCGAACTGGTGCTTGTTAGGCATTTTGCGTCTTTAGGGTTGAGTTTATTATCGAATTCTGATTGTCCATCTAACGGCCTACCTCGATAACGGCCCACTCGTCCTCTATTGATAAGGTTTGATGTGGGGCTAGTTGATTGAACATAGTTATGGGCATCTACCACACGACATATCCTTACTGCCCTTAGTCTTCCGTCTTATGTTGCGCTGTTAACAACGTATCCATGAGTGCTGGTCTTCGTCTTCTACGTACTTTTCAAGCGCCAGTATCATTTCTGAAACGCGTGTCCTGATGACTAGCCACTAATACCATCACCCCATTCAACTAACCGAAGTGCGCCAAAAGTGTGCAAATGCTCCAACCATGAATCTGTACGAAAATGAGAATTTGGCGAAGTGACATACTTTTTTGTATATTAGTGGACTCGTAGAAGATTGCTCGAACAAATCGTTAAAACAAAAGAATACAAAAAAACCATCAAAATACAGAACAGACAAACGGATCAAAAATATTTTTGCGGAACTTTCCCTCGATCACAAAAAAGATTAGAAACTCCTGTATAGACAAATGAAAAACCTGGCGGATCCCACGCGCTGGTAGGTATAAATGTAAAGCGAATGCATTGCGCGGAAAAATGCGAGATGTAAGTTGTAACTAATAAAGTTCACGGTCGCAATCCCTTTGTGAAGAGGTGGTCAATGACACCAACAGTCCGCATCGCGGGCCGTAAAAAGTGGGAATGGTCACATCTGAAAAAGCGCACGTCGTACACATCTTCCGTGAAGGCGTGTAAGCACCGGTTTGCTGGTTTTGTGTAGGCGGAGTTAAGAGTCCGGGTAACGAAAAGATGTCGTCTGTTCGTAGGTGTTATAACCAGGTTGACCACGCAGGGCACGTACTAAAAGAAGCGTGGACTGAGTAGGTCTAGTTTGCGCACGCGTTGGCGCCATACATATATAAGAGGAGGCCATACAGAGGTCCACGTCTCCATGCTTGCTTCGCAGAAAGCTTACGTAACCATCAGCGTCCGCGGAAATAAGTCCGACCATTTTTTTCCTGGAAGCAACAACTTAATCATACCTAATGCGAGATGCGTAAATGATGATGATTAGAGGCCCTCCCTTGGTATCGGGAGGTCGGTTATCACCACCCGACTTACTGTATTATTCTACTTATTTGCCTACACTTAACTAACCTAGCGGGTTGGCCTCTCCCCCCTGGTTTGAAAGTCACATCGCTCCCCCGTTCCTGCCCGTGCACACCTGTTTACCTCCCCCACCTTCTGTTCTAAATTGTAATTCGGTATATTTCTCTGCCTACATCTCACTCTCTTCGCTACTTTTCTTCCACCACCACTCCAGCCACCTCTTCGACCGTCACCGCTATGGCCCTTAAGTTGAGGCCTCCCTCACACCAAATCCCAAAGCCTCCTCCAACGTCGCTTCCCCATCGTCTTGCCGCCATCGTCTCTCTGTGCAGCCTATGACAATATGTTGTACGGTTTTGCTATCCCTGACACAGCATACACAGTTTAGTTCTGTTGCCTGTAGGTAGCCGTGTATGCCCAGTTTCTCAGACACCCCGCCCGTGCTTTAAAGAGTAATGCACTTCCTCGCGTATTACCATAGACACCTTCCTTCCCGATTTCAAGTTTCTCTGTTCTATAAGTGTCCAGGGTTTTTTCCCTTCCATTCTCTTTACACAGTTCGTCGTCTCTGCTGTTTTTACGTACTTTTTAACTGTTGTGTATACCCCACCTTCTCCTACCAAATTTTCGTACCACTTGGTCAGCTGTCTAGTCCTCTGTCTCCACTGCGTGTCCATGCCCCTTTTATACAGGTACCTAAACACTCTCGCGGCCCATTTTTCCTCCTCCATGTTACGTAGCCTCTCTTCAAATTCGATCTTGCTTTGCGCCTCCCTTGCCTCAAAGGACAACCAGCCCATATTCCCGTGTACCGTTACATTAGCAGTTTTTATATGGGCCCCTAGGGTTATACCTGCCTCCCGCCCTCTTATTTACCCCCAAGCCCACTGGGGTATGTGACTTGATGCATATAACGGAATTTCCGAGGGCCACTCCTGGGACCATGACACCCTTCCAGACTCTTCTTGCCACCTCGTATTTGTTGTAGCCCAATAGTGCTCTGTGTTGTGTGATAGCCGCGTTCCATCTTCCTTTTGCTTTAACGGTGGCCTCATGCGCTTGCGTGTAATTTGCTCCGCCACTAAGCCGTACCCTAAATATTTGTACTGCTTTACCTGTGGTATTTCTGCTTATTGAAGTGATACCGAATTGTGTCCGTGTCTTCGTTGAAATCCACGATGCCTGAGTTTTATCTGCTAAAGGATTGACCAAGGTGCGTTGCTTCGTCTTCGCATATATCCATCAGGGCCTGCATACCTATCCGGTCATCCGCCTTCAACAATGTGTCGTCTGCATACATTAATCCTGGGATTCGCTGCTCCCTGACCTGTCCGTTCTTAAAGTAGGATAAATCGAATCCCTGCCTACTGCCATCTAGCTTCCTTTGTAAACCCGTCATGTAAACCATGAACAGCAGTGGAGAAACAGGACATCCTTGTTTCAAAACCTTGTAGGTGTATACCGGTCTATTGTATTTTACCAGCTCTTACAATATTTGCAGCTAGCATTCCCATATAGCTCCCAGAGTAAGTTAAGAAATTATGCCCCCACCACTTCCTTGTCCTACAGGATCTTTCATAGATGCTCCCTGTCTACGCTGTCAGACGCCGCTTTCTTGTCTTGACAATCTAACCAAAAAGGTCGATTTTGCATCTCCGCCAACTCTATACATTGGCTTGCTAAAAATGGGTTGTCATCTAGGCTTCTGTCCTTAGGAACCCATTTTGAACGTCCCCTAGCCCACTACTCTGTTCTAACGACTGCTCTAGTTGAAATTTCCCTGCTGCATTCCCAACACGAACACCACGGACGTGCCGATGACTGGCCAATACGAGCTGGGTTTAGTCTTGTCTTATTTGCCCTTATAGATTATGCTCATCCTGCTACGACGCCACGTGTCCGGTGTTGTCTTCTTTTATTTCCCTGGATTGGTGGCTTGTAGAACCCTTCCCTTGCTCTTTGGTCCTAACTGGTTGATCAACGCCATCGCTACCCATTCATGCCCACTGCGGTATTTTTAGGGACCTTTCCCTCCGCTTTTCCCCCTTTGATCTTGCCCCAGCCTATCTCCATACCTTTCGGCCTCCCCGTCGTGCCATCGGTGTGGCGCTGCGGGGCTGCTCTACCAACCCTGGGAAATTTTTCCTTGATAATTTCATCAAGGTATGCCAAAGCCTGCTCTCCCTTGAGCATCTGCCCCGCTTAGTTTTCTATAGTACCACCTTCTGTATGTCCCGTGCGTTTCCCTAATGCCTGCACATAGTTTCAAAACTTTGTCGGCGAGTATCTACCCTTCCTTCGCATTTGCTCCACCCATCGCTTGCTGTCACCCTTTATCTTGGCCCGCACCAACAGGTGCACTTCAGCTTTTCTTTGCCCATATTCACCCTTTTTATGTCCACCACTTCTTGCTACCACCCTGCCTTCTGGGCCTGCCTGAATTCGCTAGACGCCTCTCTATAGCCTCCTTGATTTCGGCGTTCCACCAGCCTCTGGGCGTGGCAGCAGAGAGGAGGAGTCAGCGGAGAGGAGGAGTCAGCAAGTGGCAGCGGAGAGGAGGAGTCGGCGCATGGGTGTGCCGGCAGATTTTTGGCACCGGGCCTGCGGGGATAGTCATCTGCTCATCAGCTAAGCGGCCGCCGTTGCAGCAGTCACTGCAACCACCGCCGCTGACATGAGCAGAACTAACTGAAAACGGGGCCTCGTGCGCGGCACTGAAAACAGGGTTTCCTGCCGTAAAGCGAACCCGCGGAACGTGTCAATCAGGCACGCTACTCTGGCTCTACGCAATATACAAGAACTCTAGGTAGCTGCAAAGGTGAGTGCCATCAACTGTGCTGAAATACCATGGTAGGACTTAGACCACGACAGCGGTTGCAGCAGTGCCGTAAAAGCAGGAAGAAAAGTCAAAGAAAGCTTCTCTTTAAAAACAGTTGCGTCGTCTTCTCATCACTCTTGCCGTTGCCAGGGATCACAGTCCTTTGTGTGTGCTGAAGTAAGAGCAGGCCGAGGAAATTTAACCTGCGCTCGCATTGCTACCGGCCTAGAGTAAAGAGTGCCCAGAGCAATGCCCACGTCCCCATTCTTGACTGATTCACGGCATGCGTCACCGCCACGGGCACCAAAAATATGCTCTGCCTCTCTTTTGTCTAGCATCAACGAATTACAGGGCTCACTGCCAGGTGCGCAGCACCTTTACAACGCTGCAACCACGACGCGGGGTGCCAAGACACGTAATGATGACTAATATCTAGCAGTGTTTAAAGGAGCCTAGGTCTGAGCCGACTTCAGCAGCAGTAGCAGCAGCGGCAGCGATTGTAAAGACGGCAAAGGCATAAGGAATCTTCATTTTACCAAAGCCGCCGATAAGTAACAAGTGCTTAAGGTCATGCATCTGCCGAAATGTAGACAGAAGTCATCAACGAAGAAACAAAAATAAAAAATTAAACCGTAAAGTGCGAAATAAACAATCCATGTCTCACGCAATGCCCTCCCGCATAAACGTCCAAAATTTCAGTAGACCAGAAAACGTGGTACACAAGAAAGCTGGGAAATGCACGAACCATGTAACGCCTTGTACCAGCACAAATAAGAATATTTTGGGAATTCGCACCTGTGTGGCATCATCATCATCAACAACAACAACAGCCTATTTAGGTCCACCGAAGGACGAAGGCCTCCCCCACTGACCTCCACCCGCTTCTGTCCTGCTCTGCCCGAGTCCATTCTTTGAAATAATAATACAAATACTTTTTTGGCTATCACAGTACAAAAGTAAATTTTCGCAAAAAAAGAAAATCAAATAGCAAACAAAGCCAAACGAGTCCCCACATATAGGCGAACAGTAAGTACCCAAATACGGCTACCCATTGCAACTACCTGCTGTAGTAACTCGAACTTACTCGTGGTTTGAAAATTTTCGGAAATTCTGTATTTACTTTTTTGTTAACCCAATCCAGTGACATTGGCACCAAAGGAATGTTCTGAGTATGATGTTAGTGGCATTGTACTGCCAGTGTTTTTGCAAGTGCTTTGTTAAGAATAGCTCTTCTGTAATTCCTAACAGCAATACCCACCTCTTCACTCGATTTATCCTAAGTTCACCTTCAGAATGCAACTTGGGCTTAGCAAGCGGGAGGAAGCCATTCTGCATAGGCTGCGCTTGAATGTGGGCTACACTGGACATTACCTCTAGAAACTCCTCAGGTATCTTCACTTTTTTGTTTCACATGTGGCTCATGAGAAGACATTCGTCATGGTATATGCGTGGGCCCAAAGTCCACCGTGCACAGACAGAAACTCTTATTATCTTTGTGCAGGCAACTTAGTGCGGGACTTGAACTGAAGGCTGTTTTGGGTCCTTGGTCGGGTCCCAGTCAGGTTGCAGATGCACTCAAAGCTCTCTTGGAGTTTCTTTATAGCAGAGAACTGGGGCGGTATTCTCGAGTTTTGTCCCTTTTGCGTCCCTTTCAAAAGTGTCCCTTTTGGCGAGCCCTGATTGGCTAAAAGCAAACAACCGTAAGTGACGTAACGCAAGCGCAACAAACCTACTGCCAACGGCCATTGCTTAACTGGAAGTACGTCAACATGAAAGGGACTCAAAAGGGGCGTTTTCAAAAGGGACAGTTACGAGAATACCGCCCCTGGACAGAGTTTTGTGATTGAAAATTTTGGGAGCGTCAAATGACATCATTTCATTTTTATAGTTTCTTTTCTTTTTTTTCTTTTTTTTCGTCATCAATTGTACCAAGCCAGAGCGACGGCTCGGCTCACCTCACTGGTCTTCATTAAACTTTCTCTCTCTCTGTAAACTAAAAGGCTTAACAAAATGGACACTGGTAATGGCAATGAAAGCGGTTTTATTTTAATATTGGCAAGGAACATTGTCATAAGTACACGCTCGTAAACCACGCTGAGTAGCGTAACTCGGACTTAGTTTCCGTCCGGAATGATATAATAACTGATATTACCTGCAACGAGCGGTCAAGGCAACCTCCTTACGTCGTACTGATTTACATTCAGGAGAATTAATTTACACAATGTCTACGTGATCCAACTGTATAGTGTTTTAACACTATTAGAAATAGCAAATATGGCGGAACCCACGCATACACGCGGAGCCCACGCATACACGCAGACGCATATACAATTTCGAATTACAATATAGTCGCCGCTGCGCGCTGGTGCGAATACTCCCTGTAAACTAATAAAACATTGAAATTTGTTTAACTATTACGCACGCCAACTTTGACCTCTTACTGCCCACTTTAGTAGATCACCTAAAACAGGCACGTATGCTTCCCTAAAACCTTTCGCGTTGTGTGGAAAAGCCTCGACCAATGCATGTACTTTGATCTTTAACCGTAAATTCTCCTCACGTAATATCTTCCATAAGGGTTAAAGTTAAAGGCCCAACCTACCGCTCCTGGCAACCTAGGTTTCACCATTGCTGAAGTTGGCACATTCAAAAGTATGACAATTCAGGCCGGTTTTATGTATTTACTTCTAAGTCATACGCAATAATCTCGCGATATCTTCAGCATGATACTTTAGAGAAGATTACTCTGGTTCCTACAATTCCTTGTGTTCATTTTGTTCATTTTCTACTCCTCGGGCACCTGCAGATATCGCGTTGGCATATTCTATATTATTTCTGAGTAAATACTGAGGTACAATTCCTGAAGCGCATACTACTTATTATACCAGAAACCAATACAAGAAAAACCTTTTTGAAGGTTTTAGGGGCAAGCTTTTGGATTTTTCTTCAGACGAAATAAAAAATTCATGCTTTAACAATTACAACGTGCATTTTTTTCCCATTATAATAAATAAAGTTACCCTACAACGCTTTCGATAAGCGATTTCACTCTTTCCTTCGCGTCTTGAACCACTGCGAAAGCCATTGTTATCGCCAGCATGGAGCTGTACTGCGCGATTTGCTCGTCGCACCAGATACGTCTTCCATTTATGCTTTGTTTTTGTGGCTTTTTTTAAGTTGCTATCGAAAGCGTTCATTGCTGCAACTGAAACAAAACAAGCCAACAGCCACCTCATGGTCGTAGTGACGTAACTCGAGCCATCATAAAACTTCAAGACCGGGAAAGCAAAAAAAATCTTTTGAACGTGTTTACAAGTTATCTGATGGGCATGGAGCAGTAATTTTTGCCTGGGGTACTTTGCGACCACCTGATCTGACTACTGGGTTTGTTGGGTGAAGACGATCTGCAAACATTTAGGATTTCAAAAAACGTTGAAGAAAGTGTTGCAGGGTCCCTTTAAGCTTGTGACTTCTGCAGCGATGTAACGATGATGCTGAATAGGCATACCCTTGAATTTGGAAACGACACATGCTACTTTTTCTTAGGACTCCTAGGCATGAAAGCCCATTGTCTTATTGAGAGGAGATAATTCGCAAATTCTAATTTATTTACGTGCGTTGGTCCTAAATGAGCAGCATAACCATTACCTCGGGCATCTCTTCTTGCGATCCTCCGGGTGTGAAGCTCTGACGAGACTATCAGCGCAATTTCTTCTCTCTGGCTACGTTATTAAAACTCTGCAGGAAGTGATGCAAAAATTGCACAGATGGCTTTTTACTTTTTATGTCATATTTGTGAGGTTTAAAACACTTATTTTTCTTTCAACAGCTTGCACGCTAGGTGCATCATGATAATAAAAATCCATCAAAATGTTGCCTAGACTTAAACGCAACCTCGAGCAGCCTCGACCTGCACGCTTTGTGATATAACTCGTCATATTTAATTTACAGTGCCAAGAGTGTTTTCCCATAAAAAAGTAACAGCCACAGTTTTTGTTTGGCGCTCTTTGCCCCAGCTGGCCTTGCGCCAAAAAACTCCAACCATCATCATGACAGCCACAGTTAACTTCGAACGCTTTTTTAATGGGTGATTTCTAAAACTACCATAGGTTTCATCGCATCTTCGCCCGCTTCTAACCATAACTACGAAGCTGTCGTCTTCTGCAGCAAAACATAATTAATTTAAGTTCTTCAGTAGACATGTTTGAAAATACTGCTCAGAAGAGAAAGCCCTCATTCATGCGCTATGTAATAAACACTTCCGCAAGGCTCCCAAAGTATGCGGGCAATGTTCCCGTCCAATACTGCCATAAATCTGGTTCGTATCTTGTTCCTCTGCGTCAAACCGTTTGTCGCAGATATAATAAGGATGTGCGCACTTCCGGGCGACGACATCTGTCCACGAGGATCCGTTTATCCTAACTTCATTTCCTATGTAGTTGAGTCACAGTGGTAAAAAAAAGCTCAACGAGTGTAGCAGCAGCGTTTCCATTTTGTCATGCGCTAAGCATTACTGCCACATATGTCGTTAAAACCAAAGTTCAGTGTCCTCACTTATGCCGTTGCACTTAAATAAGCCCTCAAGGATAGCCAACTTTGACTGAAGATGATCCTGAGTGACCTTGGGTGAAGTGAAAGCCGACAAAACGCTTCCCGTCATCGCAATCGGAACTAGGTCCCTCGCGCTATGAAGCCGGCGTGTATCCCTTTGCTGTGTGTCGACATGGTCGAAGCGAACGCAAAGCAGCAGGTACCGATTCGCGCCGTTCACCCCAAACCCAAAAGTTGCGTTTGCGGCGTGCACACGCGTGAGTTGCTGTGGGCATTCTCAAAAAGTGGTACGTGCCTCCAAAGTAGCCCATACTCGCAGTGTGAGATTGGCCAACCAATTATCCGTCACGAGAAAATTTCGTGTTCAACCATCGTCCTCGTTCAACGCAAGGACGCATGCTTTTTTTTTAATATTCCCATTGCAAGTTTCTTAAAATTCTGTTGGAATATGCAGAAAAGACACCGACTAAAGGTAGCACAGTTTTACCTGGATACAACGAGCCTCTATATAATGAATTCCTGGATATAACGAAGTCTTACAATTCCCATTGCCACCCGCATTGAAGCCCATGTGTTTGCGACCTCTATGTAACGAAACGTCGCTGCGGTTAACCTTTTTGTAAGGAAGCTGGCGAGCTGATCAGTTGTAGCTTTTTGCTTTTTTAATCAAAACTCGACCCGAGAAATGAACTAATTTAACGAATACTAGCACTACAGTAAGTAGCCATCAGCAATGAAAACGTCTGGAACCGCCTAAACAGGAAATTCGTCATGACGACGAGGGTGGTAATGATGAACGGAGGGTCGAGTACTATCCCGGGGCTAACGTAGCAGTGATCTCTTTTTTATGGTGTAGCGTGACAACCACACCAGCTAGCAAGAGTAACTACCCTTCCCGCTTTTGTGGCGAAAGCTACAGTACGCTACCTCGGGCAGCCTTCGCGGGGTGACCAGTTTTGACCTTGATGGCTAGAGGTCAAACCGCACCCCCTTCAGCAAGCGCCCTGATAGGAGCAGCGCCAGATGGCGGGGAAAGATAGGCGAAGAGGGAACGGAGAAGCGCGCGGGACCCGTGCCGCCACCTGGCGGAGGAAGGCGAAGACGCCGCCGCCGCAGCGATGAGTGCACGTGACGAAGGTAGGTGACGTGCGCGCCGAGCCGTGTTCGATGGAGTAGGACGAATATCAGGCAGTGGTCGCTCGTACGGCGGTGACCCTTAAACAACGGCGTGAGGCGAAAAAGAGGAAACCCGCTACTTTGTGTCCAGCTTCACTACATTAAAGTCTTAGGCGTTAGTGTGAACTAACTTGTTTTTTTTTTCCCGCACCGCAGACTACAGTGCGTTTGAACGTATTAGTGCGGTTTCGGTTCCAGAATTTATTTATGAGTTGCTAGGCCGTCCTGTCGGCGTGTAATTCTCGCGTCTCCCCTTCTATCTGCGGTATCAGTTTGTCGGCGATGAGTACTGCTGCTAGAAAACGAAAAGTTGTGTCTTTTCAAGAATAGTGCACAATTTTAAATGCCACCTTCGCTGGTGAGAAAGAAGAATGTTGCCGCCTGGTATAGTATCCCAGCTAGCACACTCCGAACAAACTTGAGTGCAGTAAAGAGCATCATGTTCGCAAAAAGGCACCCTTGCACCATAAGGTTCGCTTTTTACCACATTAAGTCGTCGAAAGGTGTCAAAAGGCAAAAGTGATACTTAAGTTTCGTTTGTTAATACGGGGTTAGGGGACCTTCATTCTCTGGAGTGCCTTGTATGCCTAAGCTTGTGCAAAAGCAGAAGACGCAACTCATGTAGTCTTTCGCTGTGAAATAAATCAACAAAGGCTGAGTTCACCTTCACTGAGTTCACCTTCACAGCTTCATTGTTGCTTCATTCCCTCGAGCCTAAATTAAAAACCTTCTCGTAACGAATCCCCGATGTAACAAAAAATTGCAAACTTTAGTCAATTTAGTTACTTACATCCAGGTTTCGTTGTAATGGTAACTATCATGATGACCGACCTTTTACCTCTGACACTTCTTGAGGGAGCGAACGTAGCAGCAATAGTAAATATTTCGCTCATGTAGCGAGAAATGGTCGAGGTATTACAAGTAGCGCTGATGGTGTATATTCCCCTTTAGAATTGCTAACAACCACCACTAATAAACGGCATAATTCACGCAGCAGTCTTTCACTGCGAACTGTTTCTTGCAAGTCAACATTGAAGAACACGCAGAACACAAACAAAGTTTTATTTCACAGTGCTTACAAATAGTTTCATTTCAATGAATTAATTTTTAATTAAGTTAAAAACAGCGGAAAAACCTGCGCCGACAAGGGACGGGAAACGCGGGCCTGGAACAGTTGGATATTAGGCCTAACGTTACGATTTCAAACGTACATGGTCAACCAGTGCACGCAGGTTGAGGTGCAATGAGTTTGACATTAATTAAAAGTATTTACGTGCTACATTTTGGCCGCCTAAGCTTCGGCCTAATGACAGGCATACTTCGCGTGACTGACCACAGCTGTACGTCATAAAAACGGTGCCAGCACAAATAGAGGCAAAGGAATAGGGGTTGTAGTTATAGTATTATTAGAATACACGATATTTCGTCACGCGCCTCTCCGTCATTCGCACTCGTCCCGCTGCCCCACCTAAAGGCGCAGCAGTCACTAGAGAACGAGGGCACTCTGCCTAACCTGTTTCCGCACGAACTCTACGCACAGCAGCCACGTCTCTTTCAGAGTACTCGTACTATTTTTGTTTGTTGAACAAGACAGTTGAGTTATATACTCTCAATTTTAAGGACACAAACACATTCGAAACAGATATTTCTTGCTAATTTTTGCAGTGCTGTTATTGCTGTAATTACCGCAGTAAAAACTCTGCGAAATATTAAGCCACATTTTCTAGTTTATAACTAGTTGCTTGAAGAGAGAGAGGTGGAGAAATACGTGCATTATTGATTACCTAAACTAAACACTCTGCTGTCTGCATCACTTGAAAGAGAAAAAAAGTTTACTGGAGACATGGTGTCTCTACTCTGATATACTAAATTACACTGAATTGTTTACTGAGACATGCAGGTTGTGGCTTGCGCCACTGGGTAAGTTTTGTGTGCCTGATCAATTGATTTATTTGTCACTTTTATGTAAAACGTATCAATGAAACTCATGATTGGGAAGGTGGTGTTCTAGGCAGGAAGCTCTCCTAAACATAGTATAGTGAAAATTTTGGTACCCGAACCATCCTCCATACAAGCATTCCCCTATCCTCTACACGAGGCGAGTTTTGCAGACTGAGCAGAAAATATGTGATCACCGCGAATGCGAACGTCAAGCAACGGTTTGGAGAACCTTTTAGGCCATAAATATACTTAACATGAAGGCCAACGACTAAATGTGCCAGTTTATTGCCATGTCAGTGTACACGCATTCAACTTGCGTCAAGCTGCAGCTGCGTCCCTTGCGGCTCGGTCAACGTGCGGCGGGCTCAACAGGATGGAAGCCGCATGTGCGACGTGGAACAGCTTTTACACGTTTTGGGGACACAGCTTACTGCCGTATTTTTTCGAGGGAAAATGAAGGCTTAAAATATGCGTTACGCCCACCCCTTTTTACCCACTTGAAAGGAACCGTACACTAACTGAACGTTGAGTTATCTTGAATACTCGTTTTACGCCACACGCTTCCTCGGGTACCACAGAATAAAACTATCAGTAGAAAGTATTCAGGAATAGAACAATGGAAACTTCTGTTATGGCTATCCAAGGCGCTCCGTATATATGCTACTACTCAGCCACCGCATTGCGTCTCTACTGGCTTTGTGCTGGCGATTGCCGTTCGAAGCTGGGGTCACGAGTATCTCTTAAATTTTTAACTGTAGGGCACTGTAAGGCATTCCCGGAGCGTCTAGGTCGGTAGGTGAGCTAGTGTGATGGTGATCACAAATTTGTCGTCGTTATTGTGGCCATCGGCTATGAGGTTAACGGTTAGCAATCATATTTGCTGCAGCCAACTTCACTGCGTCAACGCTGGGCCACGAAAACAACGTTCGGTATTGTGTGGTCGGCGTAGGGCTCTGGTCAAGATAGTGGCTTGCTGGATCCGTGCAATGCTCAGACGCCGGTGATGCCCCCTTGCAAGACGGACACGCATGAGCCAACTTTAGCTAAACAGTCACCATCTCTGAACGGCATTGTGAGCATTCCCCTAGTATCCACTCTGGATATAACTGCAACGATAACCACGATCCGGACGTAATTTGTACCGACACGGCGAGCGCATTTCTGTTCCAGCCAACGCAACACGAGGCTGCTACAGGGGACAGTACAAACTTGCGTTGATAGCAGACATTCGGGACACGTTACCGGCCCCTGTCGAACTGAATATAGCGCGAGCTCATGAAAAAACACGGAATGAGCAGCTAGCACATGCGATGGTGCACAACTTCGTTGCAGACTTCATCAAAAGTGAAGCCGTGCCGAATAGTCGTGAAACTGTACGGACGAATGCGGGCAACTACCCGCCAGCATTTTGGGCACACTAAGAAACAATGGTTGACGGTGCAGAACCAGAAACAGCGACGTCTGTGGAGCCTGCTCATGAAGACATTGTTACCGCCGGGCCGGGCTCATCTCGCAGAAAGCGTCGCCGTCGGCCTAGAGCATCTCGTCATTCAAACTTTTGCAACCCCGCTACGACACCAAGAGGTCATCGCAAGAACAAAACGCAGAGGAGAATATCGGAAAACCACTGATACACTTGAATCCTACGTCTGAAGACCAACCGCCGCACAAGAGGGCTCAAGATTGAGAGTAAATCGCGGAAGGCCACCCTTTCATCTAATAGGGACGTGCACCATTGGCGCCGATTTCGTGGAAACCTGCAGCCTTGTTGCGTGGGTCCTCTGCCCGCCCTTCGCAACAAACACAAGCCAGGTTTAAATAACGTCAAAAACAAACCAAAGGCAGAAAACGGCTGGCCGTGGTATGGTGGCGCCATCTAGGTTCAGTAACGTAAACAAACGCGCGAACGCCGCCGCTCTAGCCCGGCCGTGTGCAATCGGGAGAATGAAAATTTTAACTGGAATTGAATAATTTCGCAATGAACAAAGCATCGTTTGCATCCTGACAAGCGCTGGGGGCACTATAAAACACGAAATCTGTCCAATAAAACAAACTTGTATTTTGTCTTCATGGCTCCTTTAAACACAATCATAATCATCAATCTTAATCTTGAGCGCAGGCGCCATCGCGACGCAAATTATGTTGTTCGGGCAAAGTAATCGGCCGTATACATCAGCGACGTGAGGCTCCCAGAGTTGGGTTATTCTCCATTGAGCGACGGGAGAACAACTCGCTCTGCGAGACCTCTGCGCCGTCTATTGGCGGGTCTGGAAACAGGCTTCTGCGGGGCCCCTGCGCCTACAGTGACAATACAGGAGGAGGAATCGGCGCTTCCTAGGGCGGCCAGATATCGTTGCAAGCGCTTGGACTATGTTAAGCTAGCGGCACCTATCGCGTCAGATGAATCTGCGCGGCCGCCGCGATCGCATTTTCGGTGCACTTCCCCGGAATGAATCGCGGCAGCTATCATTTCATCTATCCGATGCCACTACCGTTTCCTTCACCGTCATAGGTAGACCTCCTTCATTGTGACGTCACCTAGTCTCTCGCCGTTTCGGTTTCAGTGTACTTGCTTTGATCTTAGCCTAGGAAACGGATTCTTGTATTTTTGGCAATCACCTATTTCTTTTAACAGACTTTTTAGTGCTTCCACACATTTCATTCATTAAGAACCTGATTTCCCCGTTTTATTTTACCGTATTTACTCGCGTAATGATCCCACCCCTGCAGTTTGCCGTTAAAGGACGTTTTTTTTTTATTCTCCGCGCAATATGTCGTACTTGTGCCAAGTCTAGCTGGCGATGGTCATGGTTACCTCTGTCTCCTTCCCTATCAAACAGGACATGGCTATGTTGTTGCGGCTGACTCTCGCCGATATTAGCGGTATCGGCAAGCATGCGTTCAATATTGATGAAGAAGAAATCTCACTAAATGCGCGTAATGTACTCACAAGACTCATATTTCTGCGTCGGCAGTCATGTTCGTTTTGATGTCCCGCACTGCAAAAGTGGCAGCCACTTATTGGTCGAACTGTTGTCACCTCACAGCAAACTTGTTCCGGCACGTTCCGAAATTAACGACAACACTGTATTCTGCGTCACGTTGTAAAGCGACTGGTGCGGTGTGGGGAGTTTTTATTATTTTTTTGTTTATTATTTTTTGTGTTCATGAGAGGAATCGCAAAAATTTTGACCCACAATTTGGTTGCGTTTTCTGTGTTCAAACATGTTTCGAGAAAAATTTACCCCGCGTAATGAACCCATCCCGAAATTTGAATTGAATTTTTTCGGAAAAAATGCCATGATTCCGCGAGTAAATACGGTATTATGTGCATCAGGGGGAACATTTACGATCCGTAGTAAAGGCGTAGGATACAGACATTTCACGAGTAAAGCAATGTTGGTTTTTTGAAGGAGCAACCTAATTTAGTAATACGAAAACAGACATTCGCAGCACTATCTGCTACAGTTTGAATTATGGTCGCGTATTTGCAACGTACAAACAAAACGATGTCTTAAAATGTCTACCCAAAATTGATTTGGCGAAATATAAAATGGTGCACGCATTCAAACACGGAGAGATGAGCAGCTATGACGTGCCAAACACTGTAGCACCCTTCGTGTATTTTTGAATGGGGAGTGTTAAAAAATGAAAAGATACAAATTGCAATATTAGAGAAATATCATAGTCTGGTTTATGTTTCCGAGTACCACAATGCAATAACGGGAGAGGCACCCAATGCAAGTGCGAAGAAGTTTAGGAGACTCAATTTTTTAGCGTGAGCTACACTGTCTGTGGTTGAGCCGTTTCGCGTGGACCTTGCAGGGGCGTGCTGCGCAATCGCGAGGAGCAGTGGATTGGATGAGATTTAGGTTTGGATTGAATCGGATTGGATTGCATTGAACTGAATATGAATGGAATTTGGTTGGATTGGATTGAAATAAATTGGATTGTATTGGCTAAGAATAACCAGCTGAACCTCAGATCACACTAAGTATGTCCTGGCATAGCCGAGCTAAGCCACTGCTAATTATTTGAGATGCCCGACGAGTTGACATTATTCAGAACCACATAAAAGAAAACCAGTACTTCATAAAGTTTTTGACCCTCGATTTGAACCATGATCGGTCACAACTGTGGTTTTGAAGGTCTCTCCTACGCGCTTGTTACGTGCTTACTTTTTCAGGCGGACAGCGATACGGTCTACCCCCATTAATACGACGTCCGCGGGAACCGCTAACCACTCTTAAATAATTGAACTTCGAATTAAACAAAATATTGGCTGGCATCCGCTTGCTCCACGGAAAATGCCGTCTTAAGTTATGGCACCAAAGTTTTCAAGTTATTTAATTTAGATGCCTAACTTCTTTTTCTATGGACCTTAGAGAGGACCGCTTCTATGATAGTTAAAAGTTAAAATAGTGATAATATTATGATTGATGCTTGTTACTGACAAAAAAATACCGATAAATTGACCGTTACGAAAACATTCTTAACTATTCAATGGATTGCAGGAACTGCAACATGTTTGGTACAGAGGTAGCCCAGTAAACGTGCTGTGCAAGTAACTCGGATCTTTGCCATCTTATAATATCCAATCACGTTATAGTTAAAATACCAAAGAAAACAAAAAGCTGTCATTTTTGTCTGCATTTCTTGAAATAAACCGAGATTACAATAAAAATTACCATTGGTTTTTAAAAATCCCAGTTTATTGCACAGTATATCAGTAAAAAGAAAAGACAGCCCAGTTTCTATAAAAATCATTACACATTTTAAAGTTACAACTGTTCACGCAAGAACAAAATGTCGAAAATCAAGTTTTGAGAAAAAACAAATATAGTTTTCTGTCCACGTTTAAACAAGATAATCTTGTCCTGCTGCATTAAATTTCACCAAGTTCATAACCAGGGCTCCCCTTACCTGCGGTGATCTTTTTTCGGCTTTTGCTTCGCGTATTTTCTTGCGGAGGAGTTCTAACTTCCCCGTTGGCGGGTACCTTTCTTCACTCGATACTGGTCACTGGTACAATATTCTATGAGAGTTTGGTGGCCAGGTTCGATGCCCGCTTCACTCAAAATATATGCTGAACATGTTTTCCCATCATTGTTTTCCCACAGCCCCATATATACCAGAAGGTAGGATGGGCAGGCCATGTGGACGTCTCGGGCGACCTAAGTCAGTTGCGCAAAAACCGATGATAGGGTCCGCATAGGTATAATCCTATTACATTGCAGTGAAGGTTCTCGGGGCGGCACCTCAGAATTGTTCTTAAAGTTCCTAAGCTTTGCAGTACTGACAGATACATACACGTCTACTTGGTCTTCGATTGGGGCATTCACAGTGTACCGATTGTCCCACAACTTTCCCTTTGTCGCCTCTTATTCTGGACTTGACTACGCCTTTTTATCAAAACGTCCAGACAATCTTGTTAGTTTTTTATAGGAATATTACGTATAAAAATGGTGCGTCTGCTAGCATACACAGTAGGAGTATAAATCACACAAAGTAAACAACACAGACGTTTTGGGGTGAAGCATCCTCCTTACAGAAATTTAAAGAAATGTTTAGAAAAAACGAAGACGCAAAAATTGTCTTTCAATAATCTCTTACATATCAGAATAAAAAATACAAAAAATGTTTTATTGTACACTGCTGATATTCTCTGCTTTATCAGTTTCGATTACTTTATTGGAATCAATCAATCCTTTATTGGAAGAAACGAAAATACATAGTGTGCTACAGGGACAGAGACTCAAGGCTAAATCGCCTCACGAGGACTCTGTCCCTCTGCAGTTCAACAACGTTGCGTGTACATTTTAGGCAAAAGATATAGACAATTTGGGTATCTGTACAAAGCAAAGTTTGCCACAAAAAAAAGAGAAAAAAAACTAAAGAAACTTGTCTAGTAAAAGAACACCAAGAAAATACCGTATAAACCGGAATATAGGTCGAGTTTTTTTCCAAAAAAATGCGCACAAAAGTCACCCCTCGTCTTATATAGCGGTCATTGGCAGAATGTAAATCGTTGTCTGGCAACAATTTGCAAGCGCAGTCCGTCGCCATTGCCATTCGTGTCGGACTGCTCTCTCGCACTATCAGGCTTTTATTTGATTTCGCTTTTCTCTAGTTTTTCGTCTTTTACTCGTTTATTGTGCGTGCGTGCATACATTTCTGTACGTCTCTGTTCCGAGATGAGTGGCGGTAGTTGACGCCAGTTCACCGCGGCGTTTAAGCTGACGGTGATTGAGTCACCCAGCAGAATGGGAATATGGCGGCTCAACGCCAGTTAGGCGTTTCGGAGAACAGTGTGCGGTACTGGCGGAGCCAAAAGGCCAAGCTGTGCGCGTGCAACCCCCGAAACTGATCGTTCCGTGGACGTCAAGCGGTCCACCCCGAGTTGGAGAACATTGTGGCGGACTTCGTCCGGGAACTTCGCTCACGATCGCTTCGGAGGCCATGCGCGGACCGGCTCCGCGAACTGTACAATGAGTGGATAGCCGGCGACAACAAAAAGACCTATACGGGCCGTTTGCGACCGTGTCAAGCTGGGTGTCCTCCTCTTGGCAGTCGCTGCCCGACGACATGGTTACACGAGCGTTCAGGAAGTGCTTCATCGGCAACGCGCCTGATGGCATGGAAGATGACTGCGAAGCAGTCATCCTTGGACGACTCTGAGAGCTCGGACGAGTGACTTCGGCAGGCATAGTGAGTGGCAGTGACAGACGGGCGTCGAAAATGTGCCGAAATGTGCGCTTCTGTGCCGAATTATTTTTTTTGTCAACTTTTCCCACCTCAGGGTAGGGGGTCGACCTATATTCCCACTCGACCTATAATCCGGTTTATACGGTAACTACATCCAAAATATATACGAGCAAGTTCACAACATAATATAAAGCAGTTGATACAGCCGATACCCCCCAAAAAATAATAATATTTTAAAAACGCTTACAACTGATCAAATTGTTACAACAATAGTACATGCCTTTCTCATGACACAGTGAATAACTATACACACGTGTATAATATTTCGCTAAGCACGGTAACGCCATTCACAAAAAATAAAGAAAGCAAGAAAAACAAACCAGAAAATTTCAGCTAGATTGCGCGAACAAAAAATGGCAGGCAATATCAATTGGTATAGTGGAGACCGAGTGACTTCACCACTTAAGTTTCGGTTTCAAAACCATCCACCAGCTGTAAGAAAATAGACCCTATGCAAAATGCGTCCCGCCATCTCACGTCGACTCTGGTAACTAGGTCCGCCATTTTGGTACGGTCGTTTGAAACCCAAACCTATTAGCAAAAGATAGAAGGCGGGCATTGACCGCTCTTGGTGATGGACTACAATGCCGGAGCATTGCTTCGTGCCGCGAAAATACCGGTCCAAATGGAGAAAACGTACGAGAAGGTCCACGCTTTTGAACGAACTTTCTGACGTGAACTATGCCAGCGCGAGCAACCTTTGTGACACGCTGGGCGCGGTGCGCTGGGAGCGAATATTTGTCGTTGGTTCGCTAAGCGTGGGATTCCGTAGTCGCTGTCCGGATGAAAAATGCAGCTGCGTTGGAGTTCCGTGGTCCAGCCTTTGTATTCTACATGGAATTTGAGCGTGCGCCACCTATTCATGTGACTGACAGCGGCACTCGACCGGGAAAACAGTACCACATGTTGCAAAAATTGGGCTGTTTCTTTACTCGTCCCTGTGGCTCTGCGTCCGCTTCGTTTAATTGTTAAATGGTACCGCTTCAGGAGCCTTTATCTTGTCTAGGGCTGTAAACAAAATTTTCTTGCCGCACTACGCCGTCACGGCGCGGTTGAAAATTTCCTCTTTGGCGGGCGCGCACGGCATGGGAGTGTGTTGTTGGTTTCTTTTACGTTACATTTAGCCGCGTGTCGTTGCAGAAGTGGCGTACACTGTTTTATGATGATCTAACGGTGGAAAATTCCAGCTTTTGCACTTGGTTCCCGATTTGCCGGGCTGACTGGTTTGTTGTTACGTCAAGTTTACTTGGTGCCCATTGTCATTTCAGCCATGATGTATTTACTGTCGAATATTTTGCGACTAAAATACACACTCACTCCTCTAGTTTGTCACATGCTGCATGCATGCCTCCGACGTAATGATAGTGGCCATTGATGTAGGTAGCTGAGACAATTTTCAAGTTTTATTCAGAAAAAAAAAGAAAGAAAACGGCCAGAGTTGCATCAGGCCCCCCCGCATCAGCTTGAGTACTTTTACATTTTTTGCATCAACAGTGAAAATCCCAGTAAATGAAACTACTTCGTTGATTTATAGCGCGTGTAGTATAGCAAACTGTGGATATAAATGGAACAAAGGGAAGCATTCGCGCACCCCTGCATGCCGCGGTCTAGTAAACACGACGTTGCCCAGCCTCTGCGTGCTCGCGAGATGACCACGGCGAAATGTGGCATGAATGCTTGCTGGTAGCTCATAGGTGACCCTTCAGGTGCCATGCCAGTCCTTGTTTCTGTCACTGTGGGGGGTGAGGCCAGCACAACTGGGGCAAAAAACCCATTCCTAAGGCTACCAAGTTTTCTCCCAAGCTCCTGCACGGCACTTTGTTGCTGCTCGCATTGCTCCTGTACTCGACGTGCATCGAACAGACGCATCGGCTAGGAAGGGAGGGGCCATTTTCTCGTGGGCTTTTCTAGTTAATGTCTTGGACACTCGCTGGCTTGATGCCGTGCTGCCTCGGACGTCCCCACTTTTGTGGCAGCTCAGTGCACGCAAGCTCCGGTGGCGCCTCTTAAAGGGGTCCTGAAATGCCTTCCGCCGATGCATGGATGTACATGTAACCAAATAAAGCAATGTATTAGCAATCTCCTCCTGCAAGAATTTTGTTAAAGCGATGAGTATTAGCTGAGAAATCGTAAATCAAAAACCGCGAATTATCGTCGCGCCGTATTTCCTCCTCCTTTCAACTGTTTCTTCGCTGTTGGCCTCCCCTCCCATGATGCTCCGCTCCTCAGCGGTGACGTACTTCCGCTATTGCGCTCCCACAGACTGCCGTCTGCTACGGGCCAGCTCTTTCGGCTTTTTCATCTCTGTAGACACCATGGACACAGGCTGGAAAAGCGAACGAATGACCTGGCCGCATGTGTGCGGCCTGGCCTTGCCCTTTCGCGGTGTACGTAGCTGCAGGGCTGCAGTTGGTATCGGCGGCGAACTCGCAGCCGCGTGGGGAGAATCGTGCGCTCGTTCCCTTTGGTGCACCGCGCAATGTTTATCCAAAAAGCGCGGTCTCAGATGTGGCCCCGCTGGTGCCGGGTGTTATTTTGCGGTGGTTGTAATTCGTACTACCGGCGGCATGTGAAAAAAGACATTTTCAACCGACACAGAACCCGTGCACAAAACGCGCCGGATCGGATCGCTTTATCAGCGGCGATGAACGTGAAGGCGAAGAGCAAAGCAACGCTGCACTCGATCAGCGAGAACCCGTGTTCTGACAAGCTGCACCCATGTGTTGCATTCAACGATTCAACACTGACGGGAAAGCGTTTGTTTGCACTTGTTTGGATAGTCGTAAAATGTCCAAACACTCCGGCACTCCGCTAGCAGATCAGCCGGCGAGACATTTCGGAAAACATTTGACAGATGGCGCCGTATGCATTAGTGTGTCGATACGCAAAACTGATGAGACGCTCTACTAAAACTCCCATCGCGGTGTCACGTAGCGGGACGCAAAAATTTAGCGTTTAGCGTATGCAAAGGCCACAAACGCTGTACTAAAACTCTATTAGCAGCAAAATAGCGTGCGTATGTGAAACCGCTTGCGTTTACAAAGCTGCACGCCGAGCGCGTACGTTTCAAACCTAGTGACATCGTTTAAATAAACTGGCAAGCAGAGTGTAACGTAGTCAGATATCAACCGTATGCTCAGGCGACAAGCAAGAGCTTGTTTTATGTGGGGCGGAGATTGCGCATAAAGGCCCGTTCGCACTTGCGACGAAAGCGAGTGAGAGCGGCAGGAATTCCGTCGCTTTGTCGCGCGACGATCGTTTTTGTCGAATGGTCGGGACAAATTTTGGTTGCGCGACAGAATTCCCGTCGCTTTCGCTCGCTTTCGTCGCAAGCGGGAATGGGAAGTTCTGCCGCTGCCGTCTGCTACGCAGCTCGGAGGTAACCGCGCGATCTGCTCGGGCCGGATGAACGCGCACACTCCCGCACGGCCGCGCCCCAAGCGGCAGACGGCCGCGTACATCGCTCCCGGCGCCCGCCTGGAGCCCGCCCTCGGCACACTAGCCAGTATATTTCAGGCACTAAAATGGAGGAAAGATTTTTTGCTTCCGATGAACCTAGTTCTTTGCCCCTGTGTTTTTAAATACGTGAAGTGGTTAGCACGTCGTCCTCACGCAGCTCTGTATCGTCGTAGCATCGCTGATTGTCCGAACGAAGCTTGCAGCTAAGCCAATGCAGCGACCGAAGCTGTGTGTGTGTGTGTGCATCGCCTCCGGTGTGTTGTGGACGCGTTCGTTTCGCGATGAAATGCGACATTGTACTTCTGCGGGTGGATAGTGCTTCCCATGGTCTGGATTATCTTTCTCGAACGACGTACCACTCAACCTCGCATGGGGTATGTGCAGTGTGCCTGGCTAAAAGCCTTCTCGCTTGCGCGCCAGAGTTGTGACTTGCTGCTCGTCCCCGCAAACCGGGTGTGAGGTGAGTGCCGAATTTACGACGGGCAGGAGGAGGCAACTCATCGTCTGTCAATCGCGGTTCAGACTTGCAACGCATGTTGTGACGTTGCGTTCGTTCGAAACGCATCTCTGGATTGTTTTGAAGTTGAATAAAATGTACGCGTCAAACCCGGGCATTCGGCTCAGGGCGTTCTCTGCGATTGCACCAAAGAAGTGCCACGGGACTTTCTTTATGGTACGTACTCACGTAAGATAAAATCCACGTCGTGTTATGGCCGTGTTGCATTCAATACAAACGGTTAAGCGTTTGTTTACACTTGTTTCGTTTGTCGTAAAATGTCAAAGCACTCCGGCACTCCGCTGGCAGATCAGCCGGCGAGCCGACGCTGAGCAGACGACTCATCTCTTTGCCGGAAGTGCGTGAAAAAGCCGCCCAATAGCAGGATGTCTAGCTCATGACGAACATCTGGGAATCGATGATGTAGACATGTGAAGATGGCGGCGTCCAAAAACACGAAGGAAAGGGTGAGAAAAAAGCGACAAACTTTGCAACAAAAGTGTGGGCTTTCCGCTGCGCGTAAAAGAGTAATACTTGGCACAGGTGACGTTGGCGACCCAATCTAGCGATTGCGCTAGTTCATTTAGTGTGCTCAAAATGCCTTTCAGGGCCCCTTTAAAATCTTCGGCTTGCAAGAGGGCGAGTAGGTGCACAGCAGCCAGGATGTGACTGCATGCTGCACTGCAACCCGCGGGGCACTCGCACGCTGCCTCCACAATTGCCCCACTGTCCGTCTCAAAGGTGAGGCACACAACATAGGGCCGGCCACTTTTGTTCTGGGAGCGAAAGCAGCTGCTGAGCACATGGATGAGGCCCAACCTGGAAGAACAGAGAGAGTAACAGTAAATAGTACTCAGGGAAGAACAGGACTAGTCCGCTACAGTTTATGGTAAAGGGACAGAGCAGAAAGAAGTGGCCGCAAGGAACAGACTCAAAATGACCAGATTTTGTGTCTTGCTTAACACTGTTGCAAGGGAAATAGTCTACACCTCAAACAGCAATGATGTCGAAATTGTTTGTCAAGTTCGAGCGTGTAAGTATCTCTGTATGCTTTGTTAATGCATTTTCAGGAGAAGGAAGTTTAACATCTAAAAACCTCACCCTGGGTAATGATACCAGTACCCGCATAATCGTGTTCGTCATAACTTAAGGAAGCAATATTATGATTATCTGGAACTCACTTCCAAAACCTTTCGAGATAAACAGGTGAACATTCTGGCTATACAGATGACCCATTGAATTTAAAAAAATGTTCTAGTTCATTGAGGTCGAGGTTTTACTGTATCCGTGCACACCAAAAACATTCGCCTTAGAAACAAACAAAACCACTCCACCGCCAAAAAAGGAGAAGAACGACACACAAACAGATTTTTGCGGCGGAACATGCGCGATAAATATGAAAACACACACAAAAAAAGAAAATTCAAGGCGTATGTGTGCTTTTGTAGTTGGCTTCGCCGCAAAGCGCGATTGCTTTGCGGCAAACGTGCGGGCGGACGACCGTCACGGAAAACGGCCGAAACCTTTCCGTAAACAACTTCGCCAAAAATCATCCCTTAAATTCGATGTACAGCATTTGAAAATACCTAATCTCCCCACTAGCGGTACGGTCTGGCGATTGTCGCTTTCCTCTTTCAGGGTTACTGCAACAAGGTCCCAGCTACGCATTTGCATGCTAAACAACGGTGAACAAAGTGCTATACAAATGCTCATACCGGTTAACTCGCGTCAAGTGTTAACTCGCGTCAAACAAAGAAGGATTTACTTACTGCGAGTCGCACGTGTTTGTCCGCACCAATGAAGGCGAGCAATGCGCTTCAGTGGCTTGGCGGCATGCCCTGCTCCGCTGCCGCTCGGGTGGGTCTTTGGCGCGGCACCCCGAGAGGTATGAGTCTTCAGACACAGTCGGCAGCGCAGACAAGTCCTTCGTCCACAATCCGCGGTCGGGAGCCGGAAAACGCCGTCCAGTTTGAGCCATACCGCATTACGGTCACCTACTCTTCCACAGTAAACAATACGAGACTTCGCGATCGGCGCCCGTACCAATATGGCCGACGGTCTCGTTTACATCAGTGTTGCTAGATCACCAAGCAATTTCGCATAAGGTCTATTGGCTATAACATTTGAACTACCCAAGATAAGAACATTATAATTTCTGCAGAACAAAAAAGAATGATTGGCGGTTCTCAAAATGTAAGAGAGAGAGAGAGAGAGAGAGAGACAACCTTTAATAGAAAAGGATGACCACTGGTCACGATGGGGGAAAGGAATGGGGAGGGAGGGTAAGAGAAAATAAACAAATAAATGCTGGTCGTTCTCAGTAGACTCAATAACTGGGCCAGTTCTTGTAACCTGCACTCATGGTCCAGTTCATGTTGTTCGCAATAGGGTTTGTGCACATACACCAGTTCGTTCGGCGGAGGACCCGCTCAAACAACCCGTGCCAGACCGCTTTTAATTGAATAAACCGCTGTCTCATATAATAGTTGTGCATCAGTTTGTTAGATGAAAATGTAAGATGAAAACAATGGTACCTACAAAAACGCCTTTTTAAAGGTGGTGACAAAAATTATACAAACCTCTTCTGCCGCCCCTGCTACATAAGTCATCGTCTTTTACCCGCCGCCCATGATGTTCATCCCCTACCATTTCCGAAGTGGCAATGGAGGTTTGTTTACGATTTCATTTTTCATGGCGTTCGCCATGCTTGCATGCCATGTGTGGGTAACTCCATGACATTGCAACCCTTGGCTCGCGTATGGTACTTGAAAAAAAATATACTTTGCAAAGAATTTGTTGTGAACCATGAATGGACCGCCCGGCGCGGAAGTGTCACTGTCAGGGCGCATGTACGGACAATGCGCCGAAGTACACGTCTTGCCGTGTCCGGTGACGGTAGCGTGTAAGGCACGATGATGCTGCCCTGTCGCCCTGGCACCACGGGCACCGTAAGTGCCCCCGTCACATTCATCATCAGTAACTCCATGACATTGCAACGTTTGGCTAGCGTATGCTACTGCATAAAAATGTAGTTTTCAAAGAAGAATTTTCTGTGAATCATGGATGTACCGCCCGGCGTGGAAGGTTCACTGGTTGGGTGCGTGTACGAATGATGCGTCGAACTACACGCCTTGTCGTGTGCGGTGACGCCTGCGTGTAGGGTACGATGATGCTGCACTGTCCCCCTGGCACACCAGGCACTCTAAGGGCTCCCGTCACATTAATCGTTGTCTAAAGCATTGCCAACCATGCAGACCATGACGTTTTTTCGAACGCGTTGAAATATATGGTTGACAGTCGTTCCAAACCGGGGTGCAGATACGGACAATGAAGCAAAACACCCTGGGACAGGGTTGGCCAGTCCGGTGGTGCCACCTGGCAGTGGCGTTAGGAAACCCATGGAGTTGCGCAAACACGACCACTGCCAGAAGGTACCACCATATCCAATTATTCTGGAGCACCCGGCCTCTACAAAGATAACGAACCCCAGTATGTATCTGTCAGCGCCCCATGCTTTGCATTTCTGCAGTGGCTATTATTTCATTTGCTATCGCAAAAATGAAGCATTCATGTGATTTTCCATAAAGAAACACTGCAAAGATCACCTGAAATATCACCTGAAAGTGTCTGATGCTTTGCCTTAGATGCCTTGAATGTTTCGTTTTGCCTCAATAATTTTGAAACGTGTGAGCATTGCCCCCGGACTTCGATGTTTAGAAAGGGCGCTGAGTATATACACGCCTTATTAAACCTCTACAATAATGTGAGCCGGGCAGCTGAAGGGAGGAACAGACAGAGAGAGGCAGTCCGAAATTACGCCGTTCACGTGGCCCAAGAAATACTATCGTCATTTAAAACAGTAACTGTAGTGCCACCACAAAAAAAAAACAAAAAAAAACAGGAGGGTCATTAGTCGCGAAAACTTATCGCTTCTTGATTTGGTTGGGAGTCGAGACTCTCGTAGCCGAGTGAATCGCACAACAAGGTTTACCGTGATAGTTCAGACTTATCGCTGACTTCGGAGCCTGAAGCGTCCACCGCGGAAACTGCTCATGCGGAGCTGTGCTGATCAAGCAATGTTGAGGACCTCACAAGAGAGATGCGTACCATACCGCGTGTCTTAACTGACCTACCGCTTTGTCCACTGTGCGCTGCTTCAATTGCGATGGCGTCGACATAGTGCACAGCACGGCGGTGGTTTGGCGCTTAAAAGTTTTCAATTTTATCAAAAAATAACGGGCACATCGACGATTTTTTGCAATACCTTCCCATTACCGGATGCAATGAGTTCTAACTTCGCAATATCGAGCAATGTTTTTGATTGAACTGCAAGCAAAATTGTCGGTTCTAGAACATCACTTACAATTAGCTGAAAATTCCAATTATGCGACTTCGAATTATCCAACGTCATATTTAGGTTAATTTTCTGTTCGGTCCATAACACCTTTTAGCTTTTCTTATTGTCCAAATTTTTTCAATTGTCACTGATGCTATTTTTCAGATGCCTATTTTTAAAACCAGGCCTCACTAGCCCGGGCCAGAACTTTGGCTTCTCTCAATTTTCAGCCAACCTCTAGTCTATGAAATATGTTTGTTTCTTAAATATTGTTATGAATGGGCCAGCCCCGCAGTACTTCCCCGCATCACTCCTCGGCTGTGCGGCGAAGCCACTCGTGCGCCTTCGAAAACAGGCGCAATCATGTCGGTGACAAGTGGCGACAAGCCGCGTCAGACGCTTCGCTTTGAGCGCATTTCCAAAACTTCGGCGGCTCCCTGCGAGGCCCGTCTCCACGCTCTTCAAGGACACAGAGACCCCGTCGATCGCAACGGAGTCCTCCTCTCTCCCCTCTCTCGGACTCAACGTGCGCGGAGGCTACCAACGGCTTACGAACTCTGGAAAGAGTGTTGTGCGTGTTCCCACTTGTTGCGTTTGACCGTTATCGCTTTTGGGTATAAATAGAGCTGCCCAAGCGTTGTAAACCATTCCTGTTAGAGCAGCGAATCGATGTTGTCGCTCTGCTCGAGTCCTGTATTGTAACCTCGCCGGTCGGGGCATTGTTCTTTGGCTTCGGCTCACCTCTCGCTATGAAGTAAACAGTTACGTTAGCCTACGGCTTCTGGACTTCTTCACGGCTGCAACAGCGGCTGGCCGCTCGCATCATAGACGCTACCACTCGTATGTCGGAGGCCACGGAGCTCGGATCGGGTGCCCCCACCCGGTCGCAACAACTGTTGGCAGCGGTGGGATGGCAACTTCGTAACACCTGAAGCCAGCGGTGCGAGACCCAACACCACGGACGTCAAGGCGGCTTCGGACTTCGCAGAATTCACGGCGGTCAAGCGTGAGTGCGGGACTTTTCTTCACTGAGTTTTACCAGGCTTCTGAGGATAGCTGGTAGGGCGTGTGTTTTTGTCGCGTGGGTTATTCGCGCAAAACATTTTTGGAGCAGTGGGAAAGCAGTACTATGGACCGGCCATGAATTTGAAGGCGTTGAAAAAACCGCAGTTATTGGAGCTTGCAAAAGAGTTGCGCCTGGATGTTACGGACGCGCTGAGAAAGCCAGAGCTGATACAGGCTATACTCGCTGTCGGGGCTGACGATGAGGAGCTGTCGGAATGCATTGAGCTGATCAATGGCAGAGAGACCGCGAAACGTCAGGCCGCCGAGGCAGAGGCTGAGGCTGAGCGCCAGCGTGAGGAGCTCGAGAGGCAGAAACGACAGCAGGAACGCGAGGAAAGAAAACGACAGCACGAGGCAAAGATGCGATGGTACGACCTCGAATTCGAGCGCCTTGAACAGGAAAGAAGGGAGCTCGAGGGAGAGAGACTCCAACGGGAGAAGAAGAACCTAGAGCACAAAATTCAACTCGAGCAGGAAGAAGCGAAGCCTGTGTTTGAATTGTTGCTCGAAAAAGACCTCGTTGTCGAGAAAATCACCGTGCCAGCGCTGCCAGCAGCAGACGCTCGGGAGCTCGAGTCGGAGGGGACGGTTGCGGCCCATCAGCGTGTCAAGGTTGCTGAGAGAGATAACGACGGCGCATTAGCTCACACTGTCGGCAGAGGCGGCAGAGGGCAGTGCGTGTTCACTGAGTGCGAAAATATGTCGGCGTTTGTTTCGGAGATCTCGGCAGAGTGTTCGGACAGTTCAAATTCGCGGGGAGCCTTGGGAACGGCTGCTGACGTGAACGGGAACACTTCGCGAGATAGCGACGTTTCGTAGGAATGCGTAAACGATGAGGTTTCCGAGACGCCGCAAGAGTCCGCTGAAACGGAGGTTGTTCCTTCGGACGGTAGTGAAGAAACGAGCGATGTGGTGGTAAAGCCTGTAGCCGAGGCAGCGAACGGTTTGCACGGTTCAGTTGGTAGAAATGACGATCTCACCACTGAGCAAGCCGATTCCGTTATGCCACCAGCTCAGGTAGCTGACCACGAGCAACGGCCAGCCGAGCTCGTAGAGATTCAGGTGTCTGGGGCGGCTGAGCCGTCTTTTGAGACAGGGCAGCTTGGATCTAGTGTAGGCTTGACAACCGCAAAACAGAACGAAAACACCCTTCGGTGTTCGCTTGCTTAGGCTGTCGCCGAAAGCGCGAGGGGCAACGAGGTAGTGACTGTTCGAAGCTGCCAGGTGTCTAAAGAGCGGCTCGTGGCCTTGTTACTCCCAGCTGATGTTCCCGACGATAGGCCAATGTGGGCTAAGCTAGTTGAGATTTCGGTGGCGCCTGTGGCTGAGCCGAAGTCGGGAACCGACCAGCCTAAAGGAGAGAACGCAAACGCGTTCCGGCGTTTGCTTGCCGAACGCGTTCGCGAAAAGGCGAGCAAGAAGGATAGAGGGAAAACTTCCGGGCGTACTTGTGGCGCATGTTTTAATGCGAGCACGCCGAGGGGCAAGGCCATGAGCTCGCATCGCGCCAAGGGAACGCCGCCTCCTAGGAGGAGTGCGCGCCTTACGTTCGAACGCTGGAAAATCTCGTTCGCTCCTCCGCGCGCTTGACCTTTGTCGAACAAGACGACCGGTGTCTTTTCACGCGGTCGCAGCAGTCTCTTTCAGAGAACGGGCGCACCTAAAGTGCGATACAAATTGGGGAAAGCTCGGAGCAATGATGAGAGCTCGAATCGCAGCTCTCAGCGCGAGAAGTGGCTTGTAGACGCCTGACTTTCTCAAGTTCATTGTTTTTCCTGGAGCAGGTTTCGCCCTTTACGATTACATTTTTTTGTGTGTGTGGGACATTTCCAATCACGCGAAATGTCACCTTTCAGGTTTGTCACTTGTCTAAAGTACTGCTGGGCAAAAATATAACTAGAGTAGTTATTCGCGTACTTTTTCGCAACTAAAAGCCTGGTAGATCTTCAGTGTTGATTTGTCTTCGCACTTGCCGGCGATGCGGTTGTGTCTTCCTGTGTTGTTCTGTTGCTTGCCTGACCAAGCCAGAGACGTTCTTGGGGAGCCACTACTCGTCCAGTGACCCGCCCGGTGAAGCTCCAGCACGGTGTCGTACAGCCAAGGCCTGGAGTCGAGCGTCTGCCGAACACTTCACTTCGACAGCATCCCTCCGGACAACGGTTGCAGACCCTTATCCATCGGGATCTCGGACCCCCTACGAGAAGCTGTTACGAATGGGCCAGCGCTTAGTACTTCCCCGCATCACTCCTCGGCTGTGCGGCGAAGCCACTCGTGCGCCTTCGAAAACAGGCGCTATCATGTCGGTGACAAGTGGCGACAAGCCGCGTCAGACGCTTCGCTTTGAGCGCATTTCCAAAACTTCGGCGGCTCCCTGCGAGGCTCGTCTCCACGCTCTTCAAGGACACAGAGACCCCGTCGATCGCAACGGAGTCCTCCTCTCTCCCCTCTCTCGGAATCAACGTGCGCGGAGGCAGGGGGGTAAAGCGAGCTCCGAGACCGTACGAATCGTGGGCGCTGACATGATACAATTCTCATGGTTGCCAGATCAATTCTATTCAGTCCTCTAAACAGTTGTTCCGTAATTATTTAACTAAAACAAAGAACTGAAGCAAAATAGTTACAAATAATTGTCTCAGTAATTAAACTAGCTCTATAAAAAAACTATTACTGTAACTAAGCTTTAATTAGCGAACAAAGAGTAAGTGCGTAGTTCAGTTTTGGTTTCGATTTTCGTTAAGTGTGCTAGGAAGGGGCGAGGCCCTTGCGCCTGACTTGCGAAATGTGTGTATGCTGTCTCCAGCTCAGATCTGCGTGCGTGCAAAACGTGTACAACTGGAACAACTCGGATGCACGCGCTGAGCAAGTGCCTTCCCGGGCGCTCGCGAGGCTGTCATTCATTTCTTCACGTCAAGCATCCTATCTATCTCCCCTGCACCGACGCCGGAACAGCGATTCCGATCTGACCTTGACTACCGCAAGTTCACTACAGGCTACGGAGTGGAAGCGATCGTTTCCGTTGGAAGAGAAATAAAAGGAGCTTTTATAATCGTTCCGTTCCAGTTGTTTTATTCATGGAACTTCTTACAGCTCTTCGTGCTTCGAACTTTTGCGCAAACGTTCGTAAAGGTAGAACGAAAAAATGGGTAACGAAATGCGGTTTCTTTTTAAATCAGTCACAATAAGAATGTTCTCTCCCCGCGCGCTCTGTGCAGCCCATTCAGTCCCGCAAGCTTTCCCTTTGAAATGGCGGAAGGCAGCTAGAGCTTGACGAATACAGACAGAAAGGAAAACGGGACACGCCGCTGACTATTTCGCATACTTCTTTGGCATGCATTCTGCCACGCCTGCGATCAACTGCGCTCTTTCGCTACTGTGCTTCAAAGGGACCGCGATTCACCGGCAATATCAGCGTTGGCCCATGCGATAACGTTTTTTTTTCTTGGTGTCAATAAAGGCTCCACATTCAGCTAAAGTCACAGTTCACTTTACTTCATTTGAAAAACATTCAGCGACGCGCAAAATGTCACAGAATGGCAAATAAAGCGGCACAGCGCAAAAATGATCGGAGATCATGACGGAGATTCATTTTTCTGTGCGCCCCAGTACGGATCAGCTGATTCCTTGGCGTCCTCGCGCATGCGATCAGTCGCATTCAAGCTTGCGCGCAAGTGTTGTGTGAGCGTTGCCACATCTTGCTCAAATAGACTCAGTACAGCCGGTAAAACGCTTGTCTATAACAGCGATTTCAACTTCAACCAGCTACATCCGAAAAGTGCCGAAACATACTCGTTCCAAACAAGTCGGAGGCAAAAGCGAAGGGCTAAGACTTCAGAATTCCGCAGTAGTTTTATTCAAATCCCGCTCCGGCGGGGCAGGATAGGGCTGAGAGTACGAACGCTGTGTTATAGACAAGCCTTTTACCGGCTGTACATATAAGTCACACGCTGAACCGAGAACACGTCGGTTACCTACCCACAGGAGATAAAACCACGCAATGCTGTCGACGCCGCCTGCACAAAATACGCCTGGCCAGCGGTCCGCCATGTTACAATTAATCCCGGCATGCTCCGCCACAGAACAGGGAGGATTGCTTCGATAGCCGGACGCGGAAACGACACAGTAGCACGTTGCCAGATTACAACCCATCGCTTTCGGCGTTTTTAGTAACCAAAAGCTCAGCTGGCAGCCTTCAAATTGTTGTATCATGTCTGCCACTGTGTGTCGTACGGTTCCAATGCATTGGCTCAGCGGCGCGCTTTCCCTCTAGAGTAAGTATATTATCTCTATGCGCGGAGGCTACCAACGGCTTACGAACTCTGGAAAGAGTGTTGTGCGTGTTCCCATTTGTTGCGTTTGACCGTTATCGCTTTTGGGTATAAATAGAGCTGTCCAAGCGTTGTAAACTATTCCTGTTAGAGCAGCGAATCGATGTTGTCGCTCTGCTCGAGTCCTGTATTGTAACCTCGCCCGTCGGGGCATTGTTCTTTGGCTTCGGCTCATCTCTCGCTATGAAGTAAACAGTTACGTTAGCCTACGGCTTCTGGACTTCTTCACGGCTGCAACAACGGCTGGCCGCTCGCATCATACACGCTACCACTCGTATGTCGGAGGCCACGGAGCTCGGATCAGGTGCCCCCGCCCGGTCGCAACAATATTTAATCCCCAGACACGTTTACCGTCTCGAAAGAGACAGTGTAAGTTGCGGTGAGCTGGTGGTTAAATAAGCAGATAAATCTCCCGTTCCTGTTCTTTGCCTTTTCTCATCCCGACAAAAGCCGTTTGAACAGTATCTTGAATTTGTTGTATGTCAACACTGGCTGTTCCTTCAGTGCAAGGTTCCCCATTGTTCAGTATTGAGGGTAAACATTGTCCAGCACTGGCAAAGTAATAGCATGTACCCAAAAAACATTTTGTGCAAACTCCTGTTGAACGTAGGAGGTAAATGACCAAACTTTGTGGCAAAAACGATTTGAAGCCAAGGTTGCTGTTCTAGAACGAACGCGTACAGTTTCAGGGACAATTGTGCGTATTGTGAAAGGTACTAGGGTTATTTTAAGCTGAAAATGACTAAACAATGAAGCTCTTTGAAGTTTATCTTTGCACCTTGTCAGTTCAGGCGTGCACCAGCGGCTTCTCCCAGCGTCAAATTTAGAAATTCCCGCCAGACCTGTGAGCACGGGAAAGAAATGGTGGATAGCATAAAAATAAGAAACTTGTTGCGCAACAAAACGTTTTTTTTATTATGTGCCAACACCATCCTACATGGTCTTTAATGGAACCTACAAAGTTAGTTTCCACTGCAACTTAATGAAAATAAGTTACAAAGGCAGCGTACATTCGGTTTTAAGTCCGCTCATACGATGTCTTGTAGCCAGGAAAGCGTTTCCATTTATTATAACACACGTATTATGTTCCCACCACTCGTGCAGTACAAGTAACAGGACAGCTGTTCCCCCTTCCAGTGAGTTAGCATGTCCTGCCGCAGGGCTATTTCTCCTTAGGACGTTCGGCTCCCGCATTCCGAAGATAGTCTTCCTTAAGTTGACGGCGGTTGGGTTTTCCCGTGGGAGTTTGTGGTATGACGTCCACGAACTCTACGCCACCGTGAAGTCGCTTGTGAACTGCAACAAGATCTGCCAAAAAATAAATATTTTGTGTTAGCCGACGTAACATGTGACAAAGTTCGCTTGTTTTTACATGAGTTAATGAAACGGATCAATTTGACCTTAATATGCATACATTTACGCTCTGCACAAATGGGCAATCAATCGTCTTTTCTTCAGTGCGCATAAAAACGCTGGTCTCACTAAAGAATGATAAGTCCCATGAAATACATCCAACGCATTTTGTTCATGCCGACTATTTCTTGCCGTGTTGATTGTTGTTATATGCCTCGCGAATCACATTCATTTAAAACATTTCTAATGGACAGTAAAGAAATATTATGCGCAATGAATCCGAAGCCGTGACGCGTGTGGGACGCGCGAAAGTGCATCGGAGAGTAGGAGAAAGGGTTAGGAAGAAGATTGGTCGTTGAAGCACAGCAGGTCGTTGTCTTCTTCAAGTTGCCAAATGACGCTACCTTGTGCGTCGGTCCATGGTGCCGGCTCGGTTACCTCCGCAGCATTGGTATCAAAAGCTAGGAAGGGTGGTTTTGTAGCACTGTCGGGAGTGTCCAAATGAGCAGAGGCTTGCATAGAAAGCCACCATATTTCACCTTCATTCGGAACAGCACCGAGGAAAGTGAGGAGTGAGGTTTTAGCAAGGTTACAAACCACGAATAACGGGGGCCAGATACAGCCTCAAGGAGCTGGCAACCTCTCGACGGGGGAAAATATAAATTTAATTCTTCTATAGGCAGCGAGAAACCAGTAACCCTTAGGTGAGGGCCCTCTGATGATAGCGTACTGATTAGCAATTTTATCAAACGATTACAACTGCTTTCCGCAGTCGACTTATTCGCAGTTTTGTCAAACCTATATAAGTGGTTTTTCTTGATTCTTAAGCACAGAGCAAAGGAGTCCAAGTACCGGTGAAGCCAAGTTCCCAACTATGTTGCAAGATGGCTGCAACGACTTTGAAATCTCTAGCTACATATGTCTTCCGAACTCCATCACCTAGTAAAGCTGTCTGCTTAGAACCCTGGTTTTAAACAAGAACAAACGTAAACGAAAACTGCTGGTAACGTTAAAGGAAAAGTCGGTTGAAATAGACAAGCTTGTTTTCGTGCACCAACCGTAATGGTGGTCATCGGCCACCGCAGCACACACACGCAAAGATATATTGGGTAATTTCTGGGCTAGCCGCTCATCTGTGTACCCGCAAGCGCAAACCTCAGCCCTTCTGGCGGCTCATACAGCCACCACATACAAATTCAGCTGGGCCGACGAAAGTGCCTGAACTACGGAGGGCACCTTTGTAATAAAAACGAACTGTGGTCCTGCCCCATTGCTAAAGACGGCAGGGCCACACTGTCTTCGGTTCTTTTCTAGCCCACCTTCTTCCGACTTCATTGCAACAATGAGTTGGTGCGCCTCGTCACCTCTGGGGATGCTGGTAGGCAGCCCAATTCGCCCGTATGCTCGACATGCCAGCCACGCACCAGCAGCCCCTACCTAAAGACCGTCCACCAGACACCGCGGCTTCCTTTATCTTCCCCGTTCCAGAAGGCCGTTTAGCACTAGGACTTAAAACTTCAAAATAAAGTTTTCTCTGTGTTTCTTTCTCTTTTTCTGTCCACACCATACTGCCCCAGATGTTTGTTAACCGCGTAGTAGTAAAGTATAACGGTTTGCTTGATTGAAGTCGTATTTTTGTGAACAGCATAGGAGAAAATTATAACGTTTTGCTTGATTAAAATCGTATTTTTGTTTTACGTTATTGCTTGAGTGAAGAAAAAAAAAACATTAGAAAATGTAACGAACAATCATTTCCGGCTGTGCCGCATAATCGAGTAATGTACATGATGTGTATGCATTCTCAGAAAATACTCAGCCTCCAGAAAATCATTCCCGTCGTTCCTGCCCGGTGTAGGCGCCTTCTACGACAGATTTCACGTTTCTGGGTGGAAACAACACAAGTAGTGTAGCCTTTTTTTCCCAGGCAATCTTAGTTGGGCTGTTTTTATGTGCACCTTGTTGGTATATGACTTCATTGTCGCCTTAAAAACCCTATTGCATTTCCATGGATATACTACATTGCCGCCACACATGGCACACCTACCGTTTTGTTTCACTTCTTTACAGAGCGACCATGCAATAAATATTCTTTGTGCTTCACCTCACGAATACTGTTTTCTTTTTTTCTTTGTCCTCTATTTCGTAAAATATATTCCACGAACCCGAAAAAGCTTCGACACCCGTCAATTTCAAAGCCGATCGTCTGTCACCTCCACAAAATGTATCTCGGGAAAGCAAACAGCCATTCGTCGTCTTATTAATATTAAAAACCCTATTCACTTATCCACTTTGTCCGTACGCAGAAGATAATGTTTCGGTTTCCGAAGAAACAGCCATCACAGTCAAATAAAACCTGGACATGAAAAGAGCGCGTGGACAAACTGATAAACAACGTCGCCGCTCGATATGCCTGTACGTCACCGGACTGAAAAGATATCGCTCATTCCACATGTATAATGACGTCGATGTGCACACCTTTTACTCCCACAAGGCCAATTTTTCCGGCTCCCTATTCGCAAAACTGGTCAAGATTCAGTATGTACAACTGAATGAAGTACCAAAAATTGTTTGGTGTCTAGCGGCTCACTCAGGGGTCTTCCTCAATAAAGCTCTGCGGTATTATTTTGATTGGAAACGTATTTGGTTAATTCTAATTTCATTGGCGAGTGTGACCTTGGTATGTTCCCGGCAGCCGCAAGCGGCCGCAATTTAATCCTTGATTTTGTACCTACCCAAGTTAAGGTTATGGATTACCCACCTTTCCGCGCAGCAATCTGAACCGATTGGGTATGTCCACTTACTTTCGATGTATTTAACGAATTCTAGCTGCTTCGTCTCCTCTTCCTGGGGCGTTTTTGGTCGAGCCTCAGCCTTAAGCACAATAAAGGCCCTCGGTGCCTCTCCGTAAGTGCTATGAGGGACTCCTACGACGGCAGCCTGCGCGACGTCTGCGTGGTCCTGAAGCAGTTCTTCGAGTTCCGCTGGTGCCACCTGAAGGTCCATGCACTTGACGAAGTCCTTGATTCTGTCCAAGACGTACAGCTCACCACGCGCTGAGTAGTAGCCCGTGTCGCCTAGAAAAGAACTAGACTAAGGATGGACTCCTAAACAACAAAGCATCCCTCATATTTGACTACAGTGCATAAACAATGCTTGCTATTTGAGCGGCTTTGTAGAACTCCGGCGCCTACGGGAAGTGCGTCAGGGCAAAAATAAAGGCGGAGGCATCACTTCAGCGTCTGTATTCCCTGGGGAACCTCAGAAACCACCCACTGAATCCAACATTCGGCCTGCCCTGTTGCTACGGATGTTTAGGCTGGCATCATGTCTTTACTAAGGCCCCGTGATTGAAGATGTTAAACATTCTCAGTGCTTACCTAATACCCCAAACCTAGTAGCACTGCGGAACTGCGTTACACAGTACTGTTCTGGGTCCTTATCGCTGAAGAAGCTATAACTACTTTAAATAAACTCTCCAACGCTGCGAGAAAATTTTTCACATATTGTTTCGCACCTGGACGGAACGAGGAAGTTGCAGTTATCGCCACCACTCAGGGGTACTGCGTGTATTGAGCGTAGAGCAGATACGTCGCGCATTTTCTGCTTTTTTGTTGTTGTGGCTTTCTTGAAAGTGGCTATCGAGTGCGTGTATTGCTGAGAGTGTAATAAAACCGGCCAATATCCTTGATATAGATTTACTGACAAACACTCATGCGGTAAACAAGTGCCAGGACCAAAATACAGAGAAAGATATTTTAGGAACGTTTATACATTGTCTCATGGGCGTAGAGCAGCAATGTTTGTTCAGTTAAACCTGGATTTACCGAAGTCTACAAAAATTCCAAATTTTTTGTTTCATCCTTGTTTTCTTTGCATGCAGGTTTCGAGTTAGGGTTCATGTGAGGGAAGCAGAAACGCAGCCCAAATTACATAGACCAGTCGGGGTTAACTCAGCCTTTAAGGATTTATGTCATAGTAAAAAGCCGTGTGATTTGCGCATGCTGTTTCCCCATTAAGTTATACAGTCACTACACGGCACTCCAAAGAAGCAAGCTTACTTTCCCGCGTGTTCCCAAACGTAACTTAGGAATTACTTTTGACTTTTGACGCTTTTTGGTGCCTCAACGCGTTTCAAGGACCAAACTTGTGCCGAAAGGGCGCCTTTTTATGAAGTTGAGGAACTTGAGGCTCTTTTGTGCACTCAAAACTGGAGAGATGATGATAGATAGGACACTGTACCGGGTGCGACGTTCTTTTTTCTCGCCAGTGTAGATGGCGTTTAAAATTGCGAGCTTCTCTTGAAAGGCAACACTTTTCGTTTTCTGGCATCAGAAATCATCTACGAAGGGACACCACAGATTGCAGTGGAGAAACGCGACTACACGCCGACAGGCAGGTCTAGCACCTAACCAACACCACGCTCACACGTTCCAACGCAGTGTAGTTTGCGGTGCGGGCGAAATTATCTAGAATAATGCATGCCTCCTACCGTTTTTTTTTTTCAAAAAAGCGCAAAAAGCAACGACTCGTCAGTGTATCTCCAGCCGATTCTTGAAGAAAAGTGCACAAAAGAATGACTGATTAGCTTAGTGAGGTTGTTACACCAGGTTAACCTTGGCAACGCCTTCGTTACATATAGGTCGCCAACACATGCGCTTAAACGAGGCTGGCAACGGGGAATTGAAAAAAGTCGTTAAATCCAGGAATTCATTACATACAGGTTCTCTACATCCAGGTTTAACTGTATCACGCTCTTGTCGGCCCCTATGTGTAGTGGCGAATGCGCTGGTTCAATACGTTCTGGAAGTGCAAAGATTTATCAAAAAAGCAAAGTGATGTTGCAGGATCCATTGCCGGTGGAGAAGCAGCGTAATTGTATACGCCGATATCGGATAGTTTTATACAGAATTTTCTGTGAGTTCAGAGCCTCCTAATTTAGAGACGGGTGACCTCAGTCCATGTTTTCTGTGAATACTTTTGTTACTACTGTCTATAGTTATAACCGGAGTTTTTTTCTTCTACAAGTGTTTGCGAATATATGTTAACCTTCAATGTCAAAAAGTGCTTCTTTAGGCATCGTTGTAATATTTGCTTACTTCGAATCCAAACAATGCTTCGCCTTGTATGCAGAAGCCTGCTCCTTACCGGTGCGCGTCTTTTTTTACACAATCTTACCCGGGCAATGAAATGCTAGGGAAATGCATCAGCGCATGAATACTCGCGTTCAGTGACAAGACAAGCACTGCTAAATTGTGCACGCTTAAAAACGCACATCGTTTTTTCGTTCATGCGTTTTACATTCAGATTGGTTGGCTTTATTTTGGAAAAAAGAGAAGAAAAACAGTGCCTAAACTTTTCTTCCTATAAAGTCTGAATAAAGTCGTCTTTTTCAATTTGGCAAAAGCGCAGCAAGGGGTCCCAATAACTGCTGTCATTCCTATGATGAAGGGTATAGTATTTTTCCCAGCCCAATGAAGGCCTATAGATTGCATTTGAGTGCGTCGTTTATTGACATAAAGGAGTACTAATTTCCCGTGTAATTTATAACGTTATATTTCATTTTAGAATGATGTGGGCCAATTTCGGAAAGAAACACGCTAAAAAAATTTTGCGAAAGCGTTATGGATAAAAAGCACGGCAAATCGTCCATGTTATTAAAAAGTGAAAACGATGCCACCACAAATGAATCTGGTACAATAATAAAAGGCAAACAAAAAAACCTGACGGAAAGAAAAAAGTACTGACCTGATTTGACGTAACCTTCTTCGTCGTATATTTCCGCCGTTGCCTCGGGGTTGTCGAGGTAGCCTTTGAAACAAGTTGGACCTTTGATGCATATCTCTCCACACTGCCCGGGTCCAAGCTTCTTTCTTGTGTCTACATCCACCACCTGTCAAAATCAATAAGGAATCAACGCGCATATTAAAGATAGCTTTCTTGCTTATTAATTTTGAATTTTGCTGTCCAAGTTTATGTATTGGCGTTGCAGATTAATCCGGTCATCGGTAGTTTAATTTTCCCCTAGGGATTTAAGCATTATAGATATGCATTTCAGAAACTCCAATAAATTTCCGTTGAATTGCACACCTTTGTCCCCATCTCCTTTACTTGACGAAGAAGAAATTTTTTAATCTGGTTTTCTGTACTATAAAGACAACCTGATCCTCACTGACTACAGTATGTTCATCACTAAATCTCTTGCGTCTGTTTCGACAACTTTCGTTTAAGGAGCTGTCAAGTTCTTAGGTTACATTGCGAGCACTCCACGTTTAACAGTTGTGGTAAAAAATGCATCTTCAGGAAAAAGGAACAAAATAAAGGAATACCCCTTCCCGGCCGGATAAGCGCTTTGACGTTTTTGCCTAATTTCTGTGTTGTACTTTGAAAGTTTCCCCATTGTAACAGGATAAGAATAATTTTGGAGCTCCAGAAACGTTCTCGTTAACGTTAACGTCAACCGTAGGTATAGTTGTATCATTGACAGTATCAGGGATTGGACCTTGATGTTGCAGCGAAGATTTAGGTTAACGCCATACGCACGCACGAGCCTTTTGCCTCTCGCTCATATACTTATAAGTACACCAAGAACTTTGGAATCAAGCTTTGACGGTAAAGATGGCGAATAGGTGCTACTCTGCATTACAAAAAGGAGTGTGTTCTCTATGTTGTGCAAACATAATACTATTGCAGAATCCTGCAACTTACTTCATGTCACCGAAACGGCGTCAACAAATGAAACGACCCTTTACCTTAATGCTGACGCATGGTTCGGGTGTGCCTGCGGTTTTGAAGTCGTGGCACATCCCTCTGGTGTAAGCGATAGCGCAGGAAACCTCGCTCAGACCATAACCTGCGATGTGGTAGAAAAAACCAAGTGAATACTTATAAGAAGTGAAAAATATTTATGGCAGTACATGTGTGATGTATACAAGCTATAGCTTACATTTTAAGCATTTACATATCAGTATTTGTTGGTGGTGAGAACTGTGGCGGCACTAAAACAACAGCGTTAACGGCCCGGTAAGTGATGAGACATCTGCTCTGTGAATGGACCGTTTAAATCCTCCGTGTAATGTTTTTATTGCTATCTTAATCACAGTTTTTTTTTCAGCCCAGTACGAAGGGTGAGTTCAGTACATGGCGAATCGTTCTGCTTATTCGAAGCAATCGTTTGCCTCAATTCGCGATTAATTTAAACCAAGCGTAGATGTGGCCACTTGCGTCTTCCACAGGATCTTTCGCCTGCACGTATTGCTTCCACACCTACTCCGACGTGGTGTATTGATGATCTTCATTACGGCTTGCGCAACCGCAAACACCGCTTTCAAAGCATAGCTTGTGCTGCAATCTCATCAAAACTTTAGATTTCAGCCTTACACTTTGCAAAAGCAGTAGCGGGATACCAGTGAACCACAATTCGATCCGTGAAAACAAATGACGGCCGCAGAGGCGTTCTTGCCCTTTTCCGCTTTACGGTACACCTGGCCATTGCTACAAGTGAACTAGCTCAAGCACGCTTGTAACGTTATCACAAAAGCACAGCTGTATTTCGCATCCTTTCACATACCACTCGTTGAAAGAAGCAACAGACATTTTTGTCCTTGAAAAGTATAAAGTTCAAACTCTTATTCATGACCAGTAATGCCAAGTTTAGTATTGCTCGAAAAGTACTTTTAGTACCAGTTTCACCCAGTGTGGAGTCCGCTGAAACAGGGGAGCTGCGGAGATTGAGTTAGCTTCGGCTTCTTTTTCGTGCGTACTCTCAGAGTCGTCTTCGCGGACAATTGCCATTTAGCTTGTTTCCGCATAAGTCCGGTAAAAAACAGTTGCTGCCATTTTCTGCAACCATACTCCCACCTTTGTTGCCCTTGCATTTCGAGCAAACAGTAATTTCTCAAGGTCTGCAACTTCAGTGTGGGCTAACTCATTATGACAGGTAAATGAAAATAGGCATAATGATAGAGTTGTCCTAGCGGCTAATTTTCACGACTTTGTAGTAACATTGTCATAATTGTCATTTTATTGTCATAATTCTCGTAATTGTCATTATTATTGTCACTAATTGTCATGAAATTGTCATAAGCGGTTAATTGTCATAAATAGCACAAGAGCTAGAGCCGTTTCCTCGACTCATACTCCTCCCTTAGATTCCTGTGGAGGCCATGCCTGCTAAAAAACCAAGCTTCCATTGATTTTCTTAAAGTCCATTTCATCTCTAAGCACAAATGGTTGTCTGGGTAGAACGATAAGCACAAATGGTTGTCTGGGTTCTAGAGGACCGATAATTTCAAGGATAGGTTGATAGCAGTGTAAAGGCTTTACGAACGCCCTTTATCTTTACTTATGGTGCAAGAGCTGAAGGGCGATATTGCGGGGAGGCTCATTCGATGAAACGGTGAAAAGTAAGAGGTCGGGTTAGCTATCACGGTTGAAGAGCTTCAGCTGATACGATTTGCACGTAGCATTTTTGATAACAATCAACAATATGAAATCCGGGTCTAATTCACCCGTATGTCACAAAGTGGTTCATCCTACTTTGATGTACTCACTGGCGTTCAGTTTCTTACCGTGGTAAATAATACAGCCAGAAAATATCTCCGCAAGACCTCTCATGACTTGGGCTGGGATGGAACTTCCGGCAATAAAGATGTTTCGCAAACTGCTGATGTCCAAACCAGGTGGCAGTCCTTTTTGTACAATGTGTAAACCGTGCGTGGGGTACAGCAGTAAGTTTGTCACCTAAAAGCGGACACATAAATTTGGGGTTAGTTTGTAGCCCATAATAGTGTGAAGCTTTTTATCGTGGTTTGCATAAACTATATGCGGTTTAATCCATCATTAGTTTCAGACTCGTTCTCAACCCTACTTAAAATAAATTTTCAGTTCACCTTACCAACGACGAGCTTGCGCCCTTGCCCAAGCTCGTACTTAAAATAAATTCTCAGTTCACCTTACCAACGACGAGCTTGCGCCCTTGCCCAAGCTCGTACATATACTAAAAGAGCTAAAAACTGAGTTTCCCTGTCGTGCCCAATGTTTTTAAAGAATGGGCGCCTCTTATTTTTTAACTTTAAAATTACAAATCGCTTTTAACCTTCACGGCGCCAAGTCCGTAAAATTCACTCAAAATACATCAAAACCCCAGAATGCTCTACGTGTCACATAATGAGCATTCGAAACATCTTCTGCGATGTGAGAAGTCGTCATATATAAAAAGTCCTTTAACAACTGATGTTATAATTTCTGTTGAAATTATTGCTATCGTTTTGTTCGTATTTTCGTTTTATGTATGGAAGTTCGATGCTTTTGTATCTAAATTTATATTGCTTCAAGTGAGCCTCCCGTTAATAGTAAAACCCCGTTAAATCGGACCCCGTAAACTTGTAAGTTCAGATAATGTGGCGTCCCTACACCCTCCCTTCAAAAAAGGCACATTGCCCTATGGCCACGGACTTTCATTATTTTGGTGTATATTTACGCGCGCACCACTTACTATGGGCCAACGCCTTCTCGAAACGTCGGCCGCAGCGCACCGTCCTTCGCTCCAATTCTCCCTCCCCTTCTCGCTATGAAAGATGCGAGAGTACACGCGGCCTGTCAACCCATGCAATGCCGTACTCCTGGCGGCCTACGGGTCGTACTGGCAATGAAGCTACGGATGCTCTCGCTGTTTTGGGAGAATTTGCTATAATTCCCCTCCCAATACTCGTGCCTTTGGCCGGGTCGTTGCACGTCCGAAAAAAGTTCTTTCCGCTCAGCAGTCCGCCAATATACAAGCTAGCATCACCGACTTTTTGCATAGTAAAGATGCTCACAAAAGACTTGTAAGTGTGCTGTTTTTCTTGTTTTGTTGACAACTGGAGATTCAGATAATGCGTACATTTTTTAACGACATCGACATCTCACCTATAGAGCTTTCAGAGTAGAAATGCTTTATTTTTATCTTTTCAACAAGCACTTTTTTCTCTGCGGAAAACAACAACAACAACACTGTAAAAAGTTTTCAAGAGACGCGAAAATACAGCCACTCAGTTTTTTTATAAAAAAACTACTTCACAGAATGAATATTTCCTAAAGGGCCAAAACAGCTTCTTCACTTTGGTCTTATTACAGGCTAGTTCGGCTTCGTTGCCTACATAAAACACTTGAACATTTTACCGGACGCTTATCATATTTATATCTTGAAACACACTGTGGATAAATCTACGATACAGGTTTCATCGACCAGAAAAAGCAATGGACGCTACTTGAACACCATCATTGTTTATCATGGACTTTGGGTTATTTCACAACGAAAGTATTGAGTTGCGCTGTAATTTTCAGTCAGGCACGGCAGCGTTCTATCCTTATTCTATTCGTAATAGGAATACAGTAAAAGCTCAATAATTCGAACTCCCTTAATTCGAACTGACGCCATGGTCCCGGGACAGCCCTGTATATTTCAATGCGGGAAAACTCTCGATAATTCGAACGCGTCGGTATCCAGATCGGTTAATTAGAACTGGGATCCCCTGGTTTCCATCGCTCCCCACAGAAGAAGTGGGCCCAGAGTGATTACAATGTAGTGGAAACCCAAACTAAACCAAGTTTAATCGGGATGCAAAAGAACGAACAATAAAAACTGCCATGTCGGTAGCCACTGTGCCAGAGCATGAGCTTTGCGCCCGCATCTCGCAGAAAAATACACACCCGCGTCCATCGTCTGCTGCGTGTCAACCCGATTATCGGTAGTGGCGCGAACAGATATATTGTTACGTGGCGGCAGGATACGAAAAATAAACGATAATGATCTATTTACACTATTTAAGATCCGCCATGGCAGAGTCCGCTCTGTCTGCACGCCCGGTTTTTAGATGCGACGCATCTCTTGCTCTGAGGCATGCCCCTCCTGCGTCGGCGTCGGCGGCGTCCGCACGCCACGTGCGCATGCGCGACTCTTCTTCGCTCTTCTTTCCGGTAGCTGTGCGCAACACTCTCACTCCGTCTCATTATCATAAACAACAGCTGCGTGCACGCGCTTCGCTCGCTTCGCTCCGCTCCCGTCGCGCAAGTGCGCGCATGCGCGGCTCTCCTCTGCTGTCTCCTCTCCTTCAGGCGCTGTGAATATAAAGCGGGTAGCGCGCTGCGGCGGTTCAGTCAGCGCTCGCTCTCGTTCGATTTCGCGTCACCTTGCTTGACGACTGCGTGCTTGACTTGATTCTTCTGATGAAGACGTGATGGAAGCGACGGTCCCTCCAGCGAGTGGTGTGACACAATCCAATACCAGCGTCACTCCAAACTCTAAAGTAAAATTACGCCCATCTTTCCGCGTATGAGAACACTCGCATGTGATGGAAATGCATCATGCGCGTTCACAACACGTTTCACCCATTTTAGAGAATCAACCCAACGGAAACACCAATTGAACCCCCCGATGCGTCGCATCACACCAGGGTTCCCTAGCGGGAAGATGGGCGTAATTTTCCTCTTCGTCTTCGACGCCGGGCTATGGCGCCATGGGACATTGTCCACCCGTCCCGTGACACTAGCCCCGCCGGGTAAAGACGACCGTCCCGGTCATGCCCACAGTGCTATGCGTCGAAGGTCGTGTCGTTGATTTCCTTCGCTGTTAAAGTATAGGATCGGTCGCTCGGCCTTGTCATAGCAGTGCTCGAGTGCAAACAGCAGTGGTTCACGCGGCTGCTGATGAATGGGTTGAACGCCATTGCAGAATACGGGTGCTGTACGGTTGGAGGTGCCTGTGTGAAGTTAAGCTTGGTAATTGGGGCCTCTCAATCGGGCAGCTCGAGGGAGCTCCTGGTCCACAAGCTGTTACACCAGTGCCTCCATTTCTTTGCGGCAAAGCTTTTTCCTTCGCGCAGAACCCGTCGGAAGAAATAAGCAGCGAGCTCGATGATGTCGACGCGCAGCCGGAAAGTTTTGACGTCGACAGCTGCAGTGAGGATGAGATGCGATGAGTATAGCGATGAGTATAAACAGTGAAGTCCGTGCCGCCACTGACGACGATGATGTTCTTGATGATGCCTGGCCCTACAGTAGCGATGTATTGAAGGCAGAAGCCAACCATCTGAGGAACTCAAGCCACGTCGGACGAGAGGGCTGGGGACGCGGCATCTTCTGTTCGTCTGGTTTCGACTGATAACGTCAAATCTTGATCGGCTGCTCATGGGCTGGGGACACGGGGCGGGGGACGTGGTCGAGTACTGGTCGCTGTGGGCTGGGGCTGTCCGGCAAGGTCAACCATCCCTCAACGGTTGCGCCCAGGCCGAGACGATGCGATGCAGAGGCCAGGATGAGGATTACCCCGCACACTCCACCAAAATGTTACGTGGTGGCAGGACACGAACAATGAACGATAATGGTTTATTTGCACTATTTACAATCCGCCATTACAGAGTCTGCTCTGCCTGCACGCCCGTTTTTTCCTCTTCGTCTTCGACGCCGGGCTATGGCACCGTGGGGCATTGTCCACCTGTCCCGTGACAACATTATTAATCGCACTCACGTTATGTGGTGGCGCTCCACCTGCCCTCGCGCACTTCGCATCACCGGAGGATCAAACCCCGGCTGCGAACGGCGCGCATAAGTGCGACGCTGCATTTGGATGCCGTCGCGGATGTCGACGCAAGTGCACCCTCACCGTATCCACGAATTTACGTCTGGTAGGTGGCCTCTAATACTTGGCTGAGTACAAAAACCGAATAATTTATTTGAAGAAATGCTTGACGCGTACGCCGATTTAGCGCTAGCTATATCGTGCACTAAATGTTTCACCCTCCGCAAAACAACTCATCTCTGACATTAGAGCGCGGCGGCTGGGAATCAGCTGATCTGCGGCGAGGACTTCATATCCATCTGGCAATAGGTAGATCGTATGGTTCTGCACTCAACCGTACTTGGCGTGGAGGTATTACTTTGCGTTCAGTGGGCAACAGTGTGGAAATGATGCAGTTCCTGCTGTCAAACGGACCACTGCGCTCAAGCTGCAACCTTTGTGCCACGACCGACTCACACTCGCTCTTACTTGCGCGCAGATGCAGGGGTTGAATTGCAGAAGGCTGTCGCACTCATGAGCGGAGCCATGACTTTTTGCGAAACTAACGCTATCGCGGTACAACCGACTATCGAATCACTCGCACGCCTTCACGTCTCGGCCCGCGGCCTACCTGGCCGCCATGAAGGCATGGGGGAGAAGAGGGATGCCTGATCTGAGGGCTATTGCGGGCCGTGCGCGCAACGTCGCCTTGGCAACAGACGCTTGGCCACGGATATGGCGGCGCACACACATGGTTGCCTGCATGCATTCCATGCCAGTGAATACCTCCTGTACCCTACAAAAACATGGAATATAAGTGTTTAAAATAAGTGTTAATAAGCAAAGTACACAGAGTTACTATAGCGGTGCAGACACATAAAGTCTTCATAACCATGTCCGCGTATTGTAGTACAGAGCTGACTTCTACAGCCACAGATGTTTCAGTAGCAAAGATTTTCATTGGCTGATAAAAGAAATTTAGTTGGCTGTGAGAAAACGCCTATCAATATTTCCCAGACAAACTTGATTTTAGCTATCGTTTTCACAACGATTAAAGCCCCTAGTTTCGGTGTAACCCGCATGCAAAGCTAAAGAAAGATAAACCACCTGGCATCACTAAGCTTCCCCAGAAATTCAGAGACACGGGAGTTTCTTGTTCTCCTCCTGCGCTGGAAAAGATACCGAGGCGGGTTCGATTCCCGGCCGCGGCGGCCGCTTTTATGATGGAGGCGAAAAGCAAAAACGCCCGTGTGTACGAGATTTCGGCGCACGTTAAAGATCCCCAGGTGGTCAAAATTAATCCGGAGCACTCCACTACGGCGCGCCTCATTGCCTGCGTTGCGTCGGCGCGTTAAACCCTACAATCAATCAATCAACAAAGCCACTTTGGGTGTGCGCAGGCAGTGGCTTGGCCATCCTGTCCTACAACAACAACCAAAAAACACTCGAAGGATCCCGAGCTGTGCAAAGGGCCTTGCACACCGTCTCATTGCACATATTTTACCACGAATATTATTGCGGGAGTACTGTATGTCTTTAAGCGCATAACAATGAATTTGCGAGCAGTGGACGACAGGAAACATTCAGGCGTCTTCAACTTAAAATTTTAGCAGCATACTGAAGGATGCTCGCGCATCGAAAACACAGACATTTTATTTCGACCGACATGGTGCTCAACGTCGAATCGTAGGTCTGTCGTTGTTCGGTCATCTTTTAGTGCATAACTCTCTCCGTCGTGACAGGAAATTGTTTCTGGTCTTAAGCCTGCTAATGACTCGGGGGGTGCAGGCTGTTGACGGTTTTTTGCTGCAGCTAGCACCTGTCTTCTTCCTCGCCGCGTAGCCTATGTTTTCTTGCATTCCTTTCGGAGGCGGCCATGATTCTTGATCACTCCTCAGTGCTACTATAGAAGTATGTGCCTTAGAGCCCATCACAGTACATAAAGTGCCTATAAACCAAACCCGTACAGCGGTTTGATTGCGTCTCCCCGATGCCATTCTTGTGATATATTCCAGATTGAGATGGTTTCTACTCCTTTCTTACTGCGACGGAACGGCTTGGCCAGTCACATTTGGTAGAACATTAAACATGGTTTACTACGTTCGTAAATTGGAACATAAGACCACTCCTTTAGGTCTCTAGTGCAATTGTGTACTCTCAACCATCCAAATGGTCATTTGCCGTTCGGTGCTCAACTTATTATTTCGCCTTTCTTAACCCCCACAACCACGCAATAGTGGGCTTGCTGGTTTGAATAAAATAAGGTCATTTTTTGGTACGCTACATTCAGGCGCTGCAAAAAAGAAATACGAATGTAAGCGCACTTATAGTGCCCGCGTGTAGTGATCGTATAAATGTATTGGCAGTTATCAGAATATCTGCAGCTGCTTACAATAACGTGTTGATTTAAAAGTAGTTTTCAGCCAACCGCAATACTGGGTTCGCTCTTACCTTGTACTTTTGAATGGGCGGGAGAACTGATGCAAGGTCCATGGCTGCTAGCATGACGGTCTCCACATAATGGGTGAACATCGAGAAACAAACCCAAAAGGGAGCGGCATGCATCACCGGCAAGTACACAAGGCACACGTCCCCTTTCTTCATTCCCGGATTCTTGTACCTGCGAAAGATTGTTGGGCAACAAGGCATGGTCACCAACGTGAATGCTGGCACGAAAAGCAATTACGCAGTCGCCAATACACCTCCATTCCATTTCCGTCAAGCGGGAGAGCTGACAGCCCAGCTTTGCTGAATGTGCCCCCAGCAAATTCAGTTTCTTTATATGCACATGTGGGAACACAGTCATAAGAACGAGAAATATTCGGTGGGCCTATTCAAACGTTAGCGTGGATATGAATAAGCGCTCTCAGTGTCCTCTTCACCCTGTGGCCAATCCATTTTCTTTTATTTTGGACATCGGAACAACGCGATAAAAAGAGTTCCGGTTCGTAAACAAAAAACATACGAACCGGACGCGAAAGACCGTCTTCTAAACATAGGTAAGACTGACTCAAGGATGCGAATAAGCAAATAACTCCAAATAAATGCAATCTCCGGACACTCATAAAAAGTGCTGTCTACGATGGGTGCGTCCACAAACCGTTGCGCTATTTTTTTTTTTTTTGAATCCGCGTGTGAAATCTGCGAATGCCTTCTAGACGAAGGATTTACGCCATTCGCTGCAAAATGGTTACGAAATAGGATACAGTGTGCGTATGTACAAAAGAGAGGGTATATTCTAAAGAAAAATTTTGTGTACCTCGCAATAGTGATCCACTGACAGTTCCTTGGTACATCGATCTTCGCAAATCTTAATCTGTGGTTTGTTTTTTTACAACGAATGGATAACATTCTTTAAAAATTGCGAAATACAGAAATAGTAGAAATTCAGCCGCTTAGATTGTGTATACCTATTTAGTTTTCACTAACGGTGACACTAACGATCTACTAGAGTAAAGAGGAGCCAAGGCTCCACTTCCTATTTCCAATAAAACATGCTTCTGCTAAAGGCGTCAATTACTACTTTGTCTCTATCGGCTAGAAGTCTAGCTTTTGTGGTGGGATACACAAATGATTAGCTCACTATCGTTGGTCACAGAGGTTATTGCCTAAGATGTGTATTCAGCGTTTACTCTGCTTACAAATGCATTGAATAATTTTATCGCTCTGTTTTAAATGTATGGCGGTATTATTCACATCACAACTGCATTTGGTACGATTTTTATAGTACCAGGTAACATTCTATAGCCCTCTTTAGAAACGAAGCGACTATACGCTAAGAGGAATATTTTAGCCCGGTGTTATCTCTTGGCGTTCAGCTGCAATGAGAAATATTACTTTCTTCTAATAATTAGGACCCAACTGACGGCTCTTACATATAATAATTAAAGTATTTTTAGGCCCGATTTCGAACTAATATTACAATCCTTCTTACACCAACGGTGTTTAAAATACCATTCCGGCAACCAGGTATTGTGTTTGGTTGAAGAAAGTTATGTGATTTACCCACGGGCAACGAATAAAAATGTTCACCTCATGAAAAGGTGATGTGAAAGCCTTGCCGCAGTTAATGTACTCGGAAACGCCTTACTAAATCGAGCTTTGATGTCTGAAATACGGATGTTAGGTTCATCCTCCTTGAAAAGATTGCTGAATGTGCTGTCTGCAACTGAGAATTCTTTTAGTCACTCTTAACAGTTGTCCTGAATGATAAATTTATGTCTTGCTACGCTTTATTAACAGGACTGAAGTCCTGCCAACAGTTGCAAATACAGGCACACACCTGTAGGGCAGCGTACAGTCGTCAAAACTGTTAAGAACAACAAAGAACGAGGTGCCAGCGTATGCACAGAGCGGCAGCTTACGATAGCGCTCAGGCTGCTAAGCCAGGATGTGCGCATGCGCTGAAGCACCCGAGTGCAGTAGGGCAGCAGCGTGAGGGCCGATAACCAGCCTGCCCATCTGTGCGTAGGCAGGCACCTTGTGTTTTGTTGTTGTTAACAGTTTTGACGACTGTACATTCCTGGAACCTTGCAGAAACACTTCGAGCTCACATAGAAGTGTTTACCTTAATTGCGGACTTACGTGCTTTTCGTGGTACCCTAAATGGCAGCTAAAAATTACAGATCTCGTACAATTTGGCCGTAAATACACAAGAAAAAGGCAGAAATGTTTTGCTTGTTGGAAAACCATTATGAAGTATCCACTATGTATATCGCTGAGGCGCCACTTGAACAAGGCGGAATATTTCCCGCTTATGGGGACCGTCAGCTGTATTCTTTCTATAAAACCTCGCTTCACCAGCGCAAGCGAAACGGCTTGTGGGACGTAACGGCCCTCGGATTACCATCTGTTGTTACCAATGCTTGAAGCTGAGATTAGTAAAACTGCGCAGCCAACAGAACCTAACATTGAAGCTCTGCATTCGGTTCAATAGATATAGCGTTGTTAACTCAGGAAATTCCTGTTGTCGAACTCTTTCACGATAGTGTTGAAATAAGCGATGGCAAAAATTAAAATACTTCTTCCCTCCCCATAATCCGGTGGGAACACCGACCATCGACTGAGTATTGTTAGACACGTTGGCTTCACTAAACCAAAACGACCTCCTCACCCGAAAGTAACAAGCGCGGCGATGAAGTTGTGGTGGGTTATCAGAGCTGCTTTCGGAAGGCCTGTTGTACCACTGGACATAAACACGGTGAAAATATCCTGGGGGCTGGCCGAGGTAGGTTTGTTGTACTTGCTCCTTGGCGTCTCCTTGAGCTTGGAGAACTTCACCATGCCATCGCAATCACCCGTTGCCACCATCACCTGCACGGAATGTGGTTGGAGGCTTCTTTACAAGTGTTAAGAACTGTGCCTGTGGTTTTGACTTGGTCAATATACATAACCTATATGACCTTTACGTTTTGAAAGCTACGTATGTTACGTACGTTTTGTGTGTAAACGGACTTCCCAAATTTGCAACTACCCGATCCTCCTATTGAATTTATTAGAATTCAGCTTCCATTACATACCATCAATATGCAATAAACGTAAACCGGAATAGTATAGGCATGCCTGATTTTATTCTGCAATAATTATTTCCACTTTTTTAGTATTTCATACCATTTCTTAATCGATGCTCGAATTTCTTTTTGGTCAATATTATGGCCTCTAATGCGATAAGGTGAGGTACACGATCCATTTGTTTTAACTCATTTTTGCTATCGCACTTAAATATAACTAGAAGCCAACTTTATTCCATTGCCATTTTCATGTATATATTTAAGTCTCCTGCCTACCTAGGTTTATTACGGTTAATAAAAGTGACGTCAAGTTCAGAAGGCGCAAAAGAAGCAGACGAAAATACGGCAGTAAACACAAGCCGCGCGCACGGTTTGTGTTTACCTCCGTTTTTCGTCTGTGTCTTTTTGAGCCTTGTGAGCATGCACTTAAACCAAGTCCCTCAGTAGAACACGCTGTTGGGCAAGTTGATATATATTTCGTAAAACTATAGAGTGCGATTCAACAATGACGACAGAAAGACGACAAACACAAGCGCTTATTCGCAACTAGTTTTATTGCAGGCATCGTCAATATGATATATGACCGGGCTAAAGTGTTTTTCATACCTTCACAGACGGCACATCGCTGCATGCCTGCTTCACGGTTGCCGCGCTGGCTGCATCGCAGAACACAAGCGTGGGCTTTGTCATACTTAGGACTCGCTCTGCCTCTCCTGAAATAATAGTAGAGAATTAAGCGGGGATTAATAAGGGGAAATTAAGCGAAACTTATTATGAATTCAGATCATCAACCAGTATACAATAAACCTATCCTTCGCAGTCGAGCCTGCAATACAAATTCTGAGCGAAAATTGGTCGTTTTTACAACGAGAAGACGTATGGGGACTTTTTAAGGTCCAATTGAGCCTAAGCAATCGAATGCCTACTGGATGTTTTGAGTTTTGCTCCCTAAATTACTCATAGGTATTCACGAGAGAGTCAGTTACGCCTTTTTCCTGACAGTATTCTCTCAGTCGATCCACAACGTCCACTACTACCACAAGCTGCACATTAACAGGCATTGCAGTTAACAGGTTCTCACATAATTTCAAGGATAGAAACATTCAGTGTTAAACAAAAAGGTAATGATAACCTAGAACTGGGGACAAGCATGACGCTGAAAAAAATTAAATTCGGTCTTACGTTATTTGTTAGGCTGCGTGGCTTTCACAACAACATTTCACGTTTATCCTAATGTAATTTTCAATTTATTGATGCCTGCACTCACTGATTTGTAAAATAAAGTGCTATGCGTATTAAAATTTGCAATGGCGACTCGCTCACTGATTTGTGAACTAAAGTGCTATGCGTATTAAGATTTGCAATGGCGACTGGAGCACGACCGTAAATCATTCCTCTCTACTTCAAATACAGTTAAAGTCAATATTTTACTCATTATAGCTACCTTGTGGTTGTTTTGTAATGATCGCTGCAATTTTATTGCGCATGGAAGTGACTGAACTGAGAACATTCTCAGCCGCGCAACAGAACGCACACAACACAGACACTACTCTTAAGAAAGGCTATGATATATCAAACGTTCATAGCTTGCAGACCAAGGACACGCACTGAACCTGTAGCCAACTTAGACCAAGCAGAAGGTTAAGAAAATAATGCGTTAGACGGTTTTTCAGCGAAACTATTCAGCATTCGGAAAGATGGAATATCCTTTTAAATTGTCAAGGAAGTCATGCACAAGAGGACTAAAATTTCTATAAAGTTTTCCTTACAATTTATTTTCAGGGTACTTTAGCCGTCATCCAAGTGCATCATACTAACTAAAGCAGGCTACTATACGCATATTCGGGTCGCTAAGATGCGTGTTTTTAACATCTTTTTTTTCTGTTACTTTTGTAGGAGCGAAGCCCCTTAGGGGCTGGTGCTGTTGGCCTCTCCTGTCATCATATTCGTCGTCGTAATCGCAGTTCGTTCCATGTAGTCAAGGTACTAAAACACCAAAAAACTCGTTTACGCCTCGCGCAACAACGTAACGCTTGCTAACAAAACACCGGGACACTCTCTTACGCCTCGCGCTGGAGCGCTCCGTAACAAGTACTAAAAAACACCGGGATACACGTTTACTCCTCGCGCTAGAGAGATTTGTGCTTCAAATACAAGAGACGTTTACTGCAAAGCTGTATACCTGTATCCCCTAACGGTTTCATCACCGTTGGCAAATACGCAAAGGCGCCACTTATACACTGCATGCTTCGCCCCTCACCAGGTTTTGACGTTAGTGGAGATGGCCCGCGATTTTTCTAAATATAATGGTGATGCACATTTTTCATGGCAATATCGGCCATTATGAAGTTGCAGTACGGTATTGTAGCTGGATGGAGGCATATATCAAGGGCCACATTTCTTGTAGACTAAGTCTTGATGCCAGCCTTCCTTGCCGGAAATGTAACAAAACATCAACGTCAAATGACTAAATTCTTGGGCTCATGTTCGTGAGTTAAACCGGAAAGAATATATTTGAGCTGCCGCACATTTCTGTTGTTCTGCGCCACGTTTTAATGCAAGGCAATGATAGGTTCTTCTTTTACGTTCCCTTCCTGAACCCTGAACAGCCCCGTTGTTCTCGTTTTTCGATACCTCTTCGAGGAGTCAACTTGACTCACTTTCGTTGAAGATGGTCTTAATACAAGCGATTGTGGCTCCTGCAAAGCTTGCTGCAATGAAGGCAATCATCAGGTCGGCAGTGTTGGGCGAGACAAAGCACATTGTGTCTCCCGCCTGGAGGCCTAAATCCTGGAATCCTGCCGCAACAGACTCGCAGATACTCTCGACATCGCCATAGGTGTACCGTTCGCCGGTAATGCCGTCAATCTGCGGCGATAAGCAGGAGGCAAGAAAAGTGAACCAACTGTATTAACTTTGAGAGCATTGTCGTCGCACACACACCCTACAATTTAATTATACAGCAAAACCATAATGGCTACAACTGCTTTGCGCAGTTTATAAAGGCTAATAACAGCATACTTGATCTTGTTTGTCGTTATTGTAGAAACATCTTTCTTGTACATACAGGAACTCACGGGTCTGCTTAGGGCAATCACCACGTACAGAACGGAATGGCTATTCGAGGAAGGGATGCAAACCAGCAATGTCTAGAAAATTATTGCAGCTATAAAAAAGTGTAGAAATTGATTGATACGGCCAGTAGACCTTCCGCATATTACCGGTAAAGACGTGGTGATGTATGTTCACATCCACTACATCTACTACACGTTCTGCAAAAAAGATTTCCGGGCCAAATTCTACCGCTGTTTGACCCTTATTTCTCATATTGCACTTATAAGAAATATGCGCAACCCCCTCCCCCATTTTAAATCTTTTTTATAATTTTATCACTCGTTTACAATGCGGGTTAATCAGTAACTAATAACGTTGTAGCAAAAAGACGAAAGTCTTTATAATTACTAGGCACTGCTGATGAAGCAACGGAATGGTGAATATACATTCAAAAATGCACAAGATGTAACCAAGCTATTCGCTTTACGCATTTGCGTCGCTTAGAAACGCCGACACTGCAGGCTAGACGGTTTTCCTTGTGTGGATGAGGTAAGCGAGAGAACAATTGCACAAATACAGAAAAAAATGCTTCTTAAACATAATCGCTAGTGCGAAATTATTGCATGCCATATCAGGAGTAATAACCGGCGGTTTGAGCTGCGCCAGGCACAAAACACGCATGCCTTTTACTACAACACAAAAAAACTGAAACCCTCGGAATTTGAGATGTGAAGGCTCAGAAAACAGGGAGCTGATGGTGTTCACTAGCTTTAACTTATCTTTTCTTACGTCTGCCCATCTTAACGGCAGGTAACACACTTATGCCGCCGAGCGTCCGCCATCTCTCTCAGCTTAGATGACACCTGCACGTCAGCGCTCACGTCATCACTTGGCGCGGCCAATCCCCAGCGCGCGCCTCCCCACCCGAACATCTGCATCGCAATGCGCACGCCTCACACCTGCTGCTCGGCGCCTTTTCTCCTCGCCACTTTGCTGCGCCGAGTTTTGAGCGAAGTCAGGCACGGATAGAACTCCATCTTAAACATCCCTACTATTAATAGTATTTTCGGTGTAACTAAATCGGCTTACGTACTTTGCAGGCGAGGGTCCGGAGAGTATTATTAACAACTTCCTTACTTCACAATCGTATTTACATGTCTCTTCGCTTTAGTTTCTTTGTTTGTTTGTTTTTTGGTTCGGCTTACTTCTGCCGATTCTTTTCCGCTGAACTGTGTTCCCGTCTCTTTATTCCCGTCCGCTTCTTTGTCGTACAGCGCGAATTGCGCCAGCGGACGGACCGGCACATGCCTCAGCATCCCCAGAATCGGGGTTGTGCGGTGCTGGGGCGCACCTGTTGAACTCGCGTGCCATAACGTTCAGGTATGACGCGGAAAGCACATTTCTACAAATTTTACGTTTCCCATTTACAGCCTTGTGAATTTTGTAAAGTGGGAACAGTGCCCCTCAACGTTCCCGATTCCCGGCCAATCCCCTCAAATCGTTTATGGACCACGAAGAAAGGAGGACAACTTTTGTTTCAGGTTGGCAACGTGCGGATCGCCATAATTTGTAAATAGTTCTTGTATATATATTTCGGTGTAATTGAAATAAATACCATGGAAGACAAAGAAAATAGGGAGATATCAAACTTGATGGAACAATGGGCTGATACTGTGCAGGCCCGGGTTCACATTACGCCGCATCACGCATGTGTTTTTGTAATTATGCACATTTTACAGCTGCTGCCTTTTTCTTGGCCGTTTTTTCGCAGAATTGAGCGCTTTAGCGTTTCGCGCTAGAACTATTGCAAAAACGAAAAATAACTCAGGGAGGCAAGACATGCTCAGCCAAGTGACATAAACAGTAGTCTACTTATGCTTCAGGGAACACGGTTTTAAAAAGGCCTCAATGCGGTTTCGTGTTTGGAGGCGATGATGTCATGCCTTCCTCTAACGACACAATAATACTACATTGCACGTGCGTCAAGCTGGATCCAAGTGCCTAACGCAAGAAAATTTGTAGAATAACCAGTTTATACGGTGGAGAGATTGGAAGTCTGCATTCGAACAGCTATTCAATAACAGTGAATGATAGGTCGTGAGCCCGATTGAAAAGTCACAATTTCAC